>NC_072739.1:7361948-7710698 GCF_026930045.1 Uloborus diversus
TACTAAAGTTTATACTAAAGAATAATGTAGTTTTCAAAGAATTTCATATAGCCACTTGTTATAGAGTAATTATATTTTAAAATATTTGTGTATGAATCTGAGCCTACACATTTTAACAGTATTGATATTCCAGTTATTTAGAAATATACATAAGCATCCGTTTTTAATGTTCCCATTTTTTCTTTTAAAAAATGTGCAAGTAAACTTTTAGAAACTAAGGTAAATTTAAGGAAAAAAAGTATTTTTGTAGAATTCTTTTCTTCTAAATAAAATTCATTACATTTTAGACTAATGGAATCTCTTACATCTGAACATGATGGCATGTTTTCTGAAATTGCCAAATCATTGCATGAAAATGTATTGCCCATATTCATGGAACTGAACTGGTCTTCTCCACAAGGCAGCTTCAAAGCATTGCCCAAACTATTTTCTGATAAAATAAAGCCAGTAAGCTTTTTTTGTTATATGAATATATTTGTGCTATATTGATGTAAATAACTTTAATATAAATTACTTAAATAATGATAATAATAGTTGAAAATTTCTGGCTTAAAACAATTGGTCTTCTTGGTGGCGAGCTTGAGTTTACTCAAGCTGGTTTATTAAATATAGAATTAAATGGGCATGGTCCTACCATAAAGAGGATTAAATGTTTAATTGCAAAAATTAACTTAGGCATGTCTAGAAACATAAGAAATGTTTTTAGTTTTAAGTATTGTGTTTAAATACAGTAATTTGCATGAACAGATACTAAGGAGGGGCGATCACTCTCTCTTTTTCCGAATTGAATATTAGTGAAAGCCCTGTTTGATGACATTAAGAAAAGGAATAAGGTTCAACTCTCCCTTCCGGAAACTTTTCAGAATTAAAGTTTCAAAAAGGCAATTTCAAACGATATTTGCTGATGTTAGGAAAAGTCTGGAACCCTACCCCCCGGACAATTTTAAAAATGTAAGTCTTAATGACAAGAAGATAGTAGAAAATCTTGGGTAGTGTTGATGAGGGATGCAGTGATGATCCTCTAGTAATTTTTTGAAACTGAAGTTTCAAAAGGTGAGTTTTAGGCAACCTTCCATGGTGTTAGGGAGAGGGGTATTCGAAGCAGTCTCATTGGAATTATTGCGAAATTGAAGTTCTAATACATAAGTTTTGAATACAGTATATGTTCGATTATCGGCGGAACTGGGAGGCATGGTAACCACGGAGAAGCGAAAACCGTGGATAATCCGAATAATAGGTAAAAAATGATACTTAGTGTATACATTAGCTAAAAAATTTTAACAACACTCACACATACATTTCAATTAAAACTAAAAAAATTGCTACATTGCATCTACTACTACTACTAACATTGAATATAAAAAATATATGCAAAATCTAAAAGTGAACAATAACACAATCATAAGTTTAAAAAAGTTGTGAAAGATCTGCGGATGACCCGAACCGCAGATAATCTGACCGCCAATAATCAGGAGTTTACTGTACCTCTTTCCATGGAAAAGGGAAGTAATAATTTCGGGGGCATCCTTGGTGAAAACGCTATATTTAGTTGTTTTTGATAAAAATGCTGTCAGCCCAAAGATGTATAAATCGGATACGTAGCAAGAGGTCAATTGAAAAATCAACTGCCCCCTTCGTAAGAACTTTCTGAATCCGCCCTTGGTGACTTGTGCCTCCTTGAGGCTTAAGAGAGAAAAGTACTACAGATTTCCAGTTGTATTGCTATTTTTCTAAAGAGCTCACTAATTTAATTTTTGCCTTTATTTTCTTTTAGAAAATATTAACGAAAAGTAGTTTATGCTAAATGTTGCTTTTCCTCAAAGACTTAACTAAACATTTTTGGTATGATTTAATATTAAAAAAATTTCTATGTCACACCTTTTGTCAAACGCATAGCCAAGTCGATGTAGTTTCAGAAGTGAATTTTATTTGTGCAAAATGTGCAGTGGATTTTAGAATGAAGTTGCAAATGTAGACAAGCAGAAAAATGAAGGTTATGTTTGTCTAGTCCAGTACAAAGCATTTCAATTTTAGGTCACCGACTCTTTCTCCCAGTTTGAAAATTGCAAATTGAAAATATTTAATATGGTTACTGAAATTGGAAGTAAGCGGTTGTTTTTTACCAGTATTCCCAATCCAGTGGACTTCGAAATGTTCCTGCAAAAACAAGTAATTGAGCTTTTCTTTCAGTATCATTTATTCTATGTATTTTCCCGTGAATGTATTTAAACATAAGTGGCTTCAAAAAAATAAATAAATAAATACCTTTGTGCTAAAAAGTAGAACAACATAAAAAAAGCACAATACACGTCTTTAAATAGTTCCAAGAAACCTTGTAGAAAGAGCTAAAGCTCTAATAGCAAATGCAGATTCAAAAATTATATACATCTATCATATGGAAAATAATTGGTAAAAAATATTAAAAAAAGTTATATTTTCATAGAAGGCAAGAAGTGTTAACTATTATAAAATATATGCAATCCATATTTTATGTTGTTATTTTCTTAACAGAGGTATAGACTCAAAAACTACTTCTACTTAGAAAGTATTAGACAACAAATCCCCATGCCTACAGTTGCTATTAGTTAAAGAAAGTCTTTAAAATTAACAAACTAGCGGTTTGTCACTGGTAGCTATCACAGAAAGTGATAAATAATCAAGCTAGCTGGTTACCAAAAACAGTTATCTTCTTATTAGTAGGCTTTAATGCAGGTCCATCACTGAAGGGGTTGGGAAGGGGGGGGGGGTCAATTGTCCCCCGCCCCCCCTGGCTTTGAAAAGTTAGTGTTTTTTCATATAAATGGACGTGGTTTTTGTTGTTTACAATAAAATTTACGTTGAGTATATATCCTTCACCACCCCTGGAAAAACTCGAAATAACGGACCTGCCTTTATATGTGTAATCGAATCAATTGGTCTTAAGTTTTTTTAAAGATGCAAGGGTCTTAAATAAAATAAAGAAAAAAAGAAGCTCGGAGTCAGTGTCATCAAGTTTTCTAATGACTCCGACTCAGCAGTGCTGCTTGTAACCCCATATATGTATCTTCAAGTTTTTGCATATTTGTGTCTTTTTAATTTTTTTTTTTTTTTTTGAACACCTTTTGTATACTGCACATTTTAGTCCTTTTTGCTGTGCTTTACATTTTATTTCTTTTATTTTCAGTCTGAACATAAGACAAAGATTTTGCTAGAAATAAACAAGTTGTGTCAAGATATACACTCAGAAATTAAAAAAGCATCTTTTGCTTTTAAGAAAAGAAAATATGAGGTCAGTAATCTTTGTTCCATATTTGTCATTACTGTCATGTAATGCCTATCAAATTACTAAAATCAGTCGTTTAAATAAAGATATTTATCACATTTTTAAACAACATATCTTAAAATTAGAAACAAGTATTAATTTACAAATTATTCAGTACAATATTTAACATAAATTAAAAACCACAAAATCTAAAAATATCTCGAATCATTTGAAAGTTACTTCTTTAAACTGGCTTTTAAAGAAGAGATATAATGATATAAAACAGTATTGAAAAACAGATAGATTATTTCTTTCTAAAGTGCTGTTTTGTATATTTATCAACTTATTAATACTGCATTGTATCAGAAGCTTCCATATTCTTTTTTTTTTTGTGTGTGTGTGTTCGAGTAAGCCTCAGATGTAAAGTTTTTCTTAAATATAATTGAAAAATGTAGTGCATCACAATCATCCACCACATTGTTTTTATTGAAACATTGCAAATTATATAATAAAGGAATATAATAAATGCAGTCCTATATAATAAAGAAAAGACTTCTTCAAACAAAAAAGTTTTTACAAAAAAGGAAGTATTGTATTCGCGAAAAAATTTTCACTCAAAAATCGACCTTAATTTCCGTTTTGCGCACCCCCGAATGAATGTTGAGTTTTTTCTTTTCGACTCGACCACACATGGATAAGTGCCTAAGAATATATAGACATGCGAAATATCCATTTTGACGATTCCCGAGTTAGTCACAACGAATTTTCTCGTGATGTCTGTATGTACGTATATATGTATGTGCGGATGTATGTCGCATAACTCAAGAACAGTATGTCCTAGAAAGTTGAAATTTGGTTCATAGACTCCTAGTGAGGTCTAGTTGTGCACCTCCCCTTTTGGTTGCATTCGGGTATTTCTAAGGGGGTCTTTTGCCCCTTGAGGGGGGGAATCACTGTTAATTTCGATGTAAACTCAAGTGGTGTTACAATTTGGCCAGGGTTTCCGCTACGGTCGCATTTTTCGCACAATGCGAAAACACTATCTGAATTGCTAAAATAAAGCAATGCATTTTCGCTTTTGTGCTCAGAGAGGAATTCATCCTATAGAGGAAACATGCATGGCGATAAACAACTTAATCTTTACTAAATCTTAGCTAAGATGTTTAAACTACTGTAAAGTTCAATAACTATTAGTCTTATCCAGCATTATGTCCCCCATATAACTACTTTATTAGGAGGAGGGGACTGCAACGTTCTAAACACCAATCGTGTTTTCTTTTTTTATTTTATGTTTTAAAAAAATAGCTGCTGTACTTATTTCTTCAAAGATGTCACGGATGAAATATGAATTTTATTTTCAACTGGAGATGAAACACACTGAGGCATATATAAATATATGAGAATGTGTAACATTTTAGCATTTTGCTAAAATTTTCCCCTCAATTTTAGCGTTTATGCTAAAGAACTTTTGAACCCAGCTTAAACCCTGAATTTGGCAGACACTTGACGATATATTGGCGCCAGTCTTTTGGTCGCCAAGTTTTGTTGCTAACTTGGCGACAAATTTGGCGATTTTTTTTTGTAAAAATCTGGTTTCAATTTGGCCACTGTTGGTGATATTTAGAGAGTAAACTATTGAATCACATTAAAATTACCAATAATGGGGAAATGACATTAAATTGGAGTAAAAGGAAGTCATGTGAGGCACACATCAGCTCGTTTGTAAAAGGAAGTAAAAAGGAAGACACAAAAGTTCACTGCATGATTTATTACTGGAAACATTGTAAATATTACACAAATAAGAGTAAGAATAATTCGAAAAATTGTGATTATCAGTTGTGTAACACAAGCAATGAATAAATTTAGATTGAATCTGCTTGAGAATTTTAGCTTTATCATTGTAGTAGGGATCCCAAATGAGACTACAATACTTGGGGTTGGAGCGCACAAATTTTAAAAATTATAAATCATTTTAAGCGCTTGCACTTTTTATTATTATAAAAAATATGATGTTGGAATATCATTTTTGCATTTTGCTTATAAGACTGTCAAGAAATGTAATTTTCTATGTGATTTGTAACTTGCAATCTTCATGAAAAAAAATTAAAAATTAAAAAATTTACAATTGATGTGATCTGCATTTAAGCGGTTTAAACTGTATGGTTAGATTTTTTTTTTTTTTTTTTTTTTTTTTTGATCATATCAAGCATATTTTCAAAAGTCAATGACTTGTATTAAAACATTTTGTTGTTAAAACTCTAAATTAACAGCAGTGAAACTCAAAATTATGGTTTTACATTTTGATGTGATTGCATTGTACCTTTTAAAAGGAGTTTTTATTGCTTACATATTTGTTTGTACTCAATTTTGCTTTCCTTTTTAGGATGAGCATTTTCTAAACACACTATTTCAAGAAGTATCAACTCAAGTATGCAATTCGCTTGTTTCTTGCTATACTTCATCTGTTAGATCTGCTCATACCTTATTTGGCCTGAACAGAAAAAAGAAAACCAGAGTGTTTTTGAAAATATATTTGACAATGATGAATCAGGAGGTATAATTGTTATTTTTGAACATTATGTGCAGTTTTATTGCTTCCACTTAAAAAAAAAGTAATAGTCTAAATTCTTATAACCTACAAGGAACATGAACGAGAATTAAAAACCAAAAATGGCTGTCAGCATTATACCACATGCTTACTTTATTAAAACGAACTTTATATCTGTTTTTTGAAATCCAATTTATCACTTCTTGGCTTCAAATTTGTAACAATTATAACATCGAATGAAGATGACCAGTAGTTTTCGAGGTTTAAAAATATATTTTTCGATTCTTAACATTGAACGCGATGGGCCACATGGTCACACTTCGCGGGTCACATATGGGCTGCAGGACGTAGGATAGGCACCACTGCTCAAAAATCAATATGAATAAACACTTAACTAACCATATGTGTTAATTCAAGTAATTTTCCATTGAAAACTTCTTTCCTCCTTTCTTTGTACATCTGAGGAATTATATTTTTCATGCCATAAAACTTAAACGAAAGTACAAAAAGTAAGGAAATTGAAGAAAAAAAAGTAAATTTAGAATTTTTGTACTTGTCAGGAGAGAAAACAGCAACCTTAAACCTTGAGCCGGCGTCTCTAGCTATCTATATTTTTAATTGTTACTAACCCGTTAACAATTTCTGGTATTTCTTGATTTAATAATGCCTCTAAAATGCCTTCATGAGTCCTAGATTTATTTTGAACTAGTGATACCCGCACGGCTTTGCCCGTAATAGAAAAGTCAAAAAGTCTTTTGGTTTGCCTGTATATTTACAAATAATATATGGTGAATTTTCTCGCCAGTTAGCTTGTACCCATCTTACGGTTCCACGTTATGATAATTTCGTATCTCGCCAATTGGCTTCTGTCCATGTTACGGTTCCACGTTATGATAATTTCGTAATTTACTCGGCAATCTTATGATTTTTTTTTTCTTAAAATTGGAATAGAAAAAGAACCACATCGAATTTTCGAAAAATCGCTTCGAGGTGCACACCCCCATGCTACATACTAACTGTGTGCCAAATTTCATGAAAATCGGCCGAACGGTTTAGGCGCTATGCGCGTCACAGACATCCTACAAACATCCAGACATCCTCCCGACAGAGAGACTTTCAGCTTTATTATTAGTAAAGATGCTCATGTGTTTTAGATACCTCTTTAATTTTTTTTCGAGCGTGGTATTAGAGGTGTATATGAACCATCCTAAATATTAGTCCTGGGCATATTTTCTTAGAATTTTTTGAATTTTTCAACTCGTAGGTCCTTTTACTCTCTCACCACTGAATTAAGAGAAAATGAGAAAAAATTGTTTTTACAATTTAGTGGATAAAAAATTACCCTGTAAATCATCTGAATTTTTTTTTCAAAAGTTATCTTTTCTACTCTTCTTACGAGCCTCAAATGATGTCCAAGATAGTTTAGAAAACTTTAATGCTTTTTCTTTCCAATTTTTTAAAGTTATTTAAATAAAATCTGGGTTTGAAATGTTTTTATTTTTTAAAAAAATTTTGTCATCTCTTGTACGTTAGCTTCATTGTATAAGCTTGTTTATTTGGTTTCCGCTGAAAAAAAAAGACACGCAAAAAGTCTAATTTCAACACTTTCCTATTGTTGGTATTGAATCCAACACACATTTCTGCAAATATCTCGAAAACTCATTTCTGCAGATACTGCCGTTTACCTGCTCACAGCGGTACTGTCCGTGAAAATTTCTTCTTAGCTGCCTACCGTTTCTACGTGCAACTCTCACTTTCATCTGTTCCTCAAGGATGAATGTAAATGAATATTAAGTAAATTATGAACAAATAAAATATGATTATTATTTTGAAAAAATATATATAAATTACACTTACATGTAGAAGAACGCTTGTAGCGCGTTACGGCTGCTTAGCAGAAATTTCACTTGGATGTGCTAGACGCGTTACAGATGACAAAGGGGTCAATAAGCTTCAGGGGAACTCTGACCTTGAAAATTCGGAAAGGAATTCTTTGAAGACATTGATCCCAATGCTGTGTTTTACAAGAATTTTCATTTGGAATGTATGTTATTCCACTCATAAAAAAATGTAAAAATTTTGCAGGTTTTGCTTACTAGATTCCTGAAGTTAATGCAGTAAGCTAGTTGGAAGACATCGATTGAACCATTACAATACATTACAATTCAAAATTTACTATCTACAGGGTACGAAGTAGTCCTATATATCCTATATTTCATATATTTTGAAAAAAAGCATCAAAATCGTCCTATATTTCCTATATTCCCGTTTTATACCATATATATCTTTTAAAAAGAACGGTAAATAAACTTTCTGACATCGGATTTTTCGCTGAAAGTACGTGCCCAAACGAATTTCAAATTAAAAAACTCAACTGACTAAATTCTGCAACAGGCATCTTCTCTCATGCTGAAGTTGGTTTTAGAATTTTGCATTGGGGGAGGGGTGGGCTACAGCCGTTTGTTTTGTTTTCCATCATGGTTTTCGTTGGTATATTTTTGCGTTCAGTGCATTTTCTGATCGGAATGTTCTAATTTTCTTTTTGCAATCTTTTCTTTCTGTGGAATTTTGGGATCGTGGAATAATTAGTTCCGTATGATGTTAAAACGTAGTTTGTTGTAATAAGTGGAATTATAATGGCGAAATCGCATCGCTTAACAACATTTCGTGTGGAGTTGTTGAACCAGGAGGACATTAATTCTACAAATTTTGGTGCATGGTGCTCTAAAGGAAAAGATGATTTTATCGCTTTTTGTCATTTTTGCAACTGTTCAGTGCCCATAAGCAATAGTGGATTTTCGCAATTGAGGCAGCATGCTAAAACATTCAAGCATAAAGAAAACTCTGAAAAACGTCAGAAGGATCCTTCTCTAGCTCTGTTTGTTCTTAATACAAGTGGTAAAGGGTTCAATTTAGATATAAAATCTAAGAGCAGTGGAATTAGTACTTGAGTCATGAGTGAGGAAAAAAAAATAAAAATTATATTTCTTCAAATTTTGTTTAGTTATTTAGTCTATAAAGTACACTTTTTTCAAAAATTAATCTTTCAACTACAGAAAAGTCATTATAGATGTAAAATATTTTGTTTGAGTTTTTTTTTCAACAAAATCATTGATAAGAATAACTGAATAATATATGATATGTATTATTTCTTTTTTTCATAGCAAAATTATTCATATAATGTGTCCTATATTTGACCTATATTTTTTGTGGAAAATGTCCTATATGTGACAAGTCGGTCACTTCTACCCCTGTATCTATATACTAGAAAATCGCCCGTCAAGGTATGACGGGTGAAAATTGCTTCAACATTTGTATGAAGCCATTGCCTGTTTGGTGATAGTTTGATAGTTGCAATGCTAACCCTCACTCCAGTGGATGAACCCTAGACTCCAGCAGGTAGCGTTCATTGTTGACCGCTTTTTCGTTTCTTCATTCCCCCGAAATGACACGGTCTTATCAGTAAAACGGTTAAGTGACCGGATCGAGTTCAGCCTAATCACAATAAAGCCTTTCCTCGCATGTTAAATATTACCAAAACATATTAAATTTTCATACCGTGGCACAAGTTTCATTGTTGAAACACACGCGTTATTCGATCATCAGCTATTATATATTAGAGGATATTTTGCTGATTGAATTTAGTTAATGTTTATTCTTGTTATGAAGAATGACGCACGTAATTTTGATAATTGATACTAAAGATCCTCAGACGAAGTTGAATAAAAAAGATCGTTTTTAATATTTATATGAGGATGGCTTCCAGTGAGATTTCGAGATTGAAGTCATCACAGTTGCACTACTCCAGAACGTCCTTTGGAACAATTTAAATTTTTTTGAGGTGCAGACCTCTTTGTTAACTCTATGGAATGATATCATATTATTTTTCAAGTAGAGGAGCTGGAAGAAGTTGAGAGTTATGTGAGGACTGTAGGGCTGCTGGGGATGTTGATACTTTTGAATCTGTCAAGAGACTAATCATGAGCTTTGTGCACATTTTGCACCTGCAGAGCATTTATCACATCTCTGAACAGTATTTTTTAGAATGCCCAATGTCCTTGCCATTCGATAAATACTCAAACGAGTCTGAGTTCAATAGTTCAGTCACTTTTTGTCTGTAGTACTTAATGGATTTCAAGAGTAGGACTTGTCGCTAACCTCTTCAAGGTCCTCAAAAATCCCTTGAAATTCCCATCATGATAGTTAAAATTTGCAGTCCCTTGAAATTCATTACAATGGCATTTTGCTGTATATATTTTTGTTCATTTTAAGAGGAGGATGGGGCATTGTCACATGTCATTAAAACCTATTGTTTATGGTATATGAGGCTGTGAGAAGCAAAGGGATGTAAGTGCCCAAAATTAAAAATTCAGAGTTAACCAGTACAAATGGTAGGTGAACCTCCACTTTGTTTTGGGGTAAGAGATATTACTAGTAGTCCTGGTAGGTGCTGCTATACAGCATTATTTAGGAAAACGTTTCAATGATAGCCTACCTAGGACCGGAATTTTAAACGTGTTTTACTCAAAACTTGAAAATGTCCACTTGCATCCCTTTGCTTCTCACTGCCTCATATGTGCTATTTTAAAATATATGATTTTTCATTAGTTGCTTTCAAGCTGTTCAATTTTGCACAAATCTTGTTTGTTGGCATTCACCAGTATAATTTCTTTATGTTAAAAATATTTTTTGGGCGCATTTATTGAACACTGTTTTCCATAGTAAAAATGAAAAAAAAGAAAAAGAAAAAGTTGGTAAAAACCAAAATTTTTTTTAAAGTTTAAAATAATGATTACAGATTTAATAATGAGACCAACATTGATTCCTTCATTAATTTTTTATTTATCTTAACATGTCTTTTAAAATATTTTATTTCTGCGTTCATTTATTTCATAAAAAATTGGGGGAAAAGGAAAGAGAGCATGTAAGCTACCTAATTTCAGTCCTGTCACTGATTCACATTCAAGATTTATTAATCCTATTTTGTTTATTTACAGTTTGCCTATAATCCTGATTTCAAAGAAATTTGTGTCACAATAGAAACATATCTCAATCAACTCCAAACAGAACTTATGGATGTAATTGCTCCTCCTCTTGGAGGGATAGAGATGAAAAATGTAAGTAAATGTGTTTGTTGTGCATCAAATGGACAAATATCAAGTATTCTATTTTTGTTCCAAGCAATACCAAAACCAATGTTGTGTACAGTTAATTTATTTTTTCTCCTGACGATCTGCATTTCCATTTGCTAAAATATTTCAAAGGTTAATGATAAAAATCCAGAAAGAAATACAGTCGGACCTCCATATATCGAAGTAGCAAATTGCCACAAAAAAATTCGATATATAGAAATTTCGATACATGGAAAAGATCTTATTTTATCATAAAAATATCCTAAAACATTAAAATAAAAGCTAATTTTCGTGTATGAAACCCAATTTATAATTTATACGAGTATCGGATTAAATGAAAGTTGATGATTAAAAAATTAACAGAAATTACATTTTTTACGCCAACCATACATCTTCGTATTCTTTGGCAATTCAACTTGATCGCAACATTAGGGGGATTTTCGTTTTGACAATGTAATCGAGAGAAAAGTAAAAAATCAATCTACTTAACTTGAATGATTTTTACTGAAGCTAAGAAGACTAGAAATGATAATCAACAAACATAAGGGATAATTTGAAACTGATTTTACAGTGTTACTGGTTACAGCTCAGATCTGAAAAAAAACTTGAGGGAATTTTAGAACTTCAGAACGGAACAACGACTTAACTACACACCCTTCAATCCCAGATTTCTTATGAGTTCCGTAGCAACCTTTAGTGTGAACGTAATTTTCTCCTCTAACCTTCATTTTCCATGAGACAAACTGTCTAAAGTGGAAAAAAAATCTACGAATATCTCGAATTTTTTTTCGATATAAAGAGATTTTTTCGATATATAGAAACAATTTTTCTATATAATGAACCTAGAAATTTGCTGGGATTTCGATATATAGAAAATTTCGATATGTGGAAGTTCGATATATGGAGGTTCGACTGTATTGCAGTGGAAAATAATTTGCTTCCACCATCCACCAAAAAGTAATATTTTTGCCAATATTTGACATTTTTGGAGAAAGATTATTGATTTGATCCTTTGTGTGTGTGTGGTGCATGAATAACTAAATTTGTCATAGTCTTTATCTTCATAATTGTTGTATAAATATACAGAATGCACATTTTCACTCACAAAAGGCATACTATAAAGTTTTTGGTACTTTTCCACTACAGGTGGGGCTTGGCACCTTTTTTTACTTCAATCTTAACAAAGTCAGAAAATAATATTTGATTTTCTTTTCCTATTTTTTACATTTTAATGGAACTTTTATTTTTTATCAATGCTATGATACATTTTGCGGTTTATTTTATGGCCTGTGTTTTTATTTGATAGATTATTTGACATTTTAATGGCCTAATTTAATTGCTTAGAGGATTGTTTATCATTTTCATAGAACTTTGAGTCTATTAAAATTGAGTCTAAAAATCTTTAATGGCAAGTTTTATTTAAAAATTCATTACCACCAAGTGACATTCCTAAAATGAAAAAGTACCTGAGTTTTGTTATGAAAAAGTGTGCTCAAATAATTTTGTAGGTAATTAAGATCTGTGATTTTTTTGCATAGAATTTTATATTGGCCATTGAAGGTTCACAATCCATTAAAGAGCTAAAAAAAGACATACATAATGGAATATACAAGCTTAGTGAAGCTCAAAAAGAATACCTATCTGAATTTGAAGAATTTGAAGATCTATGGAAATGTGATTGCAAGAAACTTGCTGAAACTTATTCTAATTCTGAACTTGATGTACAAGATATTCAGAAGGAAATTTCAAGGTAAATAATGAATTACGTAATGAATGTTGTGTGAAAAAAGTTTGAATTTCATTTTTTTTTCACCTTTCCAGATATGTCTTTTTTCTCCAATTTGTAGCCCTACAGCCCTTCATTTCCTCTTGTTTTGTACTTTTTTTAATACATAGTATAGAAATGTGTTTTAAATTTAAGACACTTGTTTTTGTAGGTGGTTTGTGTCTGTTCTTTAATTCTTCAATTGCTATAATGTATTGTTATATTGAAATTTGTTCTTTTTTTCATTTAACTTTTAAAACCTTTTGAGAAATATGTAAAAAACATATTATACTCATTTTTTTCCCTTACATACCTATTTAAAATAAAATTTGAAAAAAAAAAAAAAATAGTGTCTAACTTTCAACATATATTTTTCTTTATATTCCTTTTTTTCCAAAAAATAAATGAGGCACCTCAGCTTTGTGAAACAAAGGCTTTATTTGATTGTATTCTCTTTTGAAGTATAATAATTTTTTTTTTCAGGAATATGACATTGCCCATGAAAGTTTTTTTTTTTTTTTTTTTTTTTTGCCGCAATGCCAAGTAAATAGTATTAAGTAATTTATTTGGAAATGTGTTCAGTTTTTTAATATTTTAGAGCATTTGAACTGTAGTGGTAATAAAGAATTGGAATACTTCTTTCTCATGCCATCCTTTTTGGACAAATTGGCCCAGAAAATTGTGGAAATGTTGTAAAGAACATGCTTATGTTGGATTCAAGTGCAGGTCATGTGATTTGTATCCCCCTAAGTGGGACCAGAAATTACCTAAAACTGCATTTTTGAATACTTCAGTTTAAAAATATACACTTATGAACCTTTTGTGTGATCATCAGTAATGTTCCCATCAAATTTTCTGAGGGTATACTCCCAGTAATCAGTTATGCACAGCATCTGTAGGCAAACATATATACAGTCGAACCTCCATATATCGAACTTCCACATATCAAAATTTTCTATATATCGAAATCCCAGCGAATTTCTATGTTCTTTACATAGAAAAATTGTTTCTATATATCGAAAAAATCTCTATGTATCAAAAAAGAATTCCAGACGTTCGTAGATTTTTTTTTCCATTTTAGACTTTTTGTCTCATGAAAAATGAAGTTTAGGGGAGAAAATTATGTTCGCTAAAGGTTACTACGAAACTCATAAGGAATCTGGGCTTGAGGGGTGTGTAGATAGGTCGTTGCTCCGTTCTGGAATTCTTAAATTCCCACAAGTTCATTTCAAATCTTCATTGTAACCAGTAACACTGTAAAATCGGTTTCAAGTTATCCCTTTTGTCTGTTGATTATCATTCCTAGTCTTTTTAGCTTCAGTAAAAAATCATTCAAGTTAAGTAGATTGATTTTTTACTTTTCTCTCGATTCCATTGTCAAAACAAAAATCCCCTAATGTTGCAGATAAAGTTGAATTACTGAAGAATGAAGATGTATGAAGGCGCAAAAATATAATTTCTGTAATTTTTCAATTATTAACTTTCATTTAATCCGATGCTTGTATAAATTAGAAATTTGGTTTCATACACGAAAATTAGCTTTAATTTTAATCTTTTAGGAGATTTTTATGATAAAATAAGATTGTTTCTATATATCGAAATTTCTATATATTGAATTTTTTTCCGGCAATTTGCTACTTCGATATATGGAGGTCCAATTGTACATGATATGTCATAATATGAAAATTTTTGAAGCTTGAGGGTTTACCAGGGCCGGATTTAGGGGAGGGCAGGAGGGGTTACTGCCCCGGGGCCTCCACAACAAAGGGGCCCCCCACAATAAAATTTTTACAAAATATCCTAACTTTCACGTTTTGAAAATATCAGATATATACATGTATATCAAAATATTCGGATATATATCAAAGTATCGCATATTTTTGAAAATATGATGATCTTTTTGAGCCCTGATTAGGGGCCTCCACTCCTTCATTGCCCCGGGGCCTCCACACTTCCAAATCCGGCCCTGGGGTTTACGCTATATGTCCAACAAATGTTCGAGAGTATATGGCATATATAGAGTACTAGCTGCGTTGCCCGGCTTTGCCCGGTCGACCTTGAAAAAAACCATTGCGTCTAGTGAAGTATCTTCAATAACCAGGATTAAATGAAAGAAAAAAAGCTATCATGCAAAATTTTCTCGCCAAACAATGACGACAGATACTAAAATACTTTTAAGGAATTAAAATAAAATGAGAAAGATGGATTTTAAAGGCGTAACCATGGAAACACAAAATAAAATAAGTTCAAGAATTGAAAATGAGAAAGATGAAAATAAACAATGGATTCAAAAAGCGTTACCGTGGAAACGCAAAATAAAATGGTTAAAAACTTGAATAGAGAAAAGATTTTTGAACTTCATTTAATTCGCTTGTAACTTTTTTTCTAATGGAGATACAGGGTTAAACTTGCGACCTTAGGTCGAGTTAGATCTGGAGTAAAAAAAGCAGCTCTATCCAATGCTGTCAAAAAGAAAACTGTGGGACAATTCCTTCACTTTTTATTGATGGATTTAGTGAAGAAAGTAGTGAATAAATTTTAGCTAAGCCTAAAAAAATTCGAGCTAAAAACGTAAAAAACTCCCGTTGCAATTAAGTTAGAGCATTGGAACAAATTGCGTACAATGCGGAAAATTCTTCCCTTTCCAACGATATATAATATTACTAATTGCGAGTAATTTTTACCCCCATATTCGGGAATTTATGTGAAAATTGGGCCTGAATTGGAATAAAAAAAGAACTACTCGTCGAATTTTTTTTGAACAGGTCTGCAAACCTTCTCAGGACTTAAAGGAACAAACTGAAAATTTCAGCAAAATAGGCCGTGTAGTTCTCGAGTTTTGCGAGTTCAAACAAACAGACGCTTTTTGGAGACTTCATTTTATACTATGTAGAGATACTCTATGGGAACACCACTGGTTCTCATATATTACTCCAAAATCAGAAGCTGAATCCACCCTTTGGGCAGTAAAAGTAGAAACTAAGTTAAAAGTACCTGTTCCCATTCTTCTGATTTTGTGCATCATTAATTTTTGGAGTAGAACGGTGCAATCTTTTTCTTGTCATATTTTGTTCATTTTAGAAATGGCATTTTAAATAAGTTTTCTCATTTTCACAAATTTATTTTCAGTTCTTAAAAAAATTGACTTATATTTATAAGTTGTGTTTATTGAGTTGTATATGTTTTTTGTTTGTTTGTTTTAAAATTTGAAAAAAAAATTGATAATTTTTTTTCTTTGTTTGAAAGGGAAAGTGCCCCCCCCCCCCACCCCCCACTTACACACACTCTCAACTAAGCTACTTAATTTTCCACAAATTAGTAGTTGTGAAGTTGCGAAAGAAATAATAAGTAACATAACAGGCATATTCAATGTCAGAACTTTTATTTTAGCAGTCACATATTGTCGTCCCATAGCAACAGTAAGACGCCTAGTCCCAGAAATAACACTGTAAGATATCTTACTGTTGCTCTGAGGGGACAATATAATATAGTGACTCATGAGCTAGGGCTATTGTCTTTTTACCAATAAAGCAAAATAATCCAAAATGAATGTAAAGGTCCTGTTATGACATTTCAATTTTTATGAAGGTTGCTTATTTTTATTTCAGAATTTTTCTTATAAAGTGAAATCGGGTTCTATCAGCAAGCTTCTTATGTGCCAGAGAAATTTAGAAAAAAAAAAACCTTTTGCATCTGTTAAAAATAGTTTTTTTTTTTATATAACTTAAAAGAACGGATGTGTGTACTCATGTTAGAAGCAACACTTCTTAAATGAATAGCATTTTAGGAATTTTCCTACACCCATAAAGGTATGATAAACATAGACAAATTTTCTTGTACTCTAAGGATGATTTTATTAGTATCTCTGATCTAAAATAGGATAAAACTGTATAAAATTTTGGTAGCCATAAAATGTCAATTCAAGTATTCTTCTCACCAATTCATCTTAAAAGCTAAGTGTAACTGTATTAACTCACTTGTTTTTCTTTATTAATGAACGAGCAGTTATTTTTGTCCCATTTACGGACTCCTGTTTCGAATCGCTGATCGGAAAAAGGAAATGTAAACAATCGGAATGAAGGATTCGTGGGATGTGACGTCAGGGCATGAGCGGATGTATGACGTAATCTCCCGATGACTCGGAACTGATAGATTGTCCTAGAACAGTGGTTCCCAACCTTTTTTGGCCCATCGCCCCTTTCAGAAGTTAAATTACACCTATCGCCCACCACGTTCTTCCCTTAAAAACACAAATTAGATGGCGCTGATTTTAGTGCAGATTAATGTTACTGAACGCCTAATTTTAGTTTAAAGCTTCAAGCAGTGCATGATAAAGCAATAATTAGCTTTAAAACTGATTTTTTTATTCTTAACCCCTTCCCCTCTCCCTCCTCCCGAAAAAAAGAAAAAACGTAATTTGAAGTGATTAACCAACGTCATTTACTTCTTTTTCGAATTCATATCGAGCTTTCACACTACGAAACATGCAGACAATTAACCAGAAGTTCACTAAATTAAATCAAACAATAGAAACTACGTACGGTTTATGCGCTGATTGCAAGATTCTGAATGACAACTGATAAGTAAATGCAAAAATCCATTCCTACACATATCCATCCACTTTTAATGTGTTAAATGTATGCTGGCGCCAACGGTAAAGCAGTGCTTACAAGATTTTTTTTCTTCTTCGTGAAAACAGCAATAAAATAATAGATATTATTTTTCGCTTTGGGGATTTGTTTTAAATCCGAACAGATTTGATTGAGCTGTAAATCACTCATGCCTTATTTTCTGGGAACGACTTTCTTTGATTTGACGTGTCATATGCTTGGTTCGGTATACACAACATAGGTATTCTGAAAGGTATTTCTGAATTGTGTACCGATTTGTTTTAATAAATATAGTTTTTGAAAGGTCAAGAATTTCCCATTACCAGGTATCCGAATACCGGTCGCCCCCCTATCGCCCCTGAGAAATTCATCGCCCCCTAGAAGAGTTCGATCGCCCCCAGGTTGGGAATCACTGTCCTAGAAGGATCCAGGTGGTTCTTACGTACGCATTTCCGGTGTGATGTATGGAGGCAGATATAAGCAGAAGCGATTGAGAAGGAAATCACTTCTTCCTCTGCTCGCGTTTCTCAACCCTTAGGCTGAGGTAGTTGTTTTTGAGGCTTTAGAAGCGGCATCCAGACCTCAGCGTAGGAGATGGCTGTTAGGTTTTTTTGAAATGAGCGTTAGGGACTTCATTTTTACTTTCTTCTATATCTAATATATAGAAGAAAGTATTGGATTCGTGCAAATTTTCGAATTTCGAATTTTGACGGATTCGAACGTTTTGAGGTGTGCTGAGTCCATTTCGACCATTTTTGGAAAATGTCTGTCTGTCTGTGTGTGTGTATGTATGTGTGTGTGTGTGTGTGTATGTATGTGTGTCACGTCTGTGTGTGACCAGTTTTTTGTGGCCGCTCTACAACAAAAACTACCGCATGAAATCGAACAAAATTTAGTACACATATGTGCCCCTATGTGAACTTGTGCCCATTAGTTTTTGGCGCGAATTCCTCCAAGGGGGGTGGAGCAATGGGACGTTTTTCGAGTTACGCGTGCTTGCTATTCCTCAGGAAGTTACTGGCGGAATCAAACAAAATTTGGTCCATATGTTGGTATTAACAGGAACAGGTGCTGATTCAATTTTGGTGTCAATAACTCAAACAGGGGTTGAGCTATAGAACGTTTTTTGTCGTCAATTGTGACTGCTGTATCTCAAGAAATAATGAACGGAATGAAAGAAAAATTTATCGGCAAGTAGCCCTTAGTGGGTATAAGAACTGATTTTATTTTTGTGTCAACAGCTAAAAAGGGGGTAGCGCAATCGCCCGTTCTTTTTTTCCATTTTGAGTGCCCTATCTCAAGAAGTAATGCTACGTTCTGGTTGAAATTTGGAATATATGTGAATCCATATGTAAACAGGCTTTGGTTCTATTTTGACGCCGATCGCTCCAAGAGGTAATGATTTTTTTTTTTTTTTTTTTTGCGAATAAAAATATTTTTATTAATGCAACAATAAGAAAGATAAATCGTAATAGATTGTCGTCTGCGTATTTCTCGTGATTTTAATTGTATGGAAATGATAGGAAATATTATCTCAATGATTTAAAATTTTTAACTGTTGCCATCTTATGTTTGTTAACAAATAAAATATTTGTAATTCATTCAAGCAAGGCTTTTAAAATAACTTTCAAATTTCCCTCTTTGCTTTGCTTTTGCAATAATTCAGACATTGGGATAGTCGTCAAGTTTTTGCATGTGCCATTTTGTTTTCGTTGGGAATATTGCTTCCTCGTCAAGCATGGGGAGGGATCAGAAAAAGAAAAAAAATATATAGAAGAAAGTTTCGTGATGGCCACAACATACTAGTTTGAAACATTTTTAGAATCTTAGTGTTAGGGTATTAGGTTTTTGGAAACATGTTTTTGAAACTTAAGGATTAATTTGAATGCTGTTGAAATCTTTCACGATTGTTTTTACTATTTACAGAAGTTTTTATCATTTACAGTTGTTGATTGATAAATAAAAGGTAGGTAGTTTTCAATTTGAGTTTTGATATTTCATTCTCAAGATAGTGACACAGATGTGACACCCAAGGCAACTGTTAAACCTGAGGAGTTTACCTTCTTTTTAAGGTTACCGGAGTTAGACTTGAATGTTAGGTCAACAAATGTGCATAAGTAACAAAAATACAATGTATTAGAGCCTTTGAGTGCACAAGAAAACTACTTTAAATAACTGCACCCCTAGTTTATCGCAAAGAGATGTTTTACACGATTTCATTTTCTGAATATTGACAAATATAGCGTGATTCAATGGATTATTTACTAAATATTGCCAATAGCACCAAATTGAAACCAAATTCGTAAAATAATTTTTTAGCCAACCTCAATCGACATCAATTTGTCACAACAGCAGCAATTTTTTCGCTAACTTGGCGATAAGTCACCGAATGTTGCCAAATTATAACATTGAAATCAACATCGATTTGCTCTAAAAAGGTGTAAAAGACCCATTTGGAATATTGGAATGCAGCCAAAAAAGGAGGTGCACAACTAGACCCCACTCAGAGTCTACATACCAAATTTCAACCTTCTACAGTGTACAACTTTCAAGTTAATCGAAATTGACATGCACATACACACATACAAACGTCACAAAATAATTTGTGATAGTTAACTCAGAGATTGTCAAAATGGATGTTTCTGCTGTCCATGCATTCTTTGGTACATATGCACATGCGGAAGAACCGAAAAAAACCACTCACCATTCAGTCAAAAGTGAGTAAAATGGAAATTTAGGCCAAAATTGGAATGGACCAATATTTTTTAAATTACCTAACCTAGATTTAATAAACAAATAAGTATGTACCAAATATAAAAGGACCCCACTGTATTATATTCAACTTTTTTTAAAAGTAGTTTAGAAATTAAAATATTGTTTGCTTACTCAATTTGCAATTTTGTCCCCCACAGGTTTTGTGAATTTGCTCATAAAATCAACTTAGCTGGAAGATATAAGCTGATCGAGTTTTGCATCATTGACTGCAATCCTTTTAAAGAAACTGCTCTGGAGCTCTTTGCTGAATGGCGCTCGCAACTTGGAGATGTTCTTGTCAAAACATTTCATTATAACTTAGAAACTATCAATGATTTGCTCACCATTTCTGAGACTAAGTAAGATACTCATGGTTATGATTTAAATAAAAACACAGTACAAAAAGCAGGGTGTGTCATAAAGATTCAAGATAGAAGTGAAACTCTTGTGTTACAGGGAAATATTTTAATTATTCATTAATCAATTTTGAATAGCATAGGTTATGTTTATCATTTACTTATTTCAGTGGCATACCTAGCATGGGTGACACCCAGGGCGGTAATTTTGTGGTGTCAGCCCCCCCCCCCCCTCCTACAGACGCAAAAGAAAAAATATATATATAAACATGAAATTCATTCAATTCAGAAACAACTATATTTGTAGCTAATATAGAATTAGCACTGACCAGACGAGTGACCAAAGCAGTGGTTCCTTTCAACTCGAAGATTGAAGGCAAGGCATGTTATATTCGGTAAGTTACTTCCCTATAGCTAGGACTAAGGCAGAACTGGGGAAAACCCCCTCCCCCTGCCCCCCATAGTGACCCCACTGCTTATTTACGTAAAATATTGTATATATGTGTTGTTGTACATCATCTTCTTTGTTCTTAACATGAGAAATTATCATTTTCATACGCATACTAATACATAGCGCAATCTGACTGACTATAATAGTGACTCTAGCAGCAGAGCACTAAGGTTCGAACATATCGGACCTTAGACTGAGTCCTGGCCAAGACATTTCAGGCATATTCACATCAAAATTGTATATTTTTATGAAGGAATTATAACCAACGAGAACGCTAAACAATGCTTGAAATGCATTGGTTATACTCAACGGATGTTCTACTGATAACCAACAACCGTACACCATGTAGTACATGTAGCCACAGACAACAAGAAAGTAAAAAAGCTAGAAAAGCGCATGTGCAACTTTTTGCTATGCAGAACAACTACGTCACTTTCATCACACAAAAGTTTGCCATCAGGATTTCAAAGACCTTGCATAAAAAGTTTCACTTCAATAAAACACAAATTGTTCAATTAATGCTTGAAATAGTTTCTTCAAAGCTATGATGAAGACCCTTCATGAGTGAGCAAGCCTCATCTAAAAAAATCCAATAAATATATCAAGAGGGTCAGATAGCGTAAATACAGGTGCCTTTTCGGTCCAAGTATGTTCGCTCACCAAGTTCCTTTTGAGGACACTGCGCACAAACTTGATTTGGTGAAAAGTTTTTCTTAGTCCTATATACTGAGGCAATAGAATATTTTGCCTTCACTTGGAATTTGAAAAAAAACTTAAATTTTTAAAAACTTTTTTTTATAAAAGATATGAAATACCTTTATTTTTTAAAAATGAAAGCAACAGATTTGATGCCCCCCAACTTTTGATGCCCTGTGCCTGTGCCCCATGTGCCCATATCTTAATCTAGCCATGTCGCTCACAACTGTCTTGTGTTTTAAGCACTTTTAGTCCCTACTCTTGATGAAAGGTCTCCATTACAGCCTTGAAATAACTATTTCCAGCACTTCCTGCAAAATTTGGACTTGAATTGCATAGTGTTTTCATTTCAATCATATTTTAACATAAAGCATTGTTGATCTTGTTTTCTTTAACTCATGGCTATGTGGGAAAATGGCTGTTAAAGTTATCATGAAAACAGTTAGTGTGAAATGGAATAAATTAAAGTCGAAAACAATCTCTCGCTTGTTAAGTTTTAATAATGCTTACTTTGATAGACCTTGCTTCATACTCTCTCCTTTACATTCAAGTATTTTATTCAAGTAACTATTAATTAATTATGGGATTAACTATTATGCTTTGATATTATATTAAAGCATGTATTATTCCCCAACAGCATTATTTTTTGAAAGCTTTGGTTAGCTGAAAAAAATGAAAAACTTAGACTTAGGCACAGGACATTTTTTCAAGAATTGCCCACATAAAGTTTCCTAAAGCAGTATGTAGTAGTTAGCATGTTTAATTTTGTTTTTTGCAGGAGTTAAAGATTCAGTATTTTGCTTCATTTTCTTCCATTTTTACCCTCTTCATTTTTTCTTTCACACTTTTCCCTTTGTTCATTAATATTTGTTCAAAACACTCCCAGAATATATTTCACACCTCAGAAATGTATACCTGCATAAGACTACAAAGTTTGTTCTAATTTTTAACTAACTTCAGAAAAAGGGAGGTTCTTAATTCATATCATATGCTTTTTGGTTTTTTTGTTGCTTCACTGTCCATTACTTCTCCTTTGATAAACCAATATGAATTATTCTTTTTCTTTAATTGCTAGAATGTTGTGTTTTTTAAATCCTCATTTTAATCCTTTAAATCTATTAATATATCATATGAGGCAGTGAGAAGCAAAGGGATGTATGTGGAAATTTTCAAGTTTTGAGTAAAACGCACATAAAAATCAGATCCTAGGTAGGCTTTCATTGAAATTTTTTTCTAAATCATGCTGTACAGCAGCACCTACCAGGGCTACTAGTACCATCTCTTGCCCCAAGACAGAGGAGAGGTTCATCTACCATGTGTACTGGTTATCTCCAAATTTTTAATTTTGCCACTTGCATCCCTTTGCTTCTCACTACCTCATATTATAGTTGAATATCAAACTCATGTTTTAAAACAGTTGATTGTGATAAAGCCGTAATATTCATTGCAATTATAAGAGTTTTGAATGTTGACTTCTTCAAAATAAAAATGATATTCATTCAGTTTGTGTGTTCTAGTGTTATTTTAACCCTAACTTCAAAAAGGAGAAGTTGTAAGTATCTCGTGATTATTGTTTGACCATCTAAGAACAACCTGATTTGGCAGATCTTTTTTTTTTTAAGCATTGAACTGAAATTTGTAAAGATCTTATGCTGTATTTTCTGTGCACTCTTAAGAAAAAAAAATGCTTCCACTAAAAATAAAATGAAGAACCTTTTTTAGAAAAAATCAAATTGTCTTAAAAACAGAATAGAGGAAGAAAGTTCAAATTACCATTCATTTTAATCTATATTTTAACATTTAAAAACTAAATGTGTGTATTTTTTTAACGTTAAATTTGTTGTAAATGGTACTTTGTCTGATATTATTTTTCTCATTTTGATTGTGGCCTTGCCAATGTGAATATATTTTTCTGTAGTCTATATATATAATTCTCTTACGTGCCGGCAAATGAAGGGGTGAATTTCTAAACCTCTGTTGGCAACACTTCGCCGATAAATCATGTAAACAAACTTCTACGTTGTTTTGAAATCTTGAATCACAGAATACTCAACGAACTTTTTTTTTTTTTGAGATGAGTTTGAGTCGGGCTGTGGCCCATTTCAACCTTAATCAGCAAAGAAAAGCTCAAAGAAGGCAGGAAACCGTTCTTGAATCCAATTTAAGACGAGCCATTTCCAGAGTTGTATTCTCTGATTCGCTGCCGATAATTTTTAGCGGCTGGGGAATTTTCAGTCAGCAGTTCCTTCAACAGATCAGGTGCGTCACACAATGCCGGTAACCGCACCTTTCCGTCATGGCAACATTTAGTATATTTATTTGCAGTATTACGCTCTTTCTGCCAATAAAGAGCACCACAAAATTCGCATTCTTCACACATTGCTCCACAATCATGTTCATCGGCAATGTTGTTTTGAACGCGTAGGCGCTTTGAGCGTCGTCTATTCTCTGCTTCAGTACGACAGTTCAGTTCAAAATGAATAACCGAGAAAGAATTTACTTTATTCCTTTTATTCTCAGCTGAAAGGTTTCGCCAAATTTGTTTAGGGTTATAGTAGTTTTAGTATTGTGCAAGCAAAGTAGCCTTGGCGAGTTTTCGCGTTTTTAGTTAAACCATTTTTTGTTCGTGACGTGGCAAGGATTCAGAATAACAACAAGAAGGACAAACGTTTGAGAAAATATGTTTGGTGCTCTCTGAGCCTGTTTTTAGTCATGGCCAGCTCTATGTGGCATTATCAAGAACAAGATCTTTTGAAGCAGTGTCAGTTGTGGCTCCCAAACGGGACATTTTTAATTGTGTATATGAGGAAGTTTTCTCAGATTAGAATATATAAGAGTGTAAATATGTAAATATATAAGAGTGTAAATAATGTAAATACATCCCTCGGGGGAGCCTGTAACCCCTAGAGGGCGCGTCCCCAGGTGGCGGATAGGGGAATGCCTTCATTGGTTTTCCAATGGGTGGTAGAAGGGAAATAAAATACCTTCCGCGGACCAACAGGTAGAAGTGCAATCTCTCCAAAGCAATGACAGACACTTTTGTATCTATAATGGTAAAGTTGTGCACATTGCCAAGGCAGTCATCTTACATACAGCAAAGTTAAACTGTCGAAAATCTGGCTAAAGCAGACAAATTAACATTATGAACGTAATTTTCATATTGGTTAAATGGATGGTGACCTAAATGCAATTACCAACTTTAATTTTTACGGAAAATTTTAGCTAGGCTAATGTATTGGCATACAGCGAGCGAGCGAAGCGAGCATGGATCGCGAAGCGATCCACAGGGAACTGCGTAAGCAGTTCCGGGGGTTGGCGAGCGATAGCGAGCAGGGGGCGATAGCCCCCTAGTTTGTAATATTTTTAATAAATAAATAAACATACAAGAGTATCTTACTTAGTGTGGCTTCAGTCAGTCCTGACCCTGTTATAGTATGGTTTGAAAATCAAATTCAAATACATTTTGCTTGACTGCATTTGTGATTTTGGGAACTTTGAATCTTAAATCAGGACACATTCTCCACATTGTAAAATTTACACTTGATTTAGATTTTAACTCTTTGGATGATATCAATGTCATGTAATGTATTCAATGAGTTTTTTTTCGAGACAATTTTCAATACTTCTTATAGGTATGTTGGTGAAAAGTGATTTGATATTATGAAGTGGCACCATTAGAAGATTGTTTGATTTGAACTGAGAACGTTGACTAATTCAGTGCAATATTTAGCAGCATGAGTATTCAAATCAAAGTGCATAAACCAGTGGTTTCACTACGGGGCGGCGGGGGGGGGGGGGGGGGGTTGCAAGTTTTTGAAAAATATAAATGCTTTAACTCAGAAAATTTGCCCCAATATTTCAAATTATATTTACTCAATCAAACGCAGTTGCATCACCACAACACACGACGAACCTCTTCTTCCTCAAACGTTATCAAAGCTCTTCTAAAATGCATTTTTAAGACTACAAATTTGAAACTTTTCCGGAAAGGAACCCCAAGACAGTGATTATTATACTCAGCACTAGAATCATACTGTCAATACTTAGGCTAAGTAGTGAGTTCCTAATAAACCTAAAAGCTGAAACCCGTTATTTTTTTCCCTGTGTTTGAAACAACAGAGAAGCAATCAATTTCATACATCTGCTTACTTTTTTGACCTTGCAGCAACCCTGCAGATAGACGTCTAGGGCAAGTTAGATAACAAGAAGTTCCGTCTAGAACTAGACGAGCCTACTTTCCCGTATACCCATACTACTTTCTAGTACCTGATCAATATTCTCAAAAATAGCTAAAATCGCAAATTTTTTCAAACATATTTTTTTTAATATTTTAAGCTGATTTCTAGGAATAAAATATTCCTTACTTTTTTTCAAAAAAACGAACAAATAAAATAGCAGCACCTTTTAAACAAAGCAGCTAATACACTTCTTTCCATTAAAAAAATTTTTTAACAGCTTTTAAAACGAAAAAATAATAATAAGTTCATTAAAATAAATACATCATATAAAAAAAAAAAATCGTTTCTTTTTCCCCTGTTGCCGAAAATAATTTTTTAAACGAATTAATGCACTTACCAAAATAAAAAAAAACAATAAAATGTCAACTTAAAGAAATAATTTTCATTGTCAAAAAAAAAAAAAAAAAGAAAAATCGTCTGCGCATATTTTTCGAGTTTATTCACCGAAAACCAAATACCTAAATTAAAACTTTAGCGTGAAAATAAAAACAAATCATATCAACAATAATTATTTCACAGTTAAAACCACAGCAGCGGAGTCGGAGTCGGAGTCAATCTCATTTTGGGATAAAAGAGTCGGAGTCGAATATCCAAGAATCGGAGTCAGTCATTTGTCCTCCGTGTATAAATGTTTGCCAAAGCTACGAAGTCAGAGTCGAAGTCGGGGAGTCGGAGTCCGATTAATTGTCGGGAACAGGAGTCAGAGTCGGTGTCAGGTCCCCCTAAATTCTCAGAGTCGGAGTCGGGAGTAGGTCGTCAAGAGCTATTTCCAACAAAGTTTGTTTGAAGTAAATCCGCCTTCAAGTACGGAATCTACATTGACTTTCAGTTTCCCCGTAGGCGCTAATGTTAAGGGATTTGAACTGTTCAAAATTGAACGGAAAATTGTTCAAATAAAAAAGATATCTTATATACAAGTTTTTTTATCAAAAGCTTTTTCCTACAAAGCTTGTTTGAAGCAAATTCGCCTCACAGTTCGGAATTGCTTTGAATTTCCCCGTAGGCGCTAATGTTAAGTTTTTTTGAACTGTTCAAAATTGAACAAAAAATAGTTCAAATCAAAAAGTGAAATATGGGAATGAGGTGTCCTCGCCGAGATCTTTCGAACAAAAAAAAGTTTGTTCGAATCGGACTATTCATTCAAAAGTTATTAGGGGGGGACAGACAGACAGACAGACCGACAGACAGACAGACCGACAGACAGACAGACAGACCGACAGACATTTTTCCCCATCTCAATACCCTACTTTCCAATTTTTAATTTTTCAATATTTATTTAATTATTTTATTTATTTTTGACTTTTTTTTGTTTTTTCACGATATTTTTAAGATGCATTAAGCCTTCTTTCATGCTTTTTTCTTCTTTTTCTGACTTTTACTGGGAAAGTAGGCTAAAAAGTGTTCATAGCTTTTTTTTTTTTTGTCTTTAGTGCATCATTAGCTAACTTAAAATTTTGTTCTAAAAGTATGTAGTTGGTTCTGAACATTGTATGATTTTCATGTTAACATAGAACACTAAAACTTTGTAGGGGGGGGTGACACCACAAATTGGCTCCCCGGGTGTCACACATGCTAAGTACGCCACTGCATGAACCAAGACTTTTTTTTTTCAAATTATATGAAGCATTATTGATATTTAAAACTTGGATATGAGGGGGATACCAGCTTCATGGACTTTGTGTAATATGTGCAATCTGGTGCAGTGAGCAATGTGTAGGGGAATCAAGTGAAACAATTTGTAAGAATTTTGATTTGTTCAATGTTCAAGCAAATAGATCTCGTTTTAGTGTAACATGTATCGATCTGAGCATGCGATTAACTTTCAAAATGTACACTATCCTTTCCATCATAAAAATTTGGCTATTTTTATTGCTTTTGTGGTAATAATCAAAATTATTAATTTTAACAGTTTTTAAAAGTATTATTATAGGAATAATTGTTTTATTTATTATTTCCACCAATCCTTTATTTACAGTTGAAATGAATTTGTTACTTTTATATTTTATTCTAAATGTTATGTTTGATTTTGTTATCTATTATTTCTTTCTGTTTGGTTCTTTAGTTTTTATGTTTTTAATTTATTATTTATTTTTACAATTCTTTCATGTCTTTTAAAATTTAGATTTTGCTCTTTTCCTAAAACCCTCAAAGAGTTAAAGGCAGCTATAAGCCTTCTGATTCAAGTGAAGAACTTTGTGTCGAACATTGATTCAACATTAAATGGCGCTAAAGCTCTATATCAGTTTTTAAAAGAATATCACTTGTATGATTTTGATCAGGTAATTTTTTAAAAAAAACTTCAGTTTTTAAATTAATTCTTAAAATGCATTAATAATACATTTTGTTTCTTTCATTTCTTTTCTTTTTTTTTGAGATCAAGTATTTTGTTATAAATTGTACTTAAGCTTATCAGAAATGATTGCAATCATTCAAGGTGTCTTTGAGCCATTTGGTTTAATTTTACCAATTTTTCGAATTTTTTATCCTATTCTAACTGTCGAAAAAATAATAAAAGACCCAGTGTGACACTCTGCTGGGGACAGGGGTGGACTGGGTCCTGAAAAAGGGTGCAAACCTTAGCCTCCAAAGGACGCAAAAAATAAAAAAAAAGGAAAAAAGTTGCAAAAAATAAATAAATAAAAACGATGGTACACAGGTTCACGAGTTTGAAATAAAGAAAAAAAAGCAAAGTGAAGTCACACAAGTTTGTGAGTGCGTAAATGAAAAAAAAAAAGGAAGTTGCACCAAAAAATAAATAATTTATAAAAAATAATAATTTAAAATATAAAAAAAGTGATTAGGCTTGAGGGCGCATCATCCCGCGGGCCAATGGGATAGACATATATTATGCATGCATACTCAGCAATCAACTGTGTCGATTCGCCATACATGGGGGGGGGGGGGGGGTGCGATCGCCCCCTCCCTTGAGCCAAGATAAAAGAACTCTGCTCAGGGCCCGACTCAAGTTTTTGAAGACACTGGGCACGAAACTTAATTGGTGCCCCCTTTTGAAGCCCTGAGCTTATTTTATTTGCAGAAGCAGTAAAATATCTTGTTACTTGTGTATTAACATATCTGTACTAAATTTGGTGGTACCTTATATTACAAAAAACAGAAGTGACATGGTATTACAATAACTAAACATGGTAATATAAGATGTTGTCAAACTTTGTCCGTTGGAAAAGCCATTAATATCAAAATTATCTATGGTATAATTTTAAAAAGAGTTATAAATATGGAATGAACTTGGAGTGGTTTTGGGATTTGCGAAAGAGATTAAATTTTTACAGGGATTTTTTTCTTCTAAATTTAATATTTACATCTTGTTGTAGTGCGACATGGGAAGAGTCCAAAATCAAAATTTTACCTAAAGACTTGTTGTACCCTAAATGTTGGTGCCCTGGACCTGTGCCCTATGTGCCCATGCCTTAATCTGGCCCTGAGCCTTGGCTATTTTTCCACCAAAAAATACTATTTTAGATAAACTTTGATGTTACAAAAGGCTACTTCGAAGTCTCTCCCAAATAACTTTTAAATTAAAAGCACAATTGTAGGTCATTATATTGTTATCATAAGAAGAAGGAATGGGTTCAGGGCAATTTTTTGCAGCAATCGGCAGCAATTTTTTGATATTGAAATGCAAAAAATGCAATTTTAGATTATCTCCAATGATGTTCGTTCAAAGAGAATGCAGGGCTCTCTGGATTTTTTTTTTTTTTAAATTGAAGTCTTAAAATTGCTTTTGTAGGGCATGTTTTACTTTATAACGAATAAATACCTCTGTGTTGAAGATTCAAAAAATCAGTAATCCAACGTCATAAAGCATAAAAATTGCAAAATATTGCAGACACGTGTTTCGGTGTTACAAGGAACACCTTTTTCAATGCAAAGAAATGTGAGCTTCTGGATGAAAAGTCATCCGAGAAAAGCAACACGGTGGAACAGGAGATAGTATAAATATCAAAAAATAGAAATGAAACAAAACAAAAAAGATAAAATGACACCTGGAGGCAAAATTTATTATATAATTCCATCAGGAAAAACTGTTAAGTAATAAATTTTCCAAGAAAACCCATAAACAATGCAAAAAGTCCAAAAATGAAACCAATCTGAATAAATTAGCAATAAATTTACCAGCGGGGGAAAAACTATGTAAGAAAGCAATGCATCAAATGGAGAAATGCAGGAAAAAACAAAGTGAAGGATAAACATATTGGAATTAGTTAATCACAAAACGAAATAAGAAAGCAAAAAATGAAAAAAATAAAAGTAAGAAATGTAAGACGTTTACATAAAAATAATAGGAAAACTAAACCAATTTTAACAAAGGTGTTCCTTGTAACACCAAAACACATGTTTTACTTTGTTCAGGTGAAGCAGTTAGGGTGCAAAACTTTCTACAAGAAGGTTTTTTTTTTTTTTTGAAATTAAAGATTAAAAAAAAAGCAATTTTCAACGATCTTTAATGATGCTACGGAAAGAGCGGTTTGGATGCCCATTCCTAAAATTTTTTTGAAATTGAAGTTCCAAAACTAACAGTTTTTGATAATCCTTAGCGATGTTAGAAGAGGGAAGATTCAGGGGTTTATATTTAAACACCCACACATACTCACACATACACAAACAAATATAGATCGTACATTTGTGTTGCGGTGTAACTCAGGATACAAAGCAAAGTATAAATAATAAAAACCAGTCAACCCTCCCTTGATTTCTGGATATGCACTTGGTGAAAATATGTTTAGCCAAAATGGAGGTTGTTTAATTTATTCAAACTGTAAAAAACTTAAAACAATGTTATATTCATAAAGTTATATTTACTCCTTTGGTATGTACTCTTATAACTTATTAAATTTTTTGCTGATTTGGAAAAGTATGTTACTTGGATAGACAGGGGTATATCTTTTTTAAGTGTCTCCTTCATTTCTCTAGGCACCCTTGTGGATTGTAAAGTTAAAGGAAGATTGGGAAAACTTCAAAGAATACTTTGAGGTTTACCATGTGAATTTGGAGAAAGCTCAAGTTTGTTTCATATTTTCAATTTAACTTTTCCTGAGTTTTATTTTTCATCATAAAATTACTTCCAAAATTTGAACAAAAAGACTTGTGCTTAAAAAAGTAACTTTATTATTTGTCAGGTTTTTTAATTATAAAAATTGAAATATATATTTCAAATGTAAAATACTTTCCTTGGCCCGTTAATTCTTCATCGTGACTTCGAAACATTTCTATGCAATCAAAGTATGAAAGTGAACCAGTCTATGTTTGTATCTATCCTCTCGTGAATCGCTGAGAGCTAGCTCTGAGACAAGTACCAAAAGGCTTTAAAATTTTGAGAATATTTCTTTTTTCTGTCTTAATCTCTTTAAGTTTTGAATTAGTGAATTATTAAAAGCAACCAAATGTGGCCATATTTTTGGCATTCAGTTTGAGCACTTAAATTCAGTGCTAAACTTATGATAAATATAAAGTATGAGAAATTAAATTCATCAAGACGAAATCACTGAGAATTCATCTTTTTTCTCCATCTCAGACAAAACTAATTCTCTCTTCTTCCAATTGTAAAATCTCTTGGTTTTATTTTTCTTTTTTCCATTATGTTATATTTATTTCTTGCCACTAAACTAATCAACAAACTAGAGCGCAGTATAAACTGCTAAAGCAACCCTACAACTAGCAATAAGAAATGCTCCTCTGGCTATAAAGGAATCTAAGTTTTTATTTTCAGTAGTACATATTTTTTTTTACATGCAAAGGCTCTTGTGCATTATTTATAACAATAAAACACGTAAGATATTTTGAAGAGAGAGATTTATTAAATAATACATTTTGCATCAAATTTATTCACAGTTTAAACATCAAACTGAAAATAAGTTTGACAAAATGAGGTAAGTGTATTTAATTAAATTGTTTAAGAGTCTTATTTGAGAAATTTTGACCCACTTTTCTGGATAAGGGCAATTCCACGTGGCTCATGTTACCATTTAGCAAAGTTTTACAGAAGTAACTGGTATATATATTAAACAGATATCATACCTGACTTAAATGAAGTTCTTTACAGGGATCTGGAACACAGTAGGACGCTAGGGACATCAGTATTTTAAGTTTTAATACAAAGAGATGGTATTTAAACCTGAATTTGGCACCGTGACTCACGCAACAAAGAAAGAGTTGTGGATTACTAAAAGCTTAAAATTTCTCCTCTTTCAGAATAATAACATCTTTCAAATACTTTAAGGAGAAATTTTAAAACATACTACAATAATTGTCTTCTTATGGAATGAATATGTTGGAAAAAAGATAGTCTCAGTTGGCAGAAACAGGCTAAAACAGTAAAAATATGCTTGTTTAGAATTGCTTGTAGTGGAGAGAGAATTCACTCAGCTGTGAGCTCATAAAACAAGTCCTCTTACGAAAAAAAATCACCTCGGGTTTCCAGATTCTAACTTGTAAACTTTAGTTAATACAGAGAACATACAAAAAAAGTTAGGATATTTTTTCAAGATTTTTTTTTAACACCAAGTTTTCATGTTTTGTGGAATTGCCCATAAGCACAATGAGTTACAGAAAAATTTATTCCTTCCATCAGACCACACACTCCAACAATTTTTGTTAAATTTAATGTAAAAATTTTTGTTGCATAAGTTTTTTTTAGTAAACCTCCTAATACTGCAACAAAAATATTTTCTTGATTTTAGGCTATTCACTTGAGGAAGTTTTTGAATTTTTATTATGAAGTGAAGAAACAAACCCTCATTCTTGAAGAAAATTTTAGAAATAGTGGTCTTTTTGAATTTCGTCCAGAAAGGTACGAAGTTTTTCAGACAGCTTTGCATTTCTTCAGCAATTTTCTGACTGCTCTTCAAGAAAAAGAATCATGGATCTTGAGAGATGCTGATTTTTTCAATGTGTCCTTGAAACCTTTTGAAGCTTTAACCTCAGTTCAAAGTGTAAGTAACTATTTCTTTTTAGTGACAGTTTTCTAAGTTTCTGGATTTAACACTTTTTAGTTAATTTTTATTTATGAACCTTTAATGCAACTTCAGAATAAAAACAAAATATGTTCTAAACTGTAATATGTGTCTGATATTGTAATTTTTTCCCCTGTCTACATTCTTTGCTTGTTGGTTTATTTGACTATAAGGGGCATTCAAATGAAACCCGGTCATTAGTGTAAAGTAAGGGTAACAATTTTACTAACTCATAAATAGTTGCCAAAACACTGTTGGCACATTTATCCCTTTGTGACAGTTTGTTGATTCCATCTTTGAAGAAGCTAGTAGGCTGCTGTCTGAACCAGGCATGGATCCAGTCACACATTTCCCCGTCCATTGTGAATCAATGTACACAAATAGCTTGTTTCTGAGGTCCAAAAACATTTGACCCATGAAAGTCACATGGCAAAAGGTCTGGATTGTACTGTGGACATTCCAGCGTTTCCCACCGAAACTGCTGCAATGTCGTCTTCACCACATTGGCCATGTGTGGGCACCTTTGAGAACATGCCTGGCAGTTTTAACTTAATGGCCCATCTAAGGTTCTGTAAAGTAGCTTGATGACACTGGGTATTGATGGTGATTCCCCATTTTAGAAATTCGACAGGCAGCAAGCCCTTGTGGTCAAAAACAAGGACATGTTCCGTAGTAGACAATAACTTGTGTGACAACCTTCTCTTCAGTGTGAAACCACACTGTCGCTGTGCAACATCAAATGTTCCGCCTGCTTCAGTCTCTCTAGCAATAGATGGTGCCTCCATGCACCCAGTTACATGACACTTTCTAACTTCTTATGTGAAGTTAGATGCAATGACCAGGTTTCATTTTAATGAGCCTTATACTGGATGCTTTCCCTCTAGTCACTAATGTTATCAAAAAAAGCTTATAAGACCTCTATCAATATTTTCTGCTAACTTTAACACTAATAATCTTTCTGATACCTCAATAATATATGTTTTTAAAATAAGAAATTGACATTAAGAAATGGTTGAAAGTAATGTATCGACCTCTTCATTGTTTTTTTCAGGAACTGCCCTCTTTGAAACGTGTCTGGTCAGTTGCAGCTGAAGTTGAAAAGTATGTTCAGTCTGTGGATAAAGTGTCTGTTGTCAAAATAGATGTGGAAGAGCAATTAGAGAAAGCACAAATATTCAAAAAAGACATACTAGCTCATAAAGAAAAAGAGAAAGTAAAAATATTTTCCCAAACATTATTATTTATTTCATGCTAGACATAATTCACAGTAGTGATGTGCCCAGGTCAAGGCAAATGTTTGCCCCCCTCAAAATATTTTTCTTGAAAACAAAAAATACTGAGATAGTTCCTGCGTTATTATACTTTAGACAGTGGTGTCAGATTTTAATACTCATCGGGATTACTCAAATACAAAATGTGGAGAGAGACCTAACTTTCAAAAACTTACCCTCACAAAAATGCTTCCGAGACTTTTTTAATGAAAAAATTTGATTTATACTTCCAAATGTTAGGTGATGTATTAGATACTTTTTTTTTTCAACTGTGATGGTTGAAATGAGAAAACATTAAATATGCACTTTTTGTAGCCTTTTTTTTTAAGTATGCAAGCAGTACAAAAGTAAAAACCCCATTTGCTATTAGTAATATTAACAACAAATTAGAAGATCATGACACTCTACAGTAACAGCAAACAAAATTTCACTGGATATATTTTTTAATTTTAAGATATCAGCACACAACAAAAGGAAATATTTTACAAACTTTTAAATATAATACATTGTAGACAATTACAACTAAATTAAGTATGTATGTGAGAACTCATGACAGGTTTTAGGTTATTTATTAGTTAGAAAATATCTCACCTAACAGGATCATTTTTCTGGGAATATAGAACTGTGAAAAGCTGCAAATGCAAAAACAAACTCTTTACCAAAAAAAATAAATAAATCTAAGATTGTGAAAATGGACCATTTTTAAATACTAGTAGATGTAAAAACATCAGGAAGGTTTTTGTTTCCTTAATTCAATATATTTGGTCTGAAACAAATGCTGAAAAGAAATTTAGTTTGTGCAAAGTCAAGATAAAAAACACTTACCAGAAACTAAAGAGAAAAGCTTAAATGGGATTGGAAGCTTATTTGTCTAAGCAGGATATCATTTTGAACAAAAAAGAAACACATGATGGCCACCTTTGGCAACTGGAACTTGTATCTTTGGTAGCCGCTTTCAGTGAAATGGTTGCTAATTGGCAACCGGCCACCGCTTAACTAGAGCTTTAATGTGCTGATAGAAAGAGAAGAGCTATTCACCATTTGCGATGTTCAGTCCTATTTCTGTTCTTGTACTTGGCATATGTGTATGAGAGCATATTACATTACTCTCATGCAAAATGTTTTATATTTTGATTTTCATTTCTATTCACAGCAAAGAAAACAGTTTAGGTTAAACTTTTTTTTTATATTTTCAAAACTTGTAAATTTGATAGAAAGGTATCCCACAGAGAACAAAAACAGCATGAAGGAGAGCATGAGTGGTGCAAAGAATCATTGACAGATGTAATAAATATAAGAATTTTGTATAATTTGTCATCAAAAGTGGGTAAAAAAGGGGAGTAGTTTCTGAAAGTTTGGAATATCTCAGAATAATTAAATAACTATATTAATTAAAAGATGCCCTCAAGAGAAATTTAGGCTCATTGAATTAGAAATTAAGGGTTGATGACACTCCACTATAATGAGGCATACCTTTTGCATACCACTTTAATCAGGAAAGATCCAAATTAGTTAAGATCCAAATTAATTGCCAACTTCATAGTTATAAAAGGAGGGTTTCAATTATTTAAATAAAAAATATTTGTTTATGTTACTTAATTTGTTTGCATTTTAACTGAAAAACTGTTATAAAATATGAATTTAACCATTTTTATTTAATTTGTCAATGATTTACAAATCAAAAAGTAAGCAACAGTTCCTAAATCACTGACTAAAAATAATTCTGAAACTTTAATTTAAAAGAATTCAATAAATTATTTGACAATGAAATTACTTAATTTTAGGGAGATTGCTTGAAAATATTTGATGACATAGTACAGTATGTTGAAACATTAAAATGTTGTTATGGCATGATCAAAGAATTTCAAGAACCCACTCTTCATGAAAGGCACTTTGAGGAATTCAAAAGAATTTTCAAGCTTCCAGGGCATCTTGACAGCCAAAAGTATTTCAACAGTGAAAACTTCACCTTTTCTGTGCTGAGACAGATGGCTTTTACTGATCAACACAGCTTTGAACGAATAAAAGAAGTCACCAACCGAGCAAGAAAAGAATCCGAGTTGGAAAAAGTATTCCATTTTTCTATAATTCTTTTTAAATGTTTACTTTGATTGTTTCAAAAAGGTTAAGTGACCAGAGTTTCAGTATGTAAATAAATAGTTCTAGCCGTAAAGGTTATTTTTCAATCAATATTGTGAAATAACTTATAAGGAGACCTTACAACTTTGAAAATAGATTTTGGGATGAAGCTTTGCACAATTATGTGATTTGTCCAGATGTGAATTGAATCTTCTTTTTTTTTTCCACTGGAATTGGTGAAAAAAATATATATAAAATGATGTCCTACTTATGAAATTTGATATACAAAAACCTCTTTGAGAAATATAAAATCGGACAAATAAGTAACAGCATGAGTAAATATATATTAATGTATTGGAAAGGGTTCAAAAGCGGGCTACAAGGCTAATAAATGGACTTTCTCACTTAGACTGATTCCAGGCTTAGAAGGCTAAAAATGTACAGTGTTGAGCAAAGAAGAGACCGAGGGGACATGATTCAGTTGTTTAAATTTATTAAAATGAAAGATGTTACGGGGCTGAAGTTAAGCACTGAAAACAGGACAAGGGGTCATTGTTTTAAGCTATTTAAATCTCAGGCTAACATGGATATTAGGAAAAATTATTATTTTAGCAGGGTAGTGGAACCTTGGAACAGCTTACCGGAAGAGGTGGTAATGAGCAAAGGAGTAGATAGTTTTAAGAGGGCCATTGATCTTCACTGGGGATTGTAAATTGATTAGGACCAGTCTGGCTGGGCCCAGAGCCTGTTGCTGGTCATCACTTTTGTAATTGTATTGTATTTGTATAAATGTAACTAAATCATTTATATGTGATTTAATGGTTTATGTAATTTTCCTTTTTTTAATTTTGAATACAAATGGCTTTTGTTTTTTAAATTTCAGTCTTTGAAAACAATAGAAATTACATGGAAAACTAAAAAATTTATAAAATGCAAGGATAGAAATATATACAAAATAGAAGATATTAAAGGGATAATTTCTGCTGCTGAAGATGACCGAATGACATTGGGACTTATAAAATCTTCAAAGTATGGGTCTTTTTTCACCAGTGATGCAGAAAGTCTTGAGAAGGATTTGGAAAAGATTTTGAGCGTTGCTGCTCAAATTGAACAATTCCAGACCAAATTTAGCTATTTACAGGTTAGTGTCAAGTCATTTAGGAATTACAAACATCTTATATAATTAAAAACTGAGCATATGTACCTATGTATGTGTGTCGAAGTTACTTCTCCCAAATGCCAGGGAACTGACCATCGAACCAGTTATCGATAGATTTGTGATTTTCTCCTCTTTATGTTTGGCTATTTAACATATTCCTCCGATAATAATTAGCGGAGAGATCAATTAAAAATTGGTAATTATGATACGTGGATTTCAACATAAAATCCCTATTTTCGAAGACTTTCCTCCATTCAAATTATTATTTAGTGCTTCAACTCAACTTTCTGTAGCAATGCTATTATTAAAATTTGTAGAGTGAAAAAAATCATTGAGAAGAAAGATCTGTTGCCATTTTTTTCCTCGAATATAAACAATTAAAATTCTATCTTTTGTTTGGACGCTTTTCTTGTACTCGGGGGGATTTAAAATGTTTCCCTTCTGGTTATTTTTTCGCAATCTGCCACAAAATTTTACTGATTTTTCTTTTCCAAGCCTGATTGTTGAATACTTGACATAATTTTTATTATCAAGGTTTACCTTGCAAAGCCGTGCAACACAGCTAGTTTTGAGGTAATAAAAAACGATTGTACAAGTAACAAGGCTTTTTTTTTCTCCGTCCTGGTTGAAAAAGTAATACAGTAGAACCCTGATTTTACGTAATCCGTTAGTGGTGACTGATGATGAAAAATTCACCAAGCAGGGAAAGTATAAAATCAGGGGCAGAGGTAAAAATGTAAGCATATCATTTAAAAATTGGCTTTCCCAATGGATTAGTGAATGAAATCTGTAACCTTTACAATTTCATTTTTTAGCATGTTCTATAATAACATTTTGTTTTCGCAAATTTACTTTTTGATTTTCATTTGAAAATACAAATTCTTTTAGAGGTTTTATGCTTTGACAATAAGACCAAACTAAAACAATGCCCGAACAGATTCAAACAACTAAAAAATAATATATCTTCTAAGAAAAAAAGATCCAGAGAAAAAGTTTATGCGAGTATTATAGAGGAAATAGGATTTTGATTTGTTTTAAGAAAAACATATTTAGAGGAATTTTTCTGAAAAAGGGTAAGGTAAATTTAGGGACGAGTTAATATTAACGAATATTTTAACATCACTGCTATAACCATTTTCAATGATCACCAGAAAATGACTCGGAAACAGGGTAACATATGAAGCAGACAATGTAAAATCAGCGTTCTACTGTAGCAATAATTATGTCTAAAAAATATATAAAATTACTGGGGCAAAAAAAAAAGCACTCTCTCTTCCTGAATTTCACTAGGCTGTGGGTTAAATTTTGAGATTTCTTCTTTGCTGTTTGAGAGATGTAGCATTGTCAGTTTATATTTTCTTTATCTCAGTGTAAGCATTGATTTTCTTTAATGATATAATATGGATTTATTGAATGTATATATGTTTAAAAGAAAGCTGAGGTGAACTTTGATTATAATGTTGTTTATATATTGTTCTTATTTCTAGAATATTTTTGCTGAAAGCTCTACCCATGACGAGTTGACTGGAAAAGCTTCCGAGTTTGAAAATTTCTCCAAAAAGTGGGCGCAAATTGTTACTGGCATGATAGAAAAAGGCAACATTTTAGACATCAGTAACGAATCTGGTTTGTAGCACATCTATTTTTTAACTCTGTACTGTACTCAAAATTTGGCAAGTTCAAGGCTTTGCTCTAGTAGGAATTTGCAATTTTCCAAATTTCGCGGCAGGACAAAAATTGCAGATTTCCCGAAACGTCAATTCTGACACACAAAACAGCCTTTTAAACAATATTGTAAAAGCTGTTTCACAATTGATAGGTTTAATAAATAACTTTTTGAAAGTGTCACTGCCAATGACTTTAAAATAGAAATACAGCCATCTAAAATAAATTTTTAGCAACATTTGAAGAACAGTAAAATAGAGCAGCATTAAATATTTTAACTAATAAAAGAAAAGCAAAAATATGAACAAGTGTAACATATTTTACAAATTTTATAGAACTAGGTTAGAACATTTTGTCTACCTTCAATGCTTTAAATGTTTTGGAATGCTTTGAATATTTTTTTCCCCAATTGCTTTCAAAGAATTGCTATAAAAGTTACAGAACTACAACAAAATGACCTACCGTTAATGACCTACATTATTGGTACAGTGAAACCTCCGAATAGCGGACAGTCAAGGGACCAGAAGTTTTGTCCGTTATTGGGAGGTGTCCGCTATTAGGAGGAACTACTTATACTGACAGCACACACTTGTCTTAAAAAGCATTTAATCAATTCAAGTAATCAGTTAAAACAGTTTGACATCTCTTTTTTGCATTACAAACCTGTTTCTCAATATAAATATTTAAATCATTTACCTTAGCAACTCCTTCAGTGTCCCCTTTGCTGAGGAAAAAGTTTTTCAGTGCTTCCGAAAATTCTCTACTTTTTTTGGTTAATTTATTTATTTTATCTCGAGTATCACTATTGCATGATTGACAGTTGGGAATATGACCTTGAATATGGGCAAATCTTTTTCATGTCTAAAAATTAAACAACCCAACGAAACCACGGCACCATAAAGCCGACTATACTACCGGCGCCGGTCAGCTCAATTGCATCTCATGAGAGCCCCAGTTAGAAAAAGCGCCCAATTTCCTCTTTTTTATCGCAACTTTTGAATAGTTATTGTGTACACAATTCATTAAAATCTAAAGAAAAACGTACGTTAATTGTCAGACTGACATCAGTTTTCACTTATCTGCTTCAATACTCTCAAAACTTGCCGTAACAAAATTATGACTTTTTTTTTTTCATTTTTTGCTGCCCGCAAAAAGTACCATGTCTTTTAGTTCTTTTTTTTTTTCTGCCCCCCAACTTTTTTAAGCCCCAATCGCTGCCTCTGCCCATTACCACCCTTTTAATTCCAAGAAACAGTGATAAGGAAATGACATGGGGGGGGGATATCAGTTGTGGAGGATGAAAAGCTTTGTAAGGCAAGCAGTTACTGAAATATTCTGTGAAAAGAAAAAGAAACGGAAGTGCTACGATCGCAAGGGAAATTTTTTGTGAAATAACTGTCCGTTATTCGGAGTGAATTACATGGAATGGCCTACATTGAGGGACTGGGACTTGCAAAAATGTCCGTTAATTAGAGGTGTCCGTTATTCGGGAGTGTCCGTTAAGGGAGGTTTCACTGTATTTATAAGTTGGTCTGTAACAGCTTGTATTGAAACTATGTGCCTTACAATATGATATAATTTTGTTAAGAATTGATAGCCGAATTTTGAACATTGTTGTCTTATATGACAGGCTGCCTTTTGTACAATTCTCATAGTGTATTTAGTTAGTATTGGGGAAATTCCAGGGGTAACTAGCTGATGTTCACAAAGCAAAACAATGAGCATTTTTTAACATGCAAGGCAAAATATATGCATTATTCAAAATATTCTTTTCCTCTGGCTTATTGTATTTTCATTTTGAATTTAATAGTGCAATTGAATTTCCAAAATACATTTTGGACTATTTTTTTTAAAAAAATGTTCAAAATGTGGTACCTGACTGACAATTATGAAAGTTACATGTCAGTCAGTTAACATGTTTTTAACAACATTTTTAAATTATTCTAAAACGTATTTCAGAAATTCAATTATACCAGCTTAAAAAATACAACAATCCAGAGGAAATATATCCTTTGAATAATGTATATTTTGCATCGAATATTACAAAATGCTCATTATTTTGCTTTGAGAATATCAGTAGGTTTTCTGAGGAATCACTCATTTTTCAATGCACTGTGCATTATTGGATTTAATAGATAACCACTATTGGTTGCCTTTTGCAGGTAACGTTGATTTTCAAAGATTGGACATTAATTAATTTGTTTACTCTACTGTGCAAAATAAACATGTTTGTCTACAACTTAAAAGCTGTCATTCAGTTTCTTTGAAATTTTCGTACCTCAGAGCCGGACTAACAAAAGTCACAGTCAGTGGCAGCGATTCGAGGTTCAGTCCTCCCACTTTTTATGGTTTCTTTCTTTATTTTATTTTCCAATTTAGGAACCAAAATTAGAAATTATTAAAAAAAAACAAAAGTGTCAACATTTTCAGATTATAGTTATTTGTCTTGTATAACTGTTTACAAAACATTATTTAGCACAAGCAGTAACTTTTAGTTTATGCATTCATTGTTTAAATATTAGTAAATAAATTGTTTTACTTAAACAAGCCATATTTGCTTACTTGCTTAATGAAATTGTTACTAAGTGTTTGTGACACCTCAAAATACTTTGGGGGTAAATAATGTTAGTCTAATTCATGTCTGAGTGTTTCTTTGGGGAAAGATATTGTGTATATAATTCATCAAAATCTTAAATGTGAGTTAAGCTGTTAGATTTGCATCAATTACCACTCATATGCTCTCAAAACTAGCCTCTGCAAAATTTTGTACTTTTTTTTTCTGCCACTAAAAATCCAATAGCTTTTATTTGTCGTTTTTTTTTTACCCCCGCCCCCTCCACTTTTTAGTCCCAATCGCCGCCTTTGTTACTTTTCAGGAGAGTAGAAAACAATTGTCTGGTGCATAGAAAAGATGAGGCTTGTGTACTTTTATGCTGGTAAATTAGCTATAAAGAAATTTTCTTAATATAATTATGTTGCGATGACTTGATATGGAATAATAATCCTTACCAATGTTATAAATGCAAAAGTGACTTCGTTTGTTTGTATATTTGTTTGTAATTCTTTCACACCTTAACGATTCAACCCATCATCATGAAATTTCATGCCCTATATTCTCTTCAGGCAGAACAGAACATAGGCTACCTTTCATCCAAAAAAAAAAGCGTATTTTTGTTCCAATTCTATCGAAAATTATTAATTTGCGAGCTTCTCATCATAAAAAGTTATATTTGTTTGATTTTTGCTGCATTTTAAAACCCTTAAAGAGCTGCACTATATGACTTTTGCCCGAATTTTTGAGGGATAACTAGAACACCACCTAATTCTGCATTTTGAGTTGATTTCACAGGGGTGCCCACCTAGGAGAGATCATGCCACAGACTGAGCCATTAAAATTTTTACGGGGGTTGTTTTAATGGGTATTTTCCTCATTTTTTTGGGGGGTGGGCTCTTGCTTTTCGTGGGTCTTTGGATATTGAGGGGGGTGCACCCTTGCTCTTAGGGGGGCTGGATTTCATATTCTAGAATGAGGCTTATCTTCAGTTTTACGGTATCATCTGCAGTTTCTGTTCACAGAATTGAAATTAAATAAAGTTGAATTTCTGATTCATATCAGACAATATTTTGGAGAAGAAAAATAATGAAAACCAAACACACACATGAAGCATTAAAAAAAGAGTCATCTTTCTTTATGAAATATCGTCTGTTTCATAATCATAGTTATTTGGAAAAATTAGTGAAAACTTTTTACTTCCTTTTACAAAAAAGGAAGTATTGTATTCACGAAAAAATTTTCACTCAAAAATCGGCCTTAATTTCCATTTTTCTCACCCCTGAATGAATGTTGAGTTTCTTTTTAGACCCGACCACACGTGGATGTATGCCTAGGAACCTACAGACACCTGAAATATCCATTTTAACAACCCCCCGAGATAATTACAACAAATTTTCTCGTGATGTACGTATGTATGTGCGTATGTATCTCGCATAACTCAAAAACGATATGTCCTAGAAAGTTGAAATTTGGTACTCAGACTCCTAGTGGAGTCTAGTTCTGCAGCTTCCCTTTTGGTTCCATTTGGATGTTCCTAAGGGGGTCTTTTGCCCCTTTTTTGTGGGGGGGGGGAATCATTGTTAATTTCGATGTAAATTCAAGTGGTGTTATAATTGGGCGGACACTTGGCAATATATCGCGAGTCTTTTGGTCGCCAAGTTTTGTTGCCGACTTGCCGACAAATTTGGATATTTTTTTAAATTTTTTTTTTAAATTTGGTTTTAATTTGGCCACTGTTGGTGATATTTAGAGAGTAAACAATTGAATCGCATTAAAATTGCCAACAATGGGGAAATTACATTAAATTGGAGTAAAAGGAAGTCATGTGATGCACACATCCGCTCGTTTCCTTTGAAGATAGAAGCTAAATTTTTCGACTCTAGGTCAAGAGAGATCTGGAGTAAAAAATGATGCTTTTTCCAATGAAGTCAAAAGAAAACTGTGGGACAATTCCTTCACATTTTATTGATAGATTTAATGTAGAAAGTAGTGCCTAAATTTCAGGTAAGCTTGAAAAAGTTTATTTTGTTATTCATTTTTTGTATTTTAAAAAACTAATAGATTTAGTTTTCATGTTTTTTTTAAATTATCAATTGCTGTTTCTGCCAGTTTTAATAGCTTTTATAGCATACAATGGATTGCCAAAATTCTATTAAGTTGATGCATGTTAGTTTTAGAACTACTTTTAATCTAAGTATTTACTGAAATTTTTAAAGCATAATTTGTTGAAACATGCGAATTCATCTAACTAACAATCATCATTCTAATGGCCATGTCAACGTAGGGAGTTTCACTCCTGATGCTGGTTAATATATGAAAATGACTAAAGCTTTGGGATTAAAAAAAAAATTTAAAGAGGTCTGAATGTAAATTTTGAATCAGAAAATTGCTCTTTTCTACACACTGATGGGAAATTTTGCACCTATTTTTGCTAGATTGCCAAACATGCGTCACTTGACACAACTTTTATTTTTGAAGCAGACCGTGCAATGCCGGACAATGCAGCTAGTCTGTATTTAAAGCAGTAATAACATGAAAATTGTGATTTTTGGACTTACGTTAGTCTGGCCCCGAGGTACAGATTTGTTGCTAAGATGTTTAGTTTATTTGTGTATCTGTCTTTCAGAGATCTTAGATGCGTTAGAAGCTATGACTCAAAAAATTCTGGTGGTGCAAAAGTCCTTGGCAGGTTTTCTGGAAACAAAACGAGAAGCATTTCCTCGCTTTTATTTCCTCTCGGACGACGATTTGCTTTTTATCATTGGTCAAGGATCTCCAAAGGGGATACTTCCTCATCTTAAAAAATGTTTTGGTGGTCTGACAAATTTGGAAATTGTCGAAAAAAGAGAAGAAAAAATGGTGTGTTTTGATTTTTACTCTTCATTGAAGTAAACTAAGTAATCCAAAATGTTGATGCTTATGCTTATTCAAGTAGTTATTTTTTTCTTCAGCAAATTATTATTATTTTTTTTTAACTTTATATTTAAAAAAAAAAAAAACGATATTTTCCCTTTGAAAATAAGAAAGTTTTAGATGTTATCAGCAGTGATGGTCTCATCAATTTTTCTGAGGATATACTCCCAGTGATCTATTATGCACAATATGTGTATGCGATCATATACATAATGTCATGATGTGAAAGTTTTTAAAACTTGATGGTATACGCTATATGTTTAAAAAATATTTAAGAGTATACAGCGTGCATAAAGGGGGGAGGAGTTAAGGGAACACCACTGGTTATCAGAGATATAGTTCAAAATGGCTCTTAAAAGCCTACATATCCCTTGGTTTTAATGCATCTTGCTAATCCTAATATATTTTTTATATTAGTGTAAAGATTATGACAAACTCCTTCCTCTCCAGAAGGTAAATTATGTCTGAACTAGTGGTTATTAATGAGTTGATGCAATTAACTAATATATATTGTATTATTTGCAGATAATTACTTAAAAAAGAAATGTTCATGTGAAATTTTCTCTCAGCTCTTTGTATTTATTTTTTATTTTCATTTGTATTGCATGTACAGGGTCGACAAGAGGCCATAACAGCCTAGTTAGAAACTATGGGCTCAGCGACTTGGAAGAGCCCAGTTTAGAATCAAAGTAATATTAATTTTATAAGTTTTATGTGGAGTCAGTGACCAAAATGACTGCGGGTCATAACGGCCCTGTGCATATATCATGTGACTATACAATATAAGAGCCTTGATCATTCTTTCTTTACAAAAGTTAGAAGTCTTAGTTAAACTAATAATGGATGAAAATAATTATAAATTTCAAATTCAAAGTTAGAAACAAGGGAGGTGATGGAGAGATGGAGAAGATTTGCAGTCATAGTCAGAAATAAAAAGTAATTAAAATACTTTTCTAAAATAACAATGAAATCATTTCCTTAAGAATTTAATGGTCTATATATTGACTTAACAACAATAATTATGTTTTTTTTTTTTCATTTCTTTATTTTGTGGAAATTTTTCAAACCGTTTTGTTGGAACTTTGTTAAATTTTTTTTTGAACTATTTCCTATACATGGGTGCCCATATGGAGGAGGGAGGGAAGTGGGACTAAAGCCCCCCTTTCCTTTTAGAAACAAGAACTTCCTTGCTTTTAGTACTTTTTTCTTTGCAAAAGTGTAAAAACATCTCTTCTCCAGCCATTAATGAATAAAGTATCTAAAATGTCAGATTTTAATAACTCTAATCTGTACTGAAATCGGATTCCATGGGGGAAATATCTGAGCCCCCCCCCCCCCCTCTTCTTAAAATTTTGCAAATGGGCGCCCATGTCCCTATAAATAATTTAACCAGCAAAAGAGAAATTTTATGCCACAGATAAAAATGTATATAGCTTAACTTTTAAAAGTTTTTTTTTTTTTTTTGAAATGAGTAAGAAAGTTTAATTTTTGGTTTGAAAAGCAATGTGTAAAACTTCTCTGTCAATGCTTTTTTTTTCAGCGTGAAGTAAAAATTACCAGGCATGCTAAAGGGATGTATTCTGATTTTGATGAGTATGTTGAATTTTCAAATCCCATCCTCCTTGAAGGACCAGTTGAAAAATGGATGACAAAAGTGGAAGAAATGATGCGCTTCTCCCTTTTATCTTCATTACCTAAAAGTTTACATGCCTGCTGTCATGTACTTGGAAAAGATTTGAATCTCACTGAAGCTAAGTGGTTAAATAATTGGCCTAGCCAAATTTGCATTCTTTCAGTGAAAATTGCTTGGACAGCTGAAGTTACACATGCTATAAATGAGGTACAAGAAATGGCTGCTATTGGACCGCTGAAAAATTTGAGAAAAAAATGGGCGAGTTTCTTAGACTTTTTTTATAACGTTTGATTATTTTATTTTAATCAATTACTTCATTTTAAGCCAATTTTCAAATTGGTATTGAATTCTTTAAGAAATTCAATTAAAAGAAACGCCTTACCTCAAACAGTTTTTTTCCAACTAAACCCAGTTTTAATTTTTAACATATGTTCATGTCTTATTTATCAATATTCAATCTCTAATTTCTTTAAAAACATAATTAAAGAACATTTTACATACAGTGAGCCATTAGATCTATTGTCCTGATATCTCCCACCACCCCTCCAAGATTTGACTCTTGTATCAACAACTATTTCTTCTGTGCTAAAGGTGGATACGAGGCGTGTTTTTAAAGTAAGGTCCGTTTTGAAATAAAAAAAGAACGAGTGCAGATGGAGCAAAGAAATTTATTGCACAAAAATCTACCACCCTTACGCGATTTTTTGACATTGCTCCCGTGATTTTCCAAGCATTTGTCATAGCGTGGTACAGGTTTTTGTAAACCTATTCGTGCAAAGTTGCCGCCTGTGTAGTGAACCATGAGGACTCTTACAAGGCTTTGGCTGGGACATTTTTGAACATCCTCTGGGTCTGCCCCCACCTTGCTCGCTGCAACTTTCATTTGTTTTGACATCTAAAGTCTTTCCTAGGTGGTCTGTGGCACAACTGCAATAATGAGGTGAGAGAACATGTTACTCCATGGGTTGACTACACAGGCGGCAATTTTCTACGGATAGGTATACACAAAACTGTACCACGCTATGACAAATGCTTGGAAAATCACGGGAGCAATGTCGAAATATAGCATAAGGGTGGTAGATTTTTGTGTGCAATAAATTTTCTGCTCTATCTGAACTCGTTCTTTCTTTATTTCAAAACGGACCTTACTTTAAAAATGTCCCTTGTAATTTTTTAAATCTTACAGTCTTATATTTTTATAATTTTCATACTAGTGAGTTTGTAATGAAATTTTAATGTTGTTTTTTCAGAGGGAAATTTTAAATCAGTTTACCAAAAGGTTTCAAAATGAGCAACAAATCTTGCTTCAAATGAAGGCCATGGCTATACTGCTGACTTTAGCACATGCATGCGATGTTATTGACTCACTGATAAAGTACATGTGCAATGATCCTTCAGCATTTGAATGGCTGGTGAACTTAAGGTATTACTATGATGAAACTGAAAAAGATTGCTTCATCCATCAGACCAATGCAAAGTTAAAGTATCAATATGAATTCCTTTCATGTGGAGAAAGACTTGTTATTACTCCATTGACAGAGAGGTATGTACAGGAACTTTGATTTTTGGCATTCTGGTATGGCATTCTTGGTATGGTGTAGCGTTGTTGATTAAACTGAAAGTAGGGGTTAAATACTGAAATTGAAAAGTGTTTTGTATTTTTACCAGCCGAGTGACATACATGTTTCGTGAATTAGTATATTCATTTTTTGGGGAGCTTCCATGGCTAACAAAATAAAATAGCTAATTAGGTAAAAATGTTTATGCAAATATAAATGTGACAGTGAGCCACAGGCTCTGGGCCCAGCTAGGCTGGTCCTAGTCAGTTTATTTGTCCCCAGTGAAGATTAATAGCCCTCTTACAGCTATCCAGCCCTTTGCTTATTACTGCCTCTTCCAATAAGCTGTTCCAAGTGCCAAAATTGCTACTAAAGTAGCAATTTTTCCTAATTTCCAGGTTAGTGTGAGATCGGAATAGCTTAAAACAATGACCCCTCATCCTGCATTCCGTGCAAAAACTTAACCCATTAATATCTTTCATTTTGATAAATTTTAACAATTGAATCATGTCTCCACTGACTCTCCTTTGGAATTGAAAAAAAAAAAAAATTGGCCATAGTAACAACGATGAGTTTACAAAGGAATGGGATTCCTTGTTGGACAAAGCAACCAACTGCTCGGCAAATGTCCAAGTGGTTGGTTTGCTTCCCAGATATGGAGTTCATAAGAGTTGGTTAAACCAACGGGCTAGGTGTATGAACCTGGTACTCAAGGAAATTTGCGTTAAGCGTAGTATCAGGTTTATTGATGTGTGGAGTAGATGTAAACGAGATTGGATTGCTAGGGATGGCCTACATCTGAGCTCTACAGGGGTCAAAATGGTTAGTGGTTTGGTTTTAGAGGCTTCAGAATCAAAAAACTAAGTTGGAATGGGGGGCATGGTTTAAGGAGCAGAATTCGAAAGGGTACTAACTATCGGGATTTTAGTAGAAACGGAAATAGGGTGGCTAATAAGAGAAAAGATTTTAACAGTTGGGATTCAAACAATCGTGCAGCATTAAATAAAAGTAAGATGGGCTTACTTAAGGTTTTTTATACAAATGCTCGTAGTATTAGGAACAAGATGGAAGAATTGAAAATGCATAATTATAGACGAGAGGTTGGATATTATTGGAGTTACCGAGACATGGGCTACCGAAAGTGATGATGATTTATTGTCTATTGCTGGGTATAATTTGTTTAGACAAGATAGAGTAGGTAAAAGAGGTGGTGGGGTTTTATTTTATGTCAGAGACACTTTAATTTGCAATGAATTGGTAATTAATGATAAACCTAATGAGATTGATATGATTTGGCTGGAGTTGATTAGTAATAAGGGCAAAAAACTACGTTTGGGGAATATTTATAGGCCACCCAACTTAAGCCAGGGTCAAGACGAACAGATGTTTAGTATTATTAGTGACATTTCTAGCAAGGGGTCAGTCATCATAATGGGAGATTTTAATTTTCCAGGAATTGATTGGAATAATTTTTACCATAGTAATAGCAGAGAAGAGGAATTTTTGAAAGTAATTGGTGACTGTTTTTTAGATCAAATTGTAACTCAGGGTACTCGACTGGACGTGATTTTGGATCTAGTTTTCTGTGATATGGAAGGTTCTGTTCAGGGGTTATGTCTAGGGAAACACATTGGAGACAGTGACCACAACAGTATTAGGTTTGGGATTAAATTTGATACGCACAAAGTAGAGAATTTTAGGTTTGTGCCCAATTTCAGAAATACTGATTTTGTGGCACTTAGGCAGAGTTTGAAAGCAGTTTTTTCTTCTGGATTGGACAATAGCGATGTGAATCTTCAGTGGGCAGAGTTTAAGGAAAAGCTAGCAAAAACGGTTAGGGATCATGTTCCTTTTAGGAGAAAGGGTGTCATCACTAAAATTTGGCCAATGTGGTTCTTCAGGGAAACTAAAGACGCTCTAAATTACAAGCAAGCTGCTTTTCATAGGTTTAGAGAAACAGGTCACAGTGCAGATAGGCTCCAATATTGTAAGGCAAGGCGTAAATTTAAGTATTTGGTATGGATTCAGAAAAGAGAGTTGGAGCAAAGACTGGCAGATAACATAAACAGGAATCCCAAGAGGTTTTTTGCATACGCTAATTCGGGGAAAGTTCGAAATAGTCATATTGGGCCACTGGTTGATGAGCACGGAATTTTAATTCAGGACAATAGTGATATTGCTAATGTTCTTAATAACTTTTTTTCGAGTGTTTTTAACGATAACTGTATCTCAACAGTTGACACCAACAAGACACAAGCTATAGTACAGCTTGAGGACTTTGTATTTTCCAGGGATGACGTTTTACTTCATTTGAAAAAAATTAAAGAGACTAAGGCTCCGGGACCTGATAATATTTATCCAAAAATTTTAGTTGAATGTGCGGAGGAATTAGCAGATGTAATCGTAAATATTTTCAATGCTTCCTATAACTCGGGGACAGTGCCAGAGGACTGGAAGCTGGCTAACATTACACCGCTCTTCAAGAAAGGGTCTAAAGGGAGTGTGGGAAATTATAGACCTGTGAGTCTAACTTTGGTGGTTTGCAAAATTTTTGAAACATTGATAAAAATTAAGATAGTAAATTTTCTAGAGACTAATAATCTATTGACTAGTTTTCAGTACGGTTTCAGGAAAGGCAAATCTTGTGCAACTAATTTATTACATTTCTATGACAAAGTTACCATGGCTTTGGACAATAAGAAGCCTGTAGATGTTGTTTACATTGATTTTCAAAAAGCTTTCAATAAGGTACCGCATGTTGCTCTACTTAGCAAATTAGCTGATATAGGAAAGGGGGGAAGACTTTCATTTGGGTAAAAAACTGGCTGACCGGAAGGAAACAAAGGGTAGTTGTAAGGGGAAATTACTCTAATTGGAGTGAGGTTTTAAGCGGGGTTCCTCAAGGATCAGTGTTAGGGCCTGTTTTGTTCATTGTTTTTATGAACGATATTCACAAAAATATTTCTGGGAACATGAATTGTTTTGCTGATGATGTCAAAGTTATGGGGACTGTAGATAATGAAGAACAAGCAAAACAGCTGCAAGAGGATCTAGATCATATTACGGAGTGGGCTGATAAATGGGGTATGGCTGTTAATGTTGGGAAATGTCAAGTGCTACATTTAGGGCATGGAAATAAGTGTACAAGTTATTATTTGCAAGGTTCAGTCATTAGTCAGGCAGACAAAGTTACTGATCTGTGGGTCTTAATAAGTCAGGATTTAAAGTTTAGCCAACAGTGCACCCCACCTTCTTGTATGTTTGGGACTAGGGGCGGCATTTTAGCATTTCATTTGGGGGTTTGATTTTCTTAGATACGAATTACCTCAGTATGGAACAAAACACATATTGGCTAACAGCAAGTAATCATGATATGGGGGAGGGGAAGACTGCGTAGTTTAAGAGCCGCCAGAAAAGACATTGGTTGATGCGAGATATATTTTTCAAAAATAGTATGTATTTTTGAAGAGTATCTATGAAAGTTTACTATGCGTTGAGCAGCTGAAATGCGTTTCTAGCGGAAAAAAGTGATAAACGCTCATCAAATAGGCACACTTAAAGTATGAGCGTAACAATGAATGTAAAATACCACGGTATTTTCTTGTGAAAATCATGCAGCCACACCACTGCACCGGCCTCTCATAACCATCGTTACGCAAAGCACACAAGAACGAGATATTTAGCCTATAAGAGTAAATTACTTTTTTAGTTAAAATTAACCATGATTCATTAAGTTTTTTCTTTATTCAAAAAACGCAAAACACTTGCTCATGTCAGGAAATGTGTTGAGTTTCATCAACCATTACGGAGAATCAGCAAGACTTTTTCTTGAATATTGATTTACGATTTACGTGGATTGAATTTGCTCATTTTTTATCATTCCTCTCGAAAAATTTACGGATGCGACCGCCTCCTCTCGAACCCCCTAGTTGCCGCCCCTGTTTGAGACTGACATATAAAGATCCATCCGCTTTGAGTGTACGACTTCTTATCAATTCATAAACTCTTGGACCTGGTCTAGCATCGAATAGGTCATGCGGAATTACCCACAACAACAACAACACAGTTAATCATCTTTATGGTGTGTTGAAATGACATGATGAAATCCAAAAAATAATGATCTGAATTAAAACCTGTAATTAATGTCTTTTTTTTTTCTTTGTTTTTTGCAATAAAATTAAGAAACGTCTAAGCAACCGTGGCAATTAGGTGCGAGCAAGTAATTTTATTGGGAAAGTAATTTTTAGACATTTCATTTCACAGTCGATAAAATGAGCTGTATCAAAAATTTCCTGACGCTGTGGCAGAAATTATCATCTACCAAGTTCATAAGCTCTAAGAACTTTATTGATTGCATTAAAAAACTTAATGTTATAAATTTGTAAAAAGGTGGATGGATAACCGGATCAAAAATCCTTGAGTGTCTGATATTGCTTTTCTGTAGTTATTCTTTTCGAAAATTTGACTTTAAATGTTAAGACTTTGACTTGTGCACAGTCCAAAGACATTCCCAGAAATTACTTTCTGAGAGGATTCCTTCAGTTCCTCTCCCCTAAATATTTCCACAAAATGAATTATTTCCTGATTAAATGGTAATTATGCGATTGCAATGCAGAAAAGAAAGCAGAAACTAAGAATGTTTAAGTACGAGTATAATAGAAATGTTTGAAAAATTTCAGTGTGTGTTTGAATCCGCAAAACCCTGTCTGGCTAAGCCTTACACCTGTTCACCTATACACCAGCCTATGTGGAACTTAAATGTCTAGAAACACTCAAATGAATGCAAATAATAATTTTGTAATACAATGAAACTTCTCTGAAGCGACCAATCTCCATTCCTGAAGAAAGTGGTCGTTAATGGAGGTTGGTCGCTCTTAGAAGTTGTTTTTGAACATGCAAAAAACTATCATATCACCAGTCAAAATCATTTGCGTTCTAGTTACACTACCTTAAGAACATTAAGTAAAAAATATATATAAATGAGGGAAGTAAAAATTTTCTTTTTAAATTTTAAATTCAAAATATACATTTTCCTCCCCTATTCTGGTTTCTTTCCACTTTCTTAAGCAAGAGTTGACTGATGTGTTTCATTTCTTTCCTTATCTTTCTTTAGGTTTTCTCTAACTGAAAATTCTTTCACTTATTGGTGCTCAGTTTAATGATTTTCCAGTCATTGTAAGGGGTTTCGATGGTCTTTCCTAGGGGTTTTTTATTATTGCATAGATAAGGAAGAAAATCGGGGCCTCCGAAAATTGGTCGTTAATGGAGGTGGTCGCTGTATAAGTGTGTTTAACTATTTTTATTGTGGGAGGAGAAAATGGCTTTGAGCAAAAATGTAGAAATAATATACAGTAGAGACTTGAAAATCCGAGTCTCAAAAGTCCGATGTTCCGCTTGGTTCGAGGTGCTTTGTTGATATTTTTAAGGTGTACTTTTTATAGACAAAAAATGTTTTAATCGGAAAATTGACATATTTTGCTATGTAGAACTTCCTTAACAACATACAATAAGGTAATATTGAAAGGTTTATGTCTATAACACTTGCCAAGTGGCATGAAATTTTCATTGACTGTTGGATATGGATTAAGAGATGCCTTTGAGAAAGTAGGAAGTAGGTTGACACAAAAAATAACTTGAAATTAAAACATTGTTTTGCATCAAAGAACGAACAAACAGCTCTTTTGAGATATCTGATTGCAATTTAAAAAGTAAGTGCAAAACTTAACGCTGTAACAAGCGTATACGCATATATCCTTCTATGACCAACGTTTTTGTATTATGTGAGGTACATACGTATGCTCACGCATTGACACAAATGTGATGACAAAACTTATCACAACTTATTCGAGGATAATTAAAGGGCATTTTTTGGTTGACACACAAGTACATGCAAATGTCAAGAAAAAAACTAATCAAAACTCATTTAGAGTTGATTAAAACATAAATTTATGTTGATATTTGAGTGATAGATTTTTCGAGGAGACAATATTTCCTTTTCAGAGTGTAAGGAAGTAAACAGTGCATTTCCTTATGTAGTCCAAAGAATTTTTAGGATAATCCGAGTTTTCAGTAATACGAGGTGGCGCGAGCCACAATTACCTCAGATTTTTGAGACTCTACTCTACTTAGAAATATTCTAAATTTTCTTTTTTGAAATCCGGGAATCTAATTGCTTTGCGAGTATTATATATTCCTAACTAAAAGTAAATATAATGATTTGGTTAACTCATATTTATCAAGAAAGAGGGTACTGGTTTTCTGCCATTTGTTTTGTTAGTTCATGTTAGAATACATTTTAGCACAAATATTTAAAGTAAGAATTTCTTTCTTTCTTTTTTTTTTTTTTTTGTTCAACAGATGTTTTTTAAGCCTGACAATGGCATTACACTTGCATCAGAGCATATTACTTCAAGGTCGTGATGGTGTTGGTAAAACTGAAACTCTAAAAGAGCTCGGAAGATGCATTGGTAATTATGTTATGGTAGTCAGTTGTTCTGAAACACTAACAAGTTCTGCTCTTATTCGTAATGTTTCAGCCATTTCTCAGGTAAGACAATTTTCTTTTGAAATGATAGATTTATATTATCGTTGTTTGAAAACTCCTTACTTCAAAGCAAGATGTGTAGCCAGATTTCAGAAAAGTCAAAAAAAAAAAAAGAGTTGACTTTCTGATTTTAATTGTTAAAAAAAAAGAGATTCTAAGTTAAAAAAGAATTTAATGTAATAGTGAAAATTATATTGTAAAACCATTAAATTGTTACTGTTACAACAATACGACTTAAACTAGGGTCTGGTGGGGGAAAGTGGTCAATGGGGTAAAGTGGTCATACGTCAAATAAATGGTTATAGCTTGGAAATGAATGTTTGAATGAATGTGAAAATTTTATTTTAGAGTAAGGCAGTTAGAAACTATATTTTGAATACAATATTTTACAACTGGCAAAATTTTATTCGGTAAAAAAAATATTTTGCGTGAACATGAAAAATTTTAAAATCTAAACACCTATTTTAACATCCTTGGGAAATTTTGTTTGTTAGAATTAGGAACAGATTGACTGTACAGGAAGCTTCCTACATGTCTCAAGAACTCTTACTAATTAGCAGTTAGATGAATTTATTTTAGATAATTTTTTAGAACAATTTAAGTAAGATGGGGTAAAGTGGTCATAATATTAGGCTTAACGAATATTGTTCTTCTAATGTCACTTAATCTTTAGATAGGAGGCAGATACAAATTAAATATTAATTTTACTTAATATGTATTGTTTTTACAGTAAACGGGGTTAAATATACGAGTATATGCGTATATATACGAATATATACTCGTGTAGACATGTACATAGACATATTCACATAAATGCGCCAATAAATACGTATATGGGTATCTGCAAGTATTTTTTATCCATACAGCCATACATTCTACTATACACGTATATGCTTGCTTACACTCGTAAACACGTATATATAAGAACACTTATGTACTCAGGTAGACACGTCTATACGCATACGTACTCGAGTAGACACTTACATACAAGCATATGATATAAAAGTATATAGGGTGATTTTGTGGTAAGTTACCGCCCTAAGCCAGGGCTAAGGCAGAAATACTTAAAATACACCACCAGCTCTTCGCCACCAGCTCATGTGATTACTATTCCGGGCTGATGAGTGCTAAAAAGAGCGAAACTGATGGAATAACTGAGCTGGTGGTGTATTTTAAGTATATAGGCTGAGTTTACATTTTTGAGCAAATTATTAAAAGGTGTTAGAGGAGAGGATAAGAAGTAAGAATCAATAAGAAACATATGGTCACAAACACAATGCTGACGCGCTACATGCACGCAAAATGAGAAATTGATGGATGCAAAAGAAGTCACAAATTTATATATATATATATATATATGTTACACAAATACAATTTTACACAACATTTTAGGACTTAAGACAGTCTTAAAGCGATTGATGAAATTTGCGGCCTTCAGCTGTAATACATGCGTCGCATTCACAGATCCCTCTCTGTTGCAATAACGAGACTTTTGAAAAACTTTCATCAGCCGCTGCGCCTTTGTTGCGTAGCGTGTATTAGAGCTACTACTGACCGAAACTTTCAAAAACTGCTCTAAATATTTCTTAAAAACTAAAATGTTACGTAAAATCACCTTTGAGCAACAAATTTGTGCCCTGCTTTGCATCCATCAGTTTCTGGCTTTGTGTGCATGTAGCGCGTCAGTGATTATAATTTCCTTATGATTCTTTGCTTCTTATCCTCCCCTCTCACACCCCTTTGATTTTTGTCCAAGAGCTTAGATTCACTCTGTAAGCCGACATGTATATAAGCGTATATACTCGTGCTTCCATATTATATATACGTGAGTAGAGACATACCAAAGACGCACTGGATGGATCCACGAATTAACTCGTGTATACCCGTATATGTATGTATGTACACTTACATATGCGTATATACGTCTACTATACACATATATACTCAAGTATGCACGTATTTTCTCGAGATACAAGTGCATACGCGCATATGATGTTCGTTTATACGCGTATATACTCGTATATACAAGTAACACGTACATATATGTGGCACGTATATACATGTGACACCTACGTACTCATTTAGACACGTATAAACTCCTGTAGGTAATCACGTATACATGCTTATATACCCGTATATACACGTATATACTTGAGTAGGCACGTGCATGAATGTATCTGATTTATACATGTATCTACTCATATAGGAACGTGTTTACTCGTGTATAACATCGACATGTATATATTCTTGTATACACGCATGTACTCGTGAATATACTCGTAACTATAAAAACAACTGAAATATACAAGTATTAGGGTTCTTTATAATGGTTTTGCATCTATTTTTAACTATGACCACTTTACCCCATGCTATGACCACTTTCCCCCACCCCATGGGGTAAAGTGGTCATAAAAACATAGGGAAAAGAAAGTTCTATAAAACTAATAAAATCAATATTTTTCTTCCTAAAATTTAATGTACCGTGTTCTTTAATAATGCAATGTAAAATAACAACAAAAAAAGTTGAAGTTTTTAAAGAATTTGTTGCATTTATTTTCCACCTAAGTTGAAAACCTACGATTTTATGACCACTTTACCCCACCAGACCCTACTTAATAAATATACTCTGCTTAATGTGATCACTGTTTATGTTGTGTCAATCGCTTATTGTTACCAAAATCACTGCTTCACCAGAATCCATTTCTGTTAAAATGATCTAAAACTGTATAACCTGCTGAAGATTAAAAAAAAAAAATGTTAACCAGGTAACTAATGACATTTCAAGTGTTCTTGTCATGTAAAAAATCGATCGAAATATTACTGTAGGTTCCACATAATTGTAATCAAATGTTGCAAAATTGTTTTTAAATTTTAACTATCAAGTTATTTTAATGATTTGTGTGCATAAACTGTAACTTTTTTTTATTGCAAAACTCAAGTGTTAAATGCAAAATAAAATATACATAATTAATTAATTTTAATTGTTGAATTGAAAATTTATATTGATTTTATTTTTCAATTTTATTAGCAAACCCAAAACTTTCTGATGATGAATGTTCAATAATTTGATTTTAGTGCCAAAATGTTTTTTTCCCTTATTTGATAAACCAAAACTGAATTTAGTAAAATTTTTCATTCTGCAGATTGGTGTATGGTGTCTATTGGAACACTTTGATCAACTAAATTTGGAAAAAGTTACGGTAATTTCTCAGCAAATAAATGCAATTTTTGAAGCATTTAGAAGTAATGCTGACAGTTTTTCTTTTGAAGGAGCGAACATTCCTATCAAAGAAGGTTTCAGTTTATTTCTTTCTGTTAGCTCAGGTGTGTAGACTTTTTCTCATATTTACTGTAAATTTATGACTTTTTTTTTGCCGAAAATAATAATTGTGCAGGTATATTTATAGATGAGACAAACCTCAACACACCCAAAGCTCAATTAAGCTTATACTTATGCATTGATCACTCACTTATGCAGAATAAATGCTGTCTTGAAACTTCCCCTTATTGCTAGTACAGTGAAACCTGTGTAAGTTGACCTACTGCGGTGCACTACTTTAGTGGTCAACTTAAACAGGCGGTCAACTTACTAAGGTTGATTTATATGATAAGGGCTAACTCTGTGCCTGAAAAAAGCGTTCAACTTAGACAGGTGGTCAACTTACAAGGGTGGTCAACTTCACAGGTTTTACTGTAATAACTTTTTTTGGGGGAGGGGAGGGGGTCTGGAAAGGGTTTATAATAACAATAATCAAAATTTTTTATAACATTTTTATAATTACATTTTATTCTTATGTGTTTTTAAATATTTATTATTTTACTAGCTACGTAGCCCGGCTTTGCATGGTCGATCACAAAAATAAAAGTTAAGTCAAGTGATCCATGTTCAACAATTAGGCTTAAATAGTAGGAAAAAAATACTGTAAAATTTTCCACCAAAATGATGATTCTTAAATTTCGTTTACGTCAAATCTAAAAGTTCAGAATTAATTAAACTTAACCCTTTAATTAATATTAGAACTAAAATCCTTCATTATCATCTATTGGCAGTACAAAAGAAAAAAAAAGATAGCCAAAAAATGATCAAAAAGAGAATTTCTTACCTCACAGCAAAAGCAAGAAATATATTTGTTCACAGTCGGGGGGGGGGGGGGTGACAGATCTTTCTTCTCAATGGTTTTATTCACACTAATTTAAATGAACTCGTTGCCAAACGATAAATTTCTGATTTGATACTCATGTTCCATTAGGCGTAAAAAGGCTTACAACTTTTTTCCCGGGTGATTTTACAGCCTTGGCTTTTTGAAAATTCAAAGGAAGTAAATTGGCTTCAGGGGTATTTTTCTCTTTCTCTCAAAGGAGACTTGAATTAAGCAAATCGGTTAATTATTCAGGGATGCCCACCACCCTTAAGAGCAAGGGTGCACCCTCTCAAAATTACAGAGACCACCGAAAAGCAAGACCCTCCCCCCCCCAAATGAGAAAAATACCTCTAAAAACAACCCTCCTAAAATTTTCAATGGCTCAGTCTGCACCGTGACTGCCCCCCCCCCCCCAGGTGGGAACCCCTGAATTATTTCAGATAGAAAGAGCAATTTAATGACATTTTTGGGTGCAAAAATTAAAATTCGAACAGTTTGGTACTTTTTTGGTGTTTAAAAACTCCCTTATGTTCCTTCTCTGGTGCCCAACTAACTCTCTGCCAAATTTTTTCGAGAACCGGCATAAACTGTGGATGTATATACACATGTATACAAACACTCATATGTATCATACATATATTTTCTTTGTTTTATTTATATAGATTTATATATATATTTAAGTTGTAAATTCTTTTTAACTCATTATCAGTATGCATTATGTATTATCAGCCTATGCAGCCAATCTGTTTCTACCACTACCATGTTATCCTTTTTTCCCTTATTTCTAGCATGCTCTGTCTCCAAGTATGAATTGCCATCATCATTAACAAACACTTTCAGACCACTATCAATGAGTGCTCCTGATATGCAAATGATTGTCCAAGTTCATTTATTTGCATATGGGGTTAAAGAATTCAAGGTGCATGTTTATTATTTTCATCAATATCTTATTTTCAACATTAAGGATAGTAAAATGCATATCCCTTTGCAATCAATTTAAATCTTCTGTTCTCTATTTATTTTCTTCTTGTTCTTAAATTTGCTATTATTGTAAATAACTTATCAGTTTTCTTTTCTCTTCCCTGTGTTTTCGTTTTCCCCTGTTCTGCCTCTGCCAAATTAAAAAATATTATTGCTTAACATTATTAAATAAATAAGAAACTATTTCTTTATTCATAATTTTGCATTGAACTTTTTTAGTTTTGTGGAGCTATTTTTTCATTTCGTAATTTATTTCACTCAGTCTTTTTTTTTCCGTGTCCCAATTAACAATAAGAAGGCAATTTGAAATCATGTTAATTTTATCATATTCGTTAATTAGTAAACTCATGTTTCAAGTAATAATGTGCCCTCAACTTTTAAATAAGCAAATTATACCTGAAAGCAAGTAAACCTAAATTATACCTGTGGTGAAGAACTTTCGAAATTTATTTTATGAATTCCAAAAACTTAATCACACAATATTATTATTAATACTCTATCATCTCTGTTGTTGAAACCTCTATTATTAACCAGCTGTTTAAGTATTACATGTGCTAACTTCTATTGTACTTAACTAATCTTATTCTAATGCAATACTAATTATTTTTTTCCTTTTCAGACTTTGGCCCTTGACCTTAACCAAATTTTTTCATTGGCTCAAGAGCAATTGCCTTTGCATAAGCATTATGATTTTAGCCTGAGAACTGTTATGTCATTTTTGAAACTTTTTAAAAAGAAGAAAGATTTATTACCTGATGAATCAGATGGTGAGGTAAATGATCTGAATTTGCAAAAATTTCACATCATAATAAATATACTACTCATAACAATTACTCATTCATAGGGCCACCAAAAGCCAAGGTGGCCCTGCAAATCAGTAATCCATGTCAGTTTGGTTGCTGGACCTACTCCTCCGATAAAACTTAAAGCTTACACTACTCTGATTCCAAGCAAAGGTCTCCTAAGAGCCAGGCTCTGAGTTTCGGTCAAGGCTGACATAGCCTCTCATCGGCCCTGCTCCTTAAAAATGCTCTTCAGATAACTTGCATTTGATCCAATATAGGTTGTTGAAAAAAGACAAGTCCTCTTTTCCTTAGAAGTTATGATTAGTAGTTGAAGGAAAGCGTTACAAAGGAAATTCCATCAATGAATCAGTACCAGTTGCAAAATGTAATCCTATATTATTCAATTTAAAAATATATATATATATATATATATATATATATATATATATATATATATATATATATATATATATATATATATATATATATATTTACTATTTAAATTGATATTTTGTACAGCTTGTTTAAATTTAAAAACATGTTAAAACTTAAAAAGTCAATTTTTTCGTTCTAATTGTTAATTTTAAAAAATATTGTGTATTACCATAACTTTGTTCATAAATGAATTGTTCTGCATTTTTTTTCTTTACACTGTACTTTTAGGCCTTTAAATTTAGCAATTTCTATTTTTAGATTGCCTTGCAATCTCTTATGTTGATAACAGAAGCAAAGCTATCTGTTGAAGAGGTTCCTTATTTTCAAAATATTTTGGAATTGGTTTTTGGTACAGCCAAAAAGAATGTAACACCTTCAAGTGAAGTAAGATTTTTCACATCATATAACTAACATGAGAATAGTTTTTTTTTTCATTTTGCTGATGGTTTTTTATGTATTTTTTTACCTCGAAAAATATTTCAAACATTTTTTAATGTTATTTTTCTTAAAAAATTTAACTGATGTAATCATGTGCAAATGTATTTTCTTCAGCTGTATTAATTTATACTTACAATTAAAGATATGTTTAAATAGGTATTTTTTCTTTATCAAATTGTATGAAGAATCTTGAGCAAAAACATTTGCAATTCATTATTTTCTTATAATTTTTTTTTTATTATAATTGTTACTTATTGAATAAATTCAACATTTATAACCCTTTATGAATTTACTAGTGGTACCCGCACGGCTTCGCCCGTAATAGCAAATTAAAAGGTCTTTTGGTTCGCCTGTATATTTACAAATGATGTGTAGTGAATTTTCTTGCAATTGGCTTGTGCCCACGTTACGGTTCCACGTTATGATCATTTCGTATCTCGCCCATTGGCTTGTGCCCATGTTACGGTTCCACGTTATGATAATTTCGTCATTTATTCGTCCATCTTATGATTTTTTTTTTTAAATTGGAATAAAAAAAGAACAAAATTGAATTTTCGAAAAATCGCTTCGAGGTGCACAACCCCATGCTACATACTAACTTTGTGCCAAATTTCATGAAAATCGGCCGAACGGTCTAGGCGCTATGTGCGTCACAGACATCCTACAGACATCCTACAGATATCCTACAGACATCCAGACATCCTCCGGACAGAGAGACTTTCAGCTTTATTATTAGTAAAGATGACTCTTACCAAAGTATCTCCTATTTTAACTTATCTTTATCTTTACTAATAATAAAGCTCAAAGTCTCTGTCTGGATGTCTGTAGGATGTCTGTGACGCGCATAGCGCCTAGACCGTTCGGCTGATTTTCATGAAATTTGGCACAAAGTTAGTTTGTATCAGGGGGTTTGCACCTGGAAGCGATTTTTCGAAAATTGGATTTTGTTCTTTTTCTATTTCAATTTTAAGAACATTTTTCGGAGCAAAATTATCATAAGATGGGCGAGTAAATTACGAAATTAGCATGACGTGGAATGGCAGAGCGAATGAACATAGCCAATTGGAGAGAAATTCATTATCCATTACTTGTAAATATACAGGCGAACCAAATGACCTTTTAATTTTCAACTACGGGCAAAGCCGTGGGGGGTACCACTAGTTTTAAATAAAAGATGCCTTTGTCAAAGTATCATATGTTACTTTGATATGCTGGGCCGATCCTAGGGTGTCTCCCCCCCCCCCGCCTGCAAAGCCCTAATGTGCCACCTCTCAAGAGTAATTTGCATATTTTGACTAATGTTTAATGTCCATATTAATCTTTCTTCAAATTTCTATATCAAATTTTGATTTTAAAAAAAACAGAAGAATGATTAACTTATGAAAAGGAAGACAAGATTTATAGTAAGAAACTCCTTAGGTACAATTTGTATCTTTGAAGAAAGTAATAGATACCAAAATTTGCTAGTCGTAAAAATGCATTTTATAGCCTGTCTTCGGTGACATCAGAGGAAGGACAGAGGAGAGGAAGCAGGGGGAGGAGGATCAGGGGAGGGGGATTTCTTCCAGAAAATTATAGAAATTGGCATATGAAAAATAGTTTTGGTTAATCTTTGGTTGTGTTTGGTTGCTGTGATTAAAGAGTCGGGTATATTCAAGGTGCATGGAGAAATTTTCGAAATTGACGTCAAATATCACAATTTTAGGAACTTTTTCGAGATTTCAGGGAAAGTAATTCTGGAGTTTTTTCCTAACATTCTTTCAAAATTGAAATCAATTTGAAGCTATTTTTTGTGACCTTAGTTTTGGAAGAATTGGTGCTCTTCCCAAAAATTTTCCGAAACTGAAGTTTTAAACACGCAACTTAGAAGTATAGTGACTGCATTTTAGAAAAGGAGGAAACCGGGTCCTTCCCCCAAAATTCTTGAAACTAATGTTTGAAAAACTTAATTTTAGTTCGTTTGTCAATATGTGAAGTGAGAGGGGGTGGGATTAGGGGCCTCTCTAAAGACGCTAATTGAGACTGGTAGTAATGTTTGGGAATGGATTTCGGGCCCTCATCACAAAAATTTTGAAAAGAAATTCGAAAAATGTCATTAAGCAATTTTTGATGATATTAGGAAGTGCTGTCTTCTGAAAACACATTTTGGATTTTGGAGTCAATATTATTAGGCTATGTTTGATTAAGTTAAGGTGGAAATGGTGAATCAGAGACTTAATTGGGCCCTTAAGATTGGTGGTTCAACCAGCAAAATTTTCTGAAATTCAAGTCCTAATAATGCAATTTTAAGCCTTCTTTAATCTCGTCAAGGTGATCATGGCATACTTTTGGATCTTTGTTTTGGAGCCACATTTAAATTTATTACCTGGTTCAAGAGCCCTGTCCTCCTACTTGATTTGAAACCGAGCAGTTTATCTGTGATTTTGATTAGAAAAAATTGCTGTAAAGGGAGAAAATTACAAAATTTTAGTTCATCATTCATATATGTTTGACTCTCAGGGGAATTGCAATTTTCCACTGTCGCTGCGCATCCCCGATTGTTGAACACAGAATTTGTCGTTTGAAATGCTTGCGAGAGTATCTAATCAGTATAGTTTTTTTTATATATATAAAATATGTCTTCATTGTTTAGGTCTATAAAAGCTTGGAGGGTAAACATTAGTGGTCGCCCTCGGTGCCCCTTTTAGAAGGCACCCTTTCATGCTTCTGGAGGGGGCCATTTCCCTCATTTCCCCTCCCCTGTATCCATGCCTGATTACTGGTTCTGTCGCAAATTTTGCTACCAAATGAAGCATGGTTGTAAAAAGTAGATATTAATAGACAATGAACCAATACAATGTTCCTTAACATTTTATTTTTCTTAAACTATGCTATGCTGTCGGGAAATCCGCACTTACTTTGATTGAACGTTTAAAATTCAGCATATTTATTCGACTTATTATAAGTTATCTTGTAAGAAATTCTTGAGGAATTTTTCTTGTTTAAAAGAACTGTATGATGTGGCCTGCGGCCACCCCTTGCTTTGGCCGCCCTGTGCAGTGCGCACGCCTGCTAGGATCGGCCCTGTTGATATGCTTTTTGAATTCTGTTAATTTTTTCAGGTTTTGAAACTAATGAAATCATATCATATGAATATGATCTTTTATAACAAAATAAATTCTAATGTGAGGACATTAAAACATTTTTGAATGATAATGAATCGGAAGGATAGCACGTGTAACATTTTTTTGAGAATAACTCATCTACCTTTCATATTTTTACTGCTATAATTTTGTGATTCTGATAAAGTTTGCCACAAATGTATGAACTGAATTCATGTAATTTTAGCTCAAGGAACCTGTAGAAGTTATTTTGAAGAAAAATGTTCTACAACCATTGACCTCCTTGGTGCAAAAAGTGATCCAACTTCATGAAATGAAAAAGTTGTTTCATGCATTGATTCTTGTCGGGGATGGTGGCACCGGAAAGACTACCACTTGGAAAACGTTGAGAGATCTCTATTCGCATTCAGAATCTGGTGCAAAATTCCCATCTGTAGAGGTGCCTTTCTTTCTGTTTGTAAATCCTGTTTTACTATTGTTGGTTTTATGTTCAGGAAAATATATGAGGTATTGGGAGCTGAAGTGGACAAGTCTAGAATTATTTAAAAAATATATTTCCTGTGGATTAATAATTATTAACTGTATATTTTCAGAACTGAAGCGAACTAAGTCCCTGTTATTGTTATTTTGGAGGATTTATAGGAGCGAAGTAAATCAAGACCAGTAAATTTTCATGTAAAAATTGAACTGTTGCCAAAATTATTGTTTTTCAGCAATAAAGTTCTATGCTATATATAAATTAAGTCTCCATATTATGCCAATAAAATGAAAACTGTCCGTTAAATCTCTTTAGGATTCAAGTTGTGACGAACTTGAACCTTGATTACCTCAAAACAATCCTTTATAGACTTGTCCCATTTTAACTCTGGCCATGTCATATATAAATTCAGTTTTCTTATTTTAAAGGGAAATAATTACATTTTCCAAAAAATTTAAAAATAATCTGAATAAGCTAAAATTAATTATTAGAGAGCCTTTTGTGAAAATTCTGATACATTTATTAGTTTTTATTTGCTTTCAAATTAATTTAAAAATTCTTTATTTTCGCAAATTAAGCGAGAGAAAAATAATAGCATACTTATGAATATTTTTTTTTTTTTAAGATTACTACTATTCTCATGAAATGATAAACTTTAGAAATACATTGTGTGTTAAATTATTTTATGAAAAAGAAAGGTGTTAAAAATACAGTTGACTCTCTGTTTAACAACTTTCAAGGGACCACAAAAAATCGTCCTTAAGTAGAAAGCGTCCTTAAATGGAATGCTTTTAACACTGTAGTGGGACCGTAAAAAGCTGTTGTTAATTAGAGAAAGTCGTTAAATAGAGCCTCGTTAAACAGAGAGCCAACTGTACCACATATGTGAAAGATTAGTGCAATGTCAATGTGATGTATAGGCTTGCTTTTGAGTGCAATTTTTCTCAAACTGTGTTGTTGTTGAAATTATATCAATTTTCATTGCGTGCTGACGCTCAAACATGTGTTGGGGAAGTGATGACGTACTGCTATCTTATTTTCTTACATTGATTTTATTTGTTTCTGTGTGTATTAAATATGATATTTTGGCAACAGTTGGTCTTAAAATTATTCAATGCTCCCCTAAGGACATCCCACTGCTTGGAAACCGTTGGACTAACGAAATCCATAATTTTTCCTGAAACTGATGTAATTTTTAGAGCAATGATTTTAAGAGATGTTATAACAGTGAAATCATCCAATCATCTATAGTTGAGGGTGCTTCTTGAACTGCGACTGTCATATTCACTGCCCATTTCTGTATAATTAAATTAATATGGTGTGTATTGAATTTGTAATGAAATATTTTTCAGTAAACTACACATCAAAATATGCTATCAAACATTTTTAATTGTACTTTGAGTATGATTATGTATGGTATATGTAATATTTTGAGAAAGCATATTCGCTAATTGACAGAATACTGCACAATTTAAATTTATATAGTAACTTGGCCTCTGCATTTATTATGGTTTCCTCTTGCAGAATTTCACCTAGACAGATGCAGATTTTTGCTGTTTCAAATTGATTTTTTAAATAAATAAATAAACTTTAAAAATAAAAAAGTGCATACCTTTCTCTTTCTCACAGCTGTTACAAAAGTATCAATAACTGTATTTTGCTTTTCAAAAAAATTTTGCATTTTCAGGGAGCAATATCAAACTAATTTTGCATATATACATAAAATATAGTAATTAGTACATCTTACTACTATTATGTATGCGAAAGTTTATGAGGATGTTTGTTAATCTTTCACACGAAAACTACTGAATGGATTTTCATGAAACTTTACAATAATATAGCTTATACATCAGAATAACATATAGGGTAGTTTTTGCTCCGTTATGGGGGTGAAACCCCCCAAAGCAGTTTTCCCATCAATTCTCTAATATGGGGTGAAAAAATACTTGTGCATTTTAACATTATATGTCCATTGAAAGTTCTGATTTTTCTGCTGAAAATGTCATCTGTTAAAAATTTCTAAGTAGAAAAAAAAACCAGTTATAAGCTTTTTAGTTCCATGTTCAAAGGCTTTCATCAACCCAATTCAGTATTTAGTGTATCATCTCAACTCTGTCGATAGCTAGAATTGTTGTATTGGTGAATTTTTTTGCTTTTCATCTGACGTTCATAGCTTTTCGCTAGTCAAATCTTAAAGTAACGTTTTTCTGCAAGATTGGCAAATAATAAATGGATTTGGCTGATTATTTTCCATTTTAATGTAACTTTAATAAAATGTTTTTTTAATATTTATATATGCAGATTGGACACTTACTCATTATCCAATTGACCAGCACTGCCATGCTAAGCACAAAAGTGGTATCTGCACTTCTTGTCGAAATTGAGTTATTGTCACCAAGTGGTTCTTTGTCACATATTTTGCCGAAATACAATGTTTTATAATCATTTGTCAATGGGAAATATGTTTTGTTTAAAAAATTCTGAAAACGTTTCATCTCAATCAAATACACAGAGGCACACAACTTTAAATGGGAATTTCTCATTTTGAATTCAGTTGCAGATACCACTTTTGCGCTTAGCACGGCAGAGCAGGACTTCCGACGAATTTTTTGCGGAAAAATTTAAACAGCTGAGTCATTTAGCAATTTTTTCATCTTTCGTTGTTTTTAAAGCTAAAGACTACGTAATACTGTTTCTTAGTTTTCACCATGAAACCAAAATATCACCTTTAATGGTGATATTTTTGATGGTGAATCTTTAAATTTTTTGTCAAAATGTAAAATAATGCGCCAACTAAATTAGGCACATTTTTTTTTATACATTTGTACATCAATAGCCATATAGAGATGTTTTGAGACTCTGTGTTCAAAGAAAAATATATATTTTTTAAAAATATGTGAAGTTTAATTTCGTATTTTGGAAGTTCTTCAAATTTGTATGTGCTTAAATGTTGTGCTTTGGTTTCTGAAAGAATACTATTTTGTTCTTCTTAGTTATTGCCGTTTTAATTTTATGGGTAAGGAAGAAGCTAGATTTTTAATTGCATCAAAGCGATGTGTTTGGAGTTCTTTCAGTTTCAAACAAAACGAATGAAAGTAGCGTTTTTTTCTCATAATTATTACTCACTCAGACAACGGCGGGAGTTTTAACTAGTAGTACTTGTGTAGGGAAAAAGTTTTGAATTAAAAAAAATTCTTGATTATAATATGAAGCAGGTAGTGTCAAAATAGCAGTTCATGTGGTTTTGAAAAATTTTTAATGTGTCTGTTTATGTGCTGATTATTACATTATTGTACTAGTAGCAAAATTTAGCTTGCTGTTGTTTTGATGAGAAAAATATTTTAAAAATCACGTTATTATACCTTGTTATTTATTTTATTTCATGCAATGCATTAATGAATGGCTTCTCTTTTAGACTTACACGTTTTGTCCAAAAGCATTTACTCCTGAAAAATTATTTGGACATTTTGATCACAAAGGCACTTGGAACAATGGCATATTTGTTGATGTTTTGCTTGATGCATCTCGCAATGTTAGAAGCAATGAAAAATGGATAGTTTTGGATGGGCCGATGCACATGGATTGGCTGATCAATTTGCATTCATTGATTGATAATAACAAGATTTTTACTGTTTCAAATGGAGAGACAATTTTTCTTCCTGAAGAGGTTTGTACAGCTTTTTTTTTTTTTCTTTTTTTTTTTTTTGTTGTTGTTGTTGTATATATCTCCCACTAGCGCAGCCAGACATAGGTGGATTTAGGACTAAGTTCCTGGGAGGGCAGGGTTTTTTTTTAAAGCAGTATCTTTATCCTCCCCCCCCCCATGTATTTTGTCTTTTTCTGGGATGCATAAGGCGATGTTTCTCATTTGTGTATATTGCTTTTTATTAATGTGTTACACGCTGTCCTTTTTGAATTGAGGTTTAAGAGGGGGATTGGTGTCAAGAGTGATATAAGTCTTCCTTTTAAGTGGGGTGTAGAATGCTTCCAATTTTAAGGGGGTCCGGAGGTTTCTCTCCCGGTGAAATTTTTTAAAAAGGATATAAAATTTTGCAATTTGAAGCCTATTATAAGGGGTAATTGGATAGACAAAAATCTAGGGAAAAATAGGCAAATAAAATTTTTAAAAAGTTATATACTTTAAATGTTCTTTGTAATGTAAGTTGATGCTTTAAAAAAATGGTGGACAGATTTAGAAAGTAGTTCACACGAGAATTAACATTGTGCCCATTTGAACAATTCATAATTTATATACTTGATAAGAAATAAAATTGAAGCACATTTTGCTTAGGAGTTTCAAGGACTTATTTAATTCTTTTCAAGGGAGTTTTTTTCCTTTGTTTTTAGCTTCTAATTTGTTAAAAAATTTTTTGATTATTTTAGGTATTGCAGTTGAATGCATAGCCTACATTTTCATTTCTATGCTTGCCCAAATAGTTTTCAGTCCAAAATAGTCATTTTAGACACATTTTCAGCACCCCAGTGAATTTTTCTACTGCTAATAGTGTTTTTTTTTCTCCCCCATCAGAAAAGGACATTAGCTATTCTCTTAAATTTTCACTTCTCTGAACTATTCAAAAAAGATAATAGATTAAAAAAATATCATGATTTTTATTTTAAGATTTTGGAATCGCCTCCCAAAATTGGAGAGGGGGCCTTGCCCCCCTTCTCCCCCTCATAAATCCGTCCATGCAGCCAGAAATACCTTCTGAAGGGTTTTTTTAAATCAAAAATACCTTCTGGAGGGTTTTTTGGATCAAAAATACCTTCTGGGGGGGGGGGGGTGATGAAAAATACCTTCTGAAGGTTTTCTTTTTTTTTTTGGATCAAAACAGGCCTTTCATGTGCATAAATTGCTGTATTAGAATTTGCATCTATGTTTAGAACATTGGTTCTGGGGAGTGTTTTCGCCCCCCCCCTCCCCCCTCGCTGTGCCACTGATGTACCCTAGCTGAACTCTGCAACGCTTCGCTGTGGCTCTGTCCGGAACTAATTATTAGGTATTAATATAGTCTAGTGAGCAAAAATTCAGCAAGAAAACATATTATTCAGTTTAATGCCCTTTATATGGTTGGGACTGTGGAATGGAATGAAAAGAAAGAAAATTATTTTTCACTAAAAATTGTGTGTGTGTTTCTTATACTAAAGCTAGTGAATGCAGTGCATTTTTGTTTGTCTGTTTTCTGCATTAATGTAAAGATCAGCTGGTTTACTGACTCTGGAGCATAATTGCCCATGAGAGAAGCATTCATTTTCTAAATTTAAACCATACACTTGCAAAGATTGATATGTCTGCTTAAGATCTACTAAATTCTATTGCATGATTATAACTGTACATATTTTGTGTTTTTAGGTTTTCTTGGTTTTTGAAACCGGTAGTCTCTCTCACTCGTCTCCTTACACAGTCGGCCATTGTGGAGTTATCTATTATGCTTCACATACCATCTCCTGGAAATCTTATTTGAACTCATGGTTTCAAACTTGGAGCAAGCCTTTCGTAACTGAAAGCCAAAAAGCTTGGTTTACTGAACATTTGTCTAAAATTTTCAGTTTTGCTGCCAAAGTTTTAAAAGACTGCAGAGTTCTTTTAACTTCAGAAATCAACCTTATAACTACTTTCTGCAAAATACTAGATGCAGTCATAGAAAAGGTAAGTTTCCAATGGTGAGAAACCTGTTAACCACAAAGTATCCTGTTCTGTAATTATTAGACCTCTTGCACAGGAGGCAACTTAGTCGAATCAACTTTCGAACAGGCAACTATCCGGAGTGTAACCTGGTGGAAAAATGAAGGAATTGCTTCTCATCAAGCAGGGCTGGCACCTGTGCCGCTACCATTCCCTAAGAGACGAATGAACTTTTTAGTTGATTCTACTCATCGAGACATTGCCAAGCGTTGACTCTACATAGGAGTAAAGTTAGTCCACTCGGTTTAGTTTTAACAGCATTATACAGCAGCTACTCGAATGAATTCGGCTCATTAGAAGAAAATTTAACCATAGGCATCATTGTAACTGTAACATGTTTCAATTAAATTCTTTTTTCTTCAAGGGGAAGCGAGGATTTTTTCATTTTGTACTTATTGCACCAAGTATTTCAATAAAGTTCATTATTCTTTGCGTTGGGAGATTTTCACTTGATTCTGATTCAGCAATCAAGCTTGCTTATTGAGGTCACACTGCTCAATGACTGACATTTGTCAAAATCTACTCTTTGGTTCTTTTGGTCAATAGCGAGCCACCTAATCCTTCGCTGCGAGGCCAATGAAAGTTATTCGCTTGAATTAAAGATTACCATCTGCTTTTTTTGCATGTATTAATGTAGTGTTTATTTTTCTTGTTTTTTTTTTTTTTTTTTTGTTCAATTTTTTAATATTTTTAGATGATAAATCTAAACCTAGTGATATTTTTTTATTTGTTTGCTTTTTCTACTAGCAGTTCCTTTTGGATTGGATAGTTATCAGTTATTGTTTTATTATTTAACTTTAAATGCTTAGCTATGGTGAGTGATTTTCAGGGTATTTAAAACAGATACTTGTTTCTTTGGAAGAAGGAATTTTGACTGACAGTTTCCGCCATTATATCAGGATTTGTTTCATTGCTTCAGGGAATATGCTTGGAGCTTAGGTAAAATTATATGTGCACATTTTTATTAATAAAACATCTATCTTTCGTTTTACTCCGAAGTGCGAAGGGAAATTTACTTTTGGCCAGAGTTTGTTTTAAATTTTATTTTTAAGTTTATAACATGAGTACAGCCGTGCAGGTACAGTTAGTAGGCTATAATTTATAAAGAAATTGTGTGAATTGTCCAAAATATATAATGATAAGTGTCGAGTAAGTTGGAGAAACTTCTGTCATCTGCGAGCTAGTATGGTGTGTGCAATCCTTATATCAAATAATTACTCTTATTGCTTCTGGTTTTATATGAATTACATTGCGTATTTGAGTTTTTTTTTTCTCGGGGGCAAGCAATATTTTCCTTTTGTCTCTGCAACACAGGTTTTAATTCAAAACATTTTTTTTTCGTAGGAGGAGCAGAATGATCAATTTATGTAAATCGCATTGCGTATTTGTGTTTCATTATTTTTTCCACAAGGGAGCATGATCTTACTTTTGTATTTGCAATGCAGACTTTAATTTAAAACATTTTTTTCTAGGTGGAATGGAGTGATCATTTTATGTAAATTACGTTGCATATTTCAGTTAAATTCTTTTTTCTACCATGGGCGCCCATATGCAAAATTGTAAGGGGGCTCAGAAATTTTAATCATAGTTTAGCAGCATATTTTCCCCATGGAGGCAGATTTTAGGACAGATTAGAGTCATTAAAATTTGACATTTTCAATTATTTATTCATTAATGACTGGAGAAGAAATGTTTTAATATTTTTGCAAAGACAAAAGTACTAAAAGCAAGGAAGTTCTAATTTCCAAGGGGGGGAGGCTCAAGCCCCCCCCCTTGCCCCTTATATGAGCGCCCTTGTTTTCTATGGTGGACGGGATTTTCCATTTGTTCTAGATATAATGTGTTCTTAAATTATGTTCTTTCACTTCAAAGTAAAGGGGAGAGAGCAGGGTTTCTGTTTAAATGCTTTAGTTAAAAAAAAAATGTGATTGCTAATTATTTCGAGTTCTCCTTGCTTGATAATCGGCTAGGTTTTGTTTGCTGTTTGCTTGGCAAGGTAGGCAATAAACAATGCTGTTGATGAATTATTTGAGGTTTTAAATCTATTGCTAATGTAATTTAATGCTTTTTATTTCTTTGGAAAAATATTTTAAATTACAAATTAACTTTTACTGTTCTTTTATGGTGCTTGCAAGAAGGGGTGATTATTTTCAGATATTCAAGGAAATTCTTTAAATTCTTAACACTGGCATTGTCGTGTGGGTACAGCTAGTGATAAATAAAGTGCTTTGAATGTACAGAATCAACCAATCAATTCTAAAGTCCTGTCAAAATATAACTTTGTTATTCAAGGATGATAATGGTTTTACTAACACAATAATGAGCACTAATAAAATATGCCTTTAAAATTATCAATTACATCTTTATGCAGTATTTAATTTGCAGTAAAGTGTAATTTAATATGGTTTTACTTCTTAAATGAAATTTTAAGCTTGGACATTTTATTTAGAAAATACATAGTGTATCTAGTAATTATGTTTTAAATATTGCAGATAATTCTTTAAAAAATGCACATATTTCTAAAAAAAAATAATTATTTTTTTGTTTGTATTTTTTAGCATTTGGATGAAGAAGCAGCTTACATCGATGAAACTAAGCTATGTAATGTATTTTGGTTCTCTGCCATATGGTCTGTGGGATCATCTATTGACAAGAAAGGACGAGAAATATTCAGCAATTACATACGAACATTAGATGAATCTTTAAGACTCTTAGACACTGTTTTTGATTATTTCCTTGATGAAGATTTGCAGTGGACCCTAGTGAAGAGACCATCAACTCAGCAAGGGTTTGTAGCATGAACTGTCTTATTTATGCATAAATTTATTGCTAACCTTTTCAGAAAAATAAGTAGGGCAGTTTGACTACCCTACCTATGAACTATGAGTGAGTAAATGAATTATTATACTCAATTTCATTTTCAGAAATTTGTAATAATGTTTAAAACTGTAGCATTTGGTACACAACATTAACATCATTTTTAATACTGTGTTTAGTTATACAGGGTGTTTCGTTTTAACCTGCAAGACCTCTAATTTTGCAACCGTTAGTCATAGATACATACTTCCAATTGCAAAAATGTTTAAAATCAGATGCAGAGTTAAGGTATTGAAAGTTTGAAGCAAAAATAAAAATGAGTGAAAAAATACAAAATTTAACTTTTTATACGGACACTAGGTCCCCTAACTTATGTTTAGGAAAATAGTCTCCATTGAAAGATATTGCTAACACAAAAAATTTGACATTTGTGCGAACAATACTCAAGGAGATATTCGAGTTCAAAGTTTTAAGGGACCATATAGAAGATGCGATTGGAACCTATTGCCGTTTCAGAAGAATGACAGGTTGTCAAAATAAAAAAACAAAGTATTTATATTTTTCATTGCTATTCAAAAATAAATGCAAATGTTATGCCATGATATGCAAAAACACACTATAAAACCTCAATCAAATTGAAAAACCACACTCTATGCACACATATAATTTGAAACCCTTGTTAACTGCTATATTTTCCCCCAAAAGGTGTTATCGATAGTGAGTGTAAAGTGGTGTAAGTCACAATACGCTGAATTTCATATCTCAGTGAATATTGGTCACACTAATGTCAAATGCAGTTTAGGTATTTTGGGGCTTCAATTAAAAGTGATGCAGCAAAGCAATCAATAAGCATATGTAATCAGCCACATAATCATTGGCTTTTCTCTCAATAAAACTAATTAGTTCAGCAAAAAACTTTCAGCTTCTCTGGTGTTTTACCAATCACATGTATGTGATTAATTTTTGTATTCAATTGCTCCAGGGATGTTTCAGTTAAGGAATTTTTTAATGCAAGGAAATAATGCAAGGATTTGTATAAAAATTGGTATGTACAGTTGGACCCCGATTCAACGAATTCATCGGGATCGAAACTTTTATACGTTAAATCGAGGCTTTTTGTATTATCGGGGTGAAAAAAAAAAGCACTTACCTTATCTAAAAGCCTTAATAAGCAACTGCACAAAAATATCCATGATTTGAAAGTAAACTTTTTATTCAGCATTCCGTGACTTATTTACACACTTGTTAATTTGAAATTTTGAACTACTTACTAGTAGATGCTTGACAATTTCCTCGATACTTGACTTAAAATAGTTTCTTTCAACTTTATGGGGTGAAGAAATTACTCTGCCTGCTGCATGAGATACGTTTTTACTGTTTCCAGGCATAACGTAAAGCATTTGAAAAAGTAAGTTTTAATGGGAGTTTAATTAATGCCTTCTGTATCAGAATCGCTATTCATTGGTTGACCCCTCGCCTGTTAAAAATGGCTGATTCCAAGAAAAGTCTTTTTCTGCTTTGGACAAGATGGATGTATCATTTGGAAAACAATCCAATATTTACAAACTCAAATTAACGAAAAAAATTTGCTGTTAAAATAATTTGTTAATTCGGGGTTTATGATTCGGTAAATAGGGTTTTTTTAAATTTCATTTAGTCGGGGAAAAAGAAAAATCCGCTAAATTGTGAAATTCGTCAATTAGAGATGCATTAAACCAGTTGCATTACAGGAGAAACTGGTAGTGATCGAGTTTTGGCCCTAATCAGTTGAGATTTGTGCAAACTTTTTTTTTCTTTTTGGTTGTGAGTGCTGCACTCAATACATAATGCAAAAACTCACACAGAAATGTATATGCAGTTTTGCGTCAATAGGAACAGATACTGATTACCATGCTCCAAGGTAGGGACACTTTGAAAGCCTAGAGTCTAGAGTATTTGTAAAATATAAAAGTTTCAAACCCCTCAAAGTATAGTTAAATTTAATACTTACTCTTAATAATTAAGAATGAACTAGCTGTTTTTCAAAACGAAAAAGCATCACAAGTATTAAAACTGAAAAGTTTTTTTCCTTTTTCTTAATACAACGAGCTGCATCGCCCAGCTTTGCACGGTCTACCTCAAAGATAAAAGTTGCGTCAAGTGACGTGTGTTGAACAATCGGGCTTGAACAAAAAATTTTGGCAACAAATATTTTTTGCCAATGTTCGACATGCAGCGAAATGCTTTATTTTGAAAAGGCTGAACTGGATCCAGTAACTTAGTAACTGTTTTACTGGTAAGACTAATTTTTAGAGAATGAAGGAATGAAAAAGTGGTCAACAATGAACGCTATCTACTGGAGTTAGGGTTAAAGTTTCAACTATAAAAGTATCACCAAACAGGCAATTGCTTCATCCAAATGTTTTCATCTGTCATACCTTGACGGGCAATTTTCTAGTTTTCATATAATAATCAAATTTGGGATACAAGTAAATGGAATTAGCATTTTAAGTAAGATATTTTTTATTTGATGTAAAAATCAATGACTTTCTTGCTAAATAAGTGTATCAAGTGGTTGTGCATCCATGTTGAGATGAGAGATTTATTATTATTACTTTATTTATACATTTTTTAAATATTAGCAACTTATTTTTACATCAATGATTTTATCTGTTTTATTTTGTCTGAAATTTTTTACTGTGTTGAGATTAAAATGTATGTTTTATTCCATACAGAGGAAGGTTCTTACTTACAGAGAGTATGCTTGGAAATCAAAATCTGATAACGATATTATTACGTAAACCGAGTTCTTTCTTGATGGTTGGAGAAGCAGATTCTGGGAAAACATCTTTCATCAAAAGCATTAAAGCTAATTTTAAATTTCTCACAGTTAGTTCACAGGTGTGTAGATCTTGATTTTAATTTAGTGTTTGTACTATGTTAACAGAAAAATAGACTACATGTAAACAAAAAAAATGTACCATTTGGAGATGGTACATGTGTGCTTCGATAAGAACAAATTAGTGCCTAGAAGACTGCGAATGTGAATACTATGGGTTAAATTTTTTTTAGTACCGTAAACAGGGGCTACTTAGACCTGAAATTTCATATTTTTTGCGAGTTTTACACTTGTTTTTCGTTAAACCAATAACATGAACTGATAACCTTGTTTTTACCACTTTTCAAACATTTCATGTCCTTTCAAGATTTTCCCAAATCACCTATACTCTGCTTTATCACAAATCAGTTTCAAGTTGTACTGTTTTCTTGCCATTCATCTGAAGTTTTACGGGCTCTTCTGCATATCCTTTACATTGCAAACCAAAAAAGTGGACTGCCAGCTCTTTTTGAATTTGCAAGACCAGCACACTTTTCAGAAGTTAGCACACTTTTTTCCTAGTTCTGTTTCAAGATTAATATTTTCTTTCTTGATTACTTCAATGCCTCTTTCAGTTGAGCACTAAATGAGTCATTTGTGCTGCATGTTTACATCTTGAAGAAAATTATTTGAAGAATATTTTGCTGTAGCACTTTTATTGGTGTTAATTTCAAGATTTTAAGCCATTGAAAAACTTCCATTACAAATATGTTGATTATTTTTCATTTTCAAAGCAGTAATTGCTCAAACCTGACATGAAACTACCGAAATAATGAGGGAAACAATGACAATTTTGAAGTAGTTTATCTGACAAAAATTAAATAATTTGTAGGCTCGACAAGAAGTTGTTACTTTTGTTTTTCTCCTGATCATCCCAAATTTTTCCTAGGGAAAGCTGTAACACTTCCTATCGGTCAAACATCTGTTTTCTCTTAATTTTATTTTCACATCATATGTTGTTTAAGGATCCATTCAGTCCCTACCCAGTCAAGGTTTCTTCTCCTGTCTTGAATTCTTACCTCACACACATTGCCACATGGCATGGGAGAAATTGCAAATTTCCTCATTCAGTTTTGCAGTTGATGTTTACTTTTTCTGGTATCCTGTCTGATACAGAGGAGCATGTTAGCAATTGAACTTGAGAAGGCGGCAGTTCGCAGCTGCAGACCACCTCAACCTTCAAAAAACCACTTTAATCTTCAAAAATTCAACTAAACTTTCAAAAAAAAAAAAAAAAAAAATGCAGTTTTAGATTAGGATACCAAATTTAAAAAGCTTATGTATAGCCTGGAGCAAAAGAGAGTCTGTGGGAACATGATTCAATTGTTTAAATTTATCAAAATGAAAGATGTTAATGGATTAAATTTTTGCGGGGAAAGCAGGACAAGGGGTCATTGTTTTAAGCTATTTAAATCTCTGGCTAATCTAGAAATTGGGAACAATTCTTACTTTGGTAGGGTTGTGTGGGCCAGGGGCGGCAAATAGGGGGTCAAGAGGGGGCGGTTGCACCCCCAAATTTTTTGAGCAGAATGATAGAAAATGGATGAATTCAATTTATGTAAGTCGGAAATAAATGTTCACTAAAGGAAATCTCGCTGGTTCTCAGCAACTGTTTGATGAGACTCGACACATTCCCAGTCTAACAGAAGTGTTTTTCGTTAGTTGGATGATGACTTAGCAATTCATGAAGTATTTTCGGCTTTTTCAGGACATAAAAAACTGATAGAAAACCATGGTTAATTTTAACTAAAGATGACATTGCCTCATATAGGCTAAATATTTCACACTTGTGTGCCCAGTGTTACGATGGTATGTCCAATAGGAGAGGCTCGTGAAAAGAGGTGTGGCTGCATGGTTTTCTCAAGAAAATTCCTTGATATTTTACATTCACTTTTACGCTCATTTTTTAAGTTTATATTTATTTAATGAGTGTTCATCGCTTTCTTCTGCTAGAAACACGTTTCAGCTGCTCAATACACTATAATGCTTTGATAAAAACTTCTTCAAAATGCATGTGATTATTAAAAAAAAAAAAAGACATATTAACCAAATACCTTTTATGGGACTCTATAGTTATGCAATCTCGAAGTGACACAAGATAGTCTTCAAGAGTTAAAACGATAAAACCTTTTCTCTATAACTTCAAAGCAGTGATTTGACGACTGGAAGAATTATTGCAAAACGATTCTTTCAATGGTGAAAAAGCTCATGCCCTTTAGCATGTATGACTTCGTTTGAATTTTTATCCACTTTGTTTGCATCGAGAAAAGGTTTTTGAAAAATGCTTTACTTTATCAAAATATATCTTCAATCCGCTACTCGACTATTCAAACCACAGTTCAATCTGCAATTGATCTGTGTGTACATTTCAATCAATCGTGAAATTTTTCAAAAAAAAAATTTTCTTCCTCCTAGCCAATTTTAAAGAGGCGAAAAAAAAAAAGTGACAAAAATCCACATGATAATGTGAAGTCAAACATTAATTTTTGAATATTTTGTATGAAGTAATAGATTCAGTTTCGAATGAAATTAACACAAAATTTGATGATAATTATTTTTCTATATGGTTGGCTGGGATTATGGTTACTTGGATTGGATTTTGAAAACGAAAAATAAAATGTTTCAACTGTGAGTAAAATTTTTAGCACGAGGAAAGAACAATTACAAGCAATATACCGACAGAATGATTTTCACATCCAGAGACTTCAGTTTCGTCCATATTATGGGCTCATCAGTCTGGAATAGTGAATAACAGAGCTGGAGGCAGATATCTCATTGAAGCTGCGAGCACCGACATGACTAGATTATTCAATGATGACAAGTTTAAGTCCCTCACAGTTTTTGAAGTAGCATGGGTGATTATGAAGAGCAAGATATAAAAAGTGTTTTTATACATAACTTTGTGTTACTTCAATTATTTTTTAACTATTACAATCGGTTCAGCTATTAGAGAAAGATGTTTTTTGTGTCTCAGGAGGTTAGAGAAATATTTTCGAAGCACAAAGGGGAAAAAAATACCTTTTCTATTTAGCTGAACTGGCAAAACAGCACGACATTGGGCACTGATAGTATTAGTAACACGATTCCCTGCTCTTCCGAATTCGAAAAATCATGCATTATAACTTTTCCAAAAGGTATAAAATCTTTAGCAGCGAGATGTTTTGTGTGATAAATTTTTAGTCAATGAATCAAAATTTTAATTGTTTCTAAACAATAATTTTATTCATACTAAACCGATTTTATGACAACTTCTTGTTAGCTAATGTGTGTTTGGTTTGGCTTTGGGGTTATACATATTTAAGAAATTCGACCCCCCAAATGAAATGGTGAAATGCCGCCCCTGGTGTGGGCTCTTTGAATAGCTTACCGAAAGAGGCGGTAATGAGCAAGGAAGTAGATAGCTTAAAGAGGGTCCTTTGATCTTCATTGGGGACTAATAAATTGACTTAGACCAGCCTGGCTGGGCCCAGAGTCTGGTCGTCACATCTGTATTTGTAGCTTTGGATTTTTCTCCCATTAAAAAACATTGTTTGATCAACTCACCAAATTATGTTTTTCCAATTGTTTTGAAAATAACATAAGGTTGCTTCAAAGTAACAGTAGGATGTCTTAGTGTTATTCCTTGGATTAGATGTCTTACTGTTGCTCTGAAGCAACGATAAGATATTCAGCAAAAATTACTGTTAACGTTAACCAAACTTCAGAATGTCATGAAAGTTTACCGGGTATTTTTTTGAAGATTACTAATATCCAAAAATCATATTGGTCTGTCAGTCGTGGTGTGATCCATGTGTTGGACCGGAAATTTGTTAAATAATGTGTTATTGTAGTAGTATGGAACAAACTGGTAAGCAACATTAATGCCTCTTATAAATTTTGAAAAATTTTCACCCTTAACTTCAATATGGTAAATGCTCAATTTTTGAGACAATGATCAGTTTCAATGTTTATTTAATAAAATTAAATATGGGTTGGTGTAATGTATTATGTTCTTGACGAGACCATAGCCAGAAATATTATTCAAAGTGGATTTTCAATTTTTTTTCTCTTAAATTTCTGAAAGCTATTTTACCACACATTTTCCCAAAAAAATTCAATATTTTAGCTCTATGGGTAAAACCATTTAAAATTAAATGTAAAATGTGCAATTATGGAGCAAAAAAGGGAAGGGAAGACGTTATTATGTTTTTAAGCACACAGGAATCAGAGCTTGTTGAATTTGGAGGGTAAGCATAGATATGGTCTTCAGTCAAAGGACTAGAATAAAGATTCCTTGCATTAAAATAGCTATGGGGGATCTGATAGTTATTTTTTGAATCTTAAGTTGGGGCGAACCTTACCTGTAGCATTGTAAAGGCTACACAGATCCTAATCACAGCATTACAACGTTGTCAGGTTGCCCCAGTCTAATTATGTACTGAAAACATTTGGCCAAAATGTATGAGTGTATGCGAAATTCAGGCATCAGTTGTGTACATTATACAACTGTTACACTTTTTTTATGATATATTGCTTACTTTTTTGTATATTGTTTAAAATTTAGGTTAAATCTTCAACTCTGCATAAACTTATTGAGGATGAATTAGAGAGAACAAAAGGAAGTATGGTTCGACCAAGGCGAAATAAATTGCTTTGCTTTTTGGATGATTTAAATTCAGCATCTTGTGACCAATACGGTTTTATGTCTGTACTAGAATTGATTCGTATGACAATTGACCATAATATCTGGTACAGTGATATCAACCGAAAATTTAATGCTATTGAGGTAATACTTTATTCTTGTTCAAAACTCTATTTTTATGTCTATATTTATACATAAATATTTACAATATTTATATGCATTCCCCCATGCAATAACCCAGAATTCAAGGTTTTTTTGTTTACACGTTCAGTTTTGTGAAGATCTTTTCTTTCCCTCTCCCCTTCTCCTTTCTTTTTGAGGGAGGGGGAACATTGTTTTAATGTACTTTCTATTTACTGCTGTTAGAATTGTAACTATGAGGTGTTTTCTGTCACAGCTTCCAAACTCAAAATAAGGATTTTTTTTTTTTGATTCAGTAATAATAGTTCAACAAATTATCATTCTACTATTACTTAGTTGATTTTATTTTTCATTCTTTTGAAGCTCAACTCTTTTTTTTTTTTTAATCACCTTGCTTATCACAATGCAGTTTACTCCTGATTATCTGTAGACAGCTTACCCACAGTGCGGATTGTCCATAGTCTTTCGCACTTTCAAAAGAATTAAGCTGATGAGTAACTGAATGTAGATAAATGCACCCATTTTAACTTACAAGTGAAAAATGTATTTTTGTGCATTCATATTTGTTTCTTCCCCCTCTTTTCCAGTGACATAAAACCTTCCCAGGTCACTGAAACTTGATTTTTAGATCTATACTACTTACTGCTTTAGATGTACTCTACTTACTGAATTTCGGATCTACAGGTGGTTAACAAAATAATGGAAACACCTTAGATTTATTGAGAATTCTTTGTTAGTATGGTGTAAAACCCTGTTGGCATGTAATACAGCTTGAAGTTGCCTAGAAATTCGTTCACAAAAGTGCTGATTAGAATTTTGAGGAATATTTTACATTTATTATGAAAATATTGTGAAAGTTCTTTTATAAATTCTTCATGAAAGTACAGTGGCTGCCACTTATATGAATCATGTTTGTTCTGCACGGTTTTTATTCCATAAAACGGCTGATTCAATAAAGCAGCTGGGCCGTCATTCCAAGCTCGTCAGCTTGCGAGATCGAGATTTTCACTCACGTGATCGGTTGTGACGTAGAAATCTCGCAAAGTAGCATTTTAATCTACTCGAATCTATCTTGCGGCTAGGTTCGAGTAGATTAGAATGCTACTTTGCGACATTTCTACGTCATAACCGATCACGTAAGCGAGAATCTCGATCTCGCAAACTGACGAGCTTAGAATGACCACCCTGGTTCAATAAATCTGGATTTTGTTCTGTTTTTGACGATTTGATTCATTAAAGTGGTTGTTTCAATTAACCACTGATTCAATTAACCAGCGTCCACTGTATTATGAAAGTTTGCGGCGAGATGCTGGTGGAGGATATTGATTTGTATTGAATGCTCTAAAACAAGCCATAATGGTTCAATTGTATTGAGGTTGGATGTGCAGGCCATACTAGATGTTTGCCTTCATCATTGTGCTCATCAAACCATGATTGAACACGTCCCCCTGCATGAATAGGTTCATTATTATCTTGAAAAATTCCATCTCCTGCCAGAAACAAAGTTAACATCGTAGGATGGACCTTGTCGGCTAAAATTTCTCCATACTTCACCTCTCATCCTTCCTGTTAGAGCTATGATTGGTCTAGCAGCCAAAAACCAAGACACAGCTGTCCATATCATGACAAATCCAGCTCCATGATCGACTGTTGAAAGGAAATAATGATAATCATACGCTTGTGCAGATGTCTTCGAAATGACACTCCTCCTGTTGTCGGGAAAATGTAAAAGACAATTTGTCAGACTATAATATTTCTTCCACTTATTAATCGACCAGGTTTTGTGACTTTACCGTAAGTCTACCAATCTTTAAAATATTGCCGTTTATAGCATGTTATTTTCAATATTTAGTACAGCTGACCTCTTTTATTATGAGCCCTGATTTAATGAGAACCCAAATTTAGCGAGGAATTCAGAAATATTTAGTTGGTACAATAATAGATCTATGAGTAATAATAATAAATAAAGTAAAAGATAATAAAGTAATAGATGAGTCAGAGATTCTGAGAACCAGTGACGATGGCCAATTTTTCAAGTTTTATTGTAGAGAAGCATTTAAAAATTGTATATTTATTGATGCCAATGTTATTGCTTCTGAGGATACTGTTACTCAAATTCAAGTTGAAAAAAAAAGGAAGAAAGTGAGACTGATAACGACGAATATAAGGAATTTAAAGCTGAACTACCCTCTACAAACTCAATGATTTTTGATGTGCAGAGAAACTTTTAACTTTCTTTGAAGCTATGGGTGCAAATGACGATGTTTCTTGGGTCATGGGTACTCCTCGAAAAATGATAACACAAGAATCAGACAATAATAGAGCTCAAAGCAAATTAACCAAGTTGTTTGGAACTGTACAGAAATAAAAAGGAACAAAGAAATCAAATATACGAAATTTCATGATTTTTTTTCTCAAACTCATTTTTTATGTGCGCTTGGTTATAACGAGCAAATTTTATGGTCCCCTTGTTCTCATTATAAGTGAGTTTGACTGTACAAACCAAACTTTTGAAATGGTGAACTGAAATTTAAATAAAATTATATAGTTTTTAGAAACACAGAGTTGTTACCTAAAATGAAGGGGGAAAATAATGTTATTCAAAGAAAATACCTAGGTATTCTGTATTCTTATCACTCATCAATATTATTCTTTCACATAACAGGATTCAAAAAATCTTAACCCATTTTCTGAACTTCATATCATTTTGTCTTTTTGTTTTTCAATGAAACAAATTACTACTTCTTACTTATTTCATACTTTTGTTTATAGCTTTGTTTTATTTTTATTGTTTCCTATTTTAATATTTGTGATTAAATTTCATATTCATTTTGACCTAGGGTGTACATTTCATGGCTTCTGTGACTCCTCCTGGCAGACCTGGAAATCAGATTCCTGATCGCTTGTTGAATAGATTTTGTGTTATCAGGCACTTTCCTCCTGAGGTAATATTCATGTATCTTAACATGTTAAATGCATGTCAGTATGAATAAATGTATGTAAAAATGTTCATATGAATAACTGAATACAAATTTCTTGAATTTAAAATTTTATTCTGCATTGAATTTGCTTTCATAATTATAACAATGATTTCAAACATCAGATTTCCACTTGTCTTCTAATAAAAAGGAAGGTATAACTCGTTTTCAAATGGTTAAGTCCATCTAAATTGAAGAACTAAATATCTTTGACTTCTAATCCTCTGTCATATCTTCTAATACTTTATTTCATGAACATAGGAAAAAGATAAAAGGGAAAGTTCTTTTCTTTAAATTGTTTCTTTAACACTAGAAAGACGGCGTTTTCCGTATACCTAGAAAGACTAGTAGCGGTCATTTTGACTGCCATACTTAAAAGATTGGAAGTTTCTTCTTTTCGGGATTTTTATTCATAGAAAAGATTTGTTTCAATATGTCAGAAATTGATTTAACATTTTAATCACAATATTGTATGCAAATCAGTCTCAGACCGTTTTTTGTTTTTTTTTTTAATTTTATGTTTGATCAAGTGAAATACACATGCTTTTGATAATTGGTATTGAGAAAGAGTAAACTTGTACAAAAAAGAGGAACTTTTCTTATGTTATAACTAACAAATATTTTCCACCATGTATGTGTTTGTTTTCAAAACTACCTATATATCGTACGCAGTATATTGTACATTACTATCTTTTACAGTATTTGGAAATACTCATTGTTTTCACTTTGGCTGTCTGTATATCAGCCATAAACATTTTTTTTTTTTTTTGCAATCAGAACAAATGTTCATAGATTTATTTCCGCATTGTTCCATTTGACACTGTTTTAACCATTTTTTTGAGGTAGAGACTTTATGAGATGTAGCAAACTTGATCAGTGGAGGTGACTCAGAGAAAATAGAGAGTTCTGTTTTTTAATTTTTCTCTTTTTTTTCGGCGTCGGGCCCTTTTCCCTTACTGGTTTCTATATCTTGCGCATCAGTTTTTATTAGCGATTTTTCTCCTGATTTTGACTCTAAAGAACAGTCTTTTCTGAAAATCTAGGCCCCAAAAAATGTTTGCAACAATCGGATGAAAGCAAGTTATTTTCATCGTTAGGAATATATTCCTCATCAGATAAGCCAGACTGTTCATCTGAACCAGAATATGTTTTAGATAAATCTGCAACATTTTCAGGAATTCATGTACTGATAAGCTTGTCAATGAATATGTATAATATGTATAGCCTGGAGCAAGGGAGGGTCAAAGGAAACATGATTCAGTTCTTTAAATTTGTCAAAATGAATGATGTTGATGGATTAAATTTTTGCACCGAGAGCAGGACGAGGGGTCACTGTTTTAAGCTATTCAAATCTCAGGTTAACCTGGAAATAAGGAAATTCTACTACTTTAGCAGGGTCGTGGGCACTTGGAATAGCTTACCGGAAGAGGTGGTAATGAGCAAGGGGGTGGATAGCTTTAAGAGGGCCATTGATCTTAGTTAGGGACTAATAAATTGACTAGGACCAGCCTAGACCTGGGCCAAGAGCCTATTGCTAGTCGTTACATTTGTATTTGTATTTGAATCCTATATTCAAGTACTACTGCTAAAAAATGTTTGTGTGAATATGAAGTGGGTGAGCACTTCAATATCACAGAAGGAAAAAAAGATCAATTTTTCAAGCAAATCACATGTTTTGGTGCACAAAGGAATTCCAGCACAAATTTTTGGAATCCACCTGTTTGTACTTACTTCTTTTCAGACCCATAATGATGTCCAGTCACCTGCTTTCCAAATTTACCTTTATCAACATTTCCCCCTGTGCAGATAGCAGAAAAAATGAAACCATGCGACCAGCAGGTGTTTCTCATTTTCCTAACAGTTCAAAGAATTAAACCCGACCAGCAGGTGCTACTCAAGCCCAAAAGAACATTACTCATCCTGACAACTAACAATAAACCATAGTATGCGCATCTGGTAAGAGAAAAGTGAACAAAACCGGAAGCACAAATAACAGTTAATTGAGCGGTCAAAATGACCGGCGTCAGTCTTTCTAGGTATAACCATTTCTAGCGACTGTAATAATAAACCTAACGAAATAAAATTTACTTTTGTGAGATCTTTATAAATAGTTAGGAAAAGTCAACGAAGGAAAAAGAGTTAGGAAATTAAATGCAGCAAATATGTGCATTTGAAATACTTTTGGGGTCAAAATGACCACTTCTGTCTTTCTAATGTTAAAACATTCAATTTTTCTTAACCCCCCCCTCTCCCCTAAAAATAGTTATCCATGTGCATGCCCATCGTGAAATATAAAGTTCTCTTTTGCATTCAATTTAACTGTTTTTTTATAGCACATTTTTTTTAACACATTTATAACAAAATGTCTAATGAAAAGTTATAACATTGTGAAAATCCACTATAATATTAAAATCTGTTCGCGTCTGTCTGTCTGTCTGTCTGAAGATCTATCTTCTCGAGAACCGCTGCGAATCAGGAGTCAAACGAGATACCGATCAATTCGAAATTTTCCAAAGAAAACAATAGGACCAATCTCGTAATTGTACGACTTTAATTGGCGGAGATATTAATTAAAACGTTAATTAACATAACGTTATTCAGGAATTTTTATTTCTTTCCTGTTGCCATTTTGCATATGAGTGAGCAAGTAAAATTCTAATAATTCTTTTTAAAGAGATTTTTTGGCTGCTGTCCAAATCTTAAAACAACGTTTCCATCTAGAATTTTTATTTTAAATTAGTTTAAAATTGGTTGCACTATTCGGACATTGCCTTTATTTTATCGTCTGTCTTTTTTTTTAATTTTTGCATTCAACGTTCTTAACTTTTTTCAGGATAGGAAAGTTGTTACTTTAGCTTTGTTTATTGATTGTAGTGTAAGTTTATCATTCACCGGCCTCATATTTTGGTACATTTAGGAGGTGTGACTAATTATGTTTATTTTGTTGGATCTTTTCCCATCACATGGGTGAGTTTTCGAATTGTAATAACTCTCTTTTTCTTTCCTGTTTCTATTTTTGAAATACGGTTTGTATCGTTAAAAGAACATGTTAAATTAAGATTGCTTGGATTTCTTTAAGTGAAACATAGTTGAACAGAAAAAACTGGTTTTAAGGTTTTTAACTAAAGCTAATTTGGAATCTGATGACTTTAAATTAATGCTTATTGGTATTTATTTAGTCTTAGTGATTTAGTTTCACGTAATCAACCACAAAGTGTGTGTCATTTTAAGTAAAAAGCTGATTGTAAGTGTACATAAATATTTCAGATATAGTCTATCAGATGTAATTCATTTTAACGTGCGCACAGATTATAGTTGATAATGCATATATTTTCATCTTTTGTGCTAATTGAAAATGCTCATAACTTGTATCATTGATAACTATGATTAACGTTAAAGAGATTGTTGCCAAAAATAAGCTCTACTTGTGTTTTGCAAACCTTGCATGACGCGTATTTATTTACTCCTTAGCGCTTTAGAAACTAATGTCAGAGTAATACAAAAACATCAATTGGACATCTCTTTCATTTTTTAAGTAGCCCGTGCAACGCCGGGCACGCAGCTAGTTTATTAATATTGTGTGTTAGCCGATCAATATTGTGTATTAGTTGTATTTCATCAAAACTTTATTTCTAAATTTTTTTTTCAATTTATTTATTTACTAGTGGTACCCGCACGGCTTTGCCCATAGTAGAAAATTAAAAGGTCTTTTGGTTTGCCTGTATATTTACAAATAATGGAGGGGGAATTTCTCGCCAATTGAATTGCCCATGTTACGGTGCCACATTATGATAACTTGGTAATTTACTCGTCCATCTTATGATAATTTTGCTCTGGAAAATGTTCTTAAAATTGGAATAGAAAAAGAACAAAATCGAATTTTCGAAAAATCGCTTCAAGGTGCACACTCTCATGCTACAAACTAACTTTGAGCCAAATTTCATGAAAATAGGCCGAACGGTCTTGGCGCTGAGCGCGTCACAGAGATCCAGACAGAGAGACTTTCAGCTTTATTATTAGCAAAGATCAAGTACAGTGCTGTTCAAAATTGTATGAACAGCTGAAAAGTACACCAAAGAAATTTATTTCTGAAATAATTGAATGAAATGCATACTTTTTGTTCCTGCTGGAAGTCATTGTAGAATACAGAAAATTTAAGAATGTGAAACAGAACTGCTTTGTGATAATTAATAAAAAAAATCAGTGTGAAAACATGGACAGTGAACTTTTGACCTAGAACATGCCAGCAATTAATATTTTACTTCTCCTTCTGAATCACTTTTATCGGTCCCGATGTCATGGAATTTGATTGTTCCCTTAGAACAGTGCTGCCAAACCTTCCTCCTGGGAAGGTGATCCATGTGGCCTTTTATGTTGAGTGCTACAAATCAAAAACTATGTTACAGAATTTTCTAAAGCAACAGATCTTCTTCAGTTTGTATTTAAAATCACTTGTTTCAAACAGTCAGAACTTGATTTCCAAAAAATGGATGGAAACTTCATATTAATAAAATCAGCATGTAGCAATGATAGCATCAATTCTTGATTTGCAATTTTCTCTTCTTTTCTGCTTTTTACCCTGTCATCTAAAAAGAATTCAACTAGATTTAGAATTCATACGTGTAATAGCCTGTGAGGTTCAAAGAAAAAACTAAGTGTACATAAAAATTTGAGTAAGAAAAGAATAAACTTCACCTTGACCCTCCCTGTATTTCTAAAAGTTTATTTGCACTAAAAAACAAATAGGGTGAATGAAGGGTTGAGGAGGGGGGTAGAACCAGCTGAACAACTTGGGTGGCGGGGGGGTTTCATGGATATATTTAACGTAATTTGCATAAAAAAGCAAAAAACAGCATCAATACTGCTGTTCTTTAAGAACAGAATTTTCAAAGTTGTTGCAAAAAATGATCTGCAAAACAACATGTAAATTATAAATCTGTTGCAAATATAAATCCAAATCCCTTAGTTTGCATTTCTTCATTTGAGTAATATTTTCGTATATAACAATAGCAGCATATTAGAGTAACAATGATTATGTTTCCTTCATCAATTATGTACTGATAAGAAAGTTATATTTGAAAGTAGCAGTGATGTTTTTTAAAGAAGGAATGTCTTTTTTAGTTTTTCTGCACAATTTTCAATTGCCTGAATGTCAATTAATTATTAATATTTATTAATTGATATCTATTTTTTCCCTCTTTTTTTTCTTTTCTTTTTTTAATTTTGTATCCCAAAATCCTGTTGCTTGATGTTTTTATTTCTTTATTTATTTTATTCATTTGTTCTTTTATCTTTAGGATTCCGAATTGGAGCATTTCTTTGCTTCGGTTTTAAAAAGCACTTTTCGACATTCATTGGAGTTGCAAAGTTTAAGTGAGAAACTAAGTGCTTGCACCTTTAACATTTACAAAGCTGTTTTAAGTGAATTTCTTCCAACTCCTAGCAGATTGCATTATCAATTCAGTCATCGAGAAGTCAGGAAGGTATTACAGGAAACTTATTTGCTATTTTGTAATCTTTGAGTAAATGATAGATGCTTATTTATAAGCAGCTTGATAAAACAACTTACTATATCTAACTATATCTTTTTCTTTATCCTTTCTGTACATAGGATCATAATGTCTGAAGACATTGTGTTTAGTGGATTAAGTTTTAATATTAAAGGTACAAGTTATTTTTTGCAAATGAATAAAAAAATGTTCATCTGTTGGGACTTTGGGCTAAAGCTGGAAAAAACTACAGCTGCCTAGGTAAAATAATAAACAATAAGCATTTGAAGGTACAACTGTGAGTTTATTTCAAAGGTGCTTTTCTCTGTGCATGAGTTGTATTTGCAGTTTTTTGACTTTTACATGCATATGTGCTACAGTGCTTAATCCCGAAATTACATAAATAATAATACAGTCAACCCTTGTTTATCGCGGTTAATCATATTAACCAATACCACAATAAGTGAATTTCCACAAAACAGGATTATTTGTTTATAAAGCAAATGTTATCCTATTCAGGGCATATAAAACTTCTTTACAACCTTTTAAATGGGTTTTAAAAATAATTAGAGTTTTATAGACCAGTACTAGGTACTTACCTCATTTGAACATTTTGAAGTGAGGATCCTATTGATCTTCATGTTAAAGAGATGTAACTAAAAGTATTTGAGTGGTCACCACTGCTGAAGCACTAACAATCCTAGAGCCATCTTGAGTTGCTCTGGCTACATGTTTGTACTTATTGCACGCATAATCTAGAACTAGGGGAAGCGTGGCTCTTTTCGAGGCCCCTTCTCCACTGACTTTTTTTTTGAATTTACGCCCACCAACGTCCTTTCGGATATAAGGCGCCTTGCAGTCCAATACAACAGAGATGCAGTAGCAGAGCGGGAAAGCTCCCTGAAGACAACATCCTTCAGCACGTCAAGAAGAACGGGGCAATCAAAAAGATGCTCCCCTGTCATTTGCTTAGTCCCTTCACATAGTGGGCACAGCGGAGAACTGGCCAGTCCCATTTTAAAAAGATGGGCTTGTAAGTAGTCGTGACCAGTAATAAGACGAAAAGATGTAACCCTTTCAACTCTAGGGAGAAGGGAAAGTTGCAGTCTTGTTTGGTCTTCAAGAAGACACGCACAAGATTTTCCTCTGGCAATGCCATGGAGAGATGAAATTCTTTTGAGCCTAATATTGCTCCCAAGATGTTTCTTGGCATTTCGAAAAGGGATCGGTAGGCAAGGTGGATTTAATGTTGAAGCCTCTTTATCCAACAAGTCAGCTTGCTCGTTGCCATGGATGCCGCAGTGGCTTGGTATCCATTGGAGCACAACGTCTTTACCGGTCTCAAGAAGTGAACTAATAATGAGTTTACATTCAAACTCAGTCTCTGTTGGGAAAAGGTTATAGTCTGTGATTGACTGTATTGCAGCTTGGGAGTCAACAAAAATAACAATTTTTTGGCAAGAGAGCTCAGTGACAGCCCTAAGGGACATATAAATTGCAAAAACTTCACCGTCAAAATTATCTGACCAGGCACTAAGAGATTCCTTCAGGCTGAAAAATTTGGAAAAAGCGCCAGCACCATCCCTACCTGTGGAGGCTGTGGCAGATCCATCCATATAAACGTGAAGCCAATCTTGAAATGGATACCTTTCATGAATAGTAGCCAGGGCAGAAGCCCTTAACTCAGCCTGTGAGGAAGAATGTTTACAAAGAGGCTGCACCAAGTCCAAATTAGCAGTAGCGTAATTTAAAGTACCCGGGAAAATAGACAGTCTAAAAATTGTGCTGTCTGATGCTCGAGACATCGAGGTCTGTAGCAAGTCAATGAAACTCAAATAAGAAAGGATGTTGTGTTTTGAGTCTGAACTGAGGAGGGATGTAGCTGTTCCAAAAAAACTGACTGAAAAGCAGTTAAATTCAAAAGCAGTTGTTAAAATTTAAAAGGTTTTCAAAAGAAAATGAAGATAACAAATTGTGTTGTGACTTTCTTTACAAGGAAACATGATAAACGTTGAAAGAGGTTTTGGTCAATAGCTGTAAATTTTATTTTTTGACTTTTGCAATTGTTGAAATGTTACTCTTTGTACATAAAATACTTACTCCAAACTCTCTTGATGTAATCTTTTTTTTTTAAAGAAAATAACTTTTTGAAATTTATTCTTCTAGGTTTTTGATCGCTTGCTCATTGCAGCTCCGGAGCTTATTAGCAAATCTCTTTTGATAAGGTTTTGGTGTCACGAGTGCTCTCGGGAATTTTCTGACAAACTTATGAATGTGGCTGAAAAAGAACGTTTCACAGAAATCATGGATGAAATTGTGATGTCTTGTTTTTCTGATGATGTTGGTGATATGTCTAACATTCATAACACTTGGTTTGGTTAGTAATTTATTTTTACATCTATTTATAATGAACTGATTATTTATTCTTTTTTGTTTCATTTTATACATGTTCGTTTTGTTTTACACCATATCAAAACATTCGTTTACTAACTTATAGAGCCCTCTGCTGGAAATTTTAGATAAGTCCCCGCCAATAAGGCAGAATTCAGTCTAAACAAGTGAAAGTTTTCAATGTTCTGTATGTAATATATATTACTTAACTGTAAAATATATTACCTAATTAAATAAAATGTATTACCTTTTTTTTATTTCTTGTATTAATTTTATTAATGTACTTTTAACAGTAAAATTTTTAAAGGAAGATAAAAGTATTGTTGAAGTTGAAGATATCATGATTTTAGAGAACAAGTTCCAAGAATCTGTGGATGTGTTGAACAAGCATGGCTTTCAAACTCCTGTTCAAAGAAATGAACTTCCAAATTTAACAGAGGATCACTCTCTCCTAAACATGGTCTTCTTTAAGAACTTTGTTGATCATGGTATGTATAAAAATTTCAAATGTGTTCAGTAAAAGTTCAACCTTTAATGTGTATTAAATTTGTGATTCATAACACATTAAAAGTTCAACTTTTAATGTGTTATGAATCTCTGTTTAAAACTTTAAATTTATTCAATATGCAAACATTTTGTTAATGTAAATGCCTGTTAATGTTAATGCCTATGTATGTGTGTATGTTACTATAAAAGGTCGGGGCCTTTTAAATTTGAAAATTCACATAACGAAGACCTCAGCAAAAAACCAAATATTATCGGTTAATCACCGGTCATTGTTGATGTTCTCCAATATCGGGCTTTCACAGTAAGTGGTGTGATAATTTAACCAGAATCACTTAGAGCACAGAATTTAGCAATAACAATGTAATTTTTGCTGATTTAACAAATAAATTGTCAGTTTGACATTTTAAATTAAATTTTCTTGACATATTTTCACATTATTAGAGAAAAGAGCATTTTATCCATTCGCCATAAAAAAATTTCAAAAAAAAAAAAAAAGAGTTTGCTTCTTAAAACAACAGTTTAAAATGTTTCTCTTTATTTTTTATAAAAAGGTGTAATTGTCTTGGAAATTCTTGGTAAGGAAACCACCAAACACTTTTAGGAGGATCATGGAAAGCAAGAGCAAAGATTGTTGGGACCACAAGCACATTGTGTGTATCATTGCACAATTCCAGGCTTAGAATGCTAAAAATGTAGTCTTGAGCAAAGAAGAGACCGAGGGGACATGATTCAGTTGTTTAAATTTATTAAAATGAAAGATGTTATGGGGCTGAAGTTTAGCACTGAAAACAGGACAAGGGGTCATTGTTTTAAGCTATTTAAATCTCAGGCTAACATGGATGTTAGGAAAAATTATTATTTTAGCAGGGTAGTGGAACCTTGGAACAGCTTACCGGAAGAGGTGGTAATGAGCCCTTCAAGGGAGTAGATAGTTTTAAGAGGGCCTTTGATCTTCACTGGGGATTGTAAATTGACTAGGACCAGCTTAGCTGGGCCCAGAGCCTGCTGCTGGTCATCACTTTTGTATTTGTATTTACTCCACAGAAAAGTACACAATTGCCCCATGACATGAAAATGTGCAGGATACTGTCTAACCACAGATTGTATGGAATTGCCAAATGTTCAATTAAGAATAGTCTACCTGAATTGGACAGGGGAGGGGGAGTAAAAATTTGATGTGCATGTTCTGCTCATTTGAATGAGACTGCTTAATTTAGATGATAACATACATCTTCAAAAGCTGACATCCCTGAAAACTAATAGATGCATCTATTTCCGCTTGTAAACCGAATGTCTGCCTTTCCATACAATCCGTGGTCAGGTCAGACAATATTTGTGTACCCAAAAATAAGACAGTAGTTTTAAATATTTGATACCTAAAGGTAAACACCACAATGTGAATTTGTCAAAAAAAAAAAAAAAAAAAACTGAAATTTAAAATTACAAACTAACAGCAAACCAAAGAGAATTTTTCCAATTTCTAATCACTACTAAACACAAAACCAAACAAATTAAGGCTATGTAGCCTCCTCACCAAAATGGTCAGTTCTACCATCTGAGACGTGTTCTTTTTATTATTGCTTACTAGACAATGGAACAACTGAATTTTTGTACTTTTTTGAATGGGAATACATTTACCCCAGGTACACGTTTACCCACCTCCACCCCAACTCTGACAGTAAATGCAGAGTTTTAAAAAATTATTCAAATTTAACAGTGTTCATTAAAAATTCACTTAAAAATCACAAATATTTATGCAAATTCATGAAACAATAAACCTTTTTTACAGAAAATTTATTAAGTAGTTTGTGTCTTATATTTAATAATACAAATATTGTTTAAAATTATTTAATTTGCAGTTCACCACATAGTGCGAGGGCTTACTGAACCTTTTGGGCACATGTGTTTGATTGGAAGTCCTGGAACTGGTAGACGTACTCTTAGTAGAATTTCAGCTGTTTTGCTGAAATACTATAGATTTGAAATCACTTCAGGCATGAATTATGGTGAAGATGAATTTAAAAGAGGTGAAAATAAATCTCTTATGTTAACTTAAAAGAATGCAAGTTTCATGAAATGGATTTCCTTTCTTTTTAAAAATTTATCCTTATTTTTTTATTTTTAATATCTATATTATTTTACAACGTGAGTAAAACATTGGCAAAGCCTTTAAACTAAACTTTTCTATAGAGTGAGCATTTTTAACATGCAACAAATAATCTCTATTTTTGTTGATATTGTTATGTTAAGGTAATATTGCATTTCAACCTATTCTGTTGTCAATGTTCTTATGCCAATCAGTGGTGGTTTGGGTTACAGCATTGTGGGAAAAGTTCTAGTGTTTCAAGTCACAAAAATAAAAATAGATGAATATGTCCAAAATATTTTTTTTTTCTTTAATTTGCTTCTTTCAATTATGAATGAGCAGTTTTATCACCTTTTTGACTGCTGCCCCCCCCCCCACCCCCCAAATGTACAAATCTTGCGTTTTAGTTAAGGTTAAATTTTGAGTTTTTAACCGTGTTTTCTTTTTTTATTTCCTGCTTTTCAACATATCTCTGAGAATTTCACCCCCATCTATGTGGTGTACATCAGCGTCTGAGAAATTAAGGGAGGCCCGAACATAGCCTCCCTTTGCTTTGAAAAGTACTGTTAGAATAACAGATAACCCATCTAAATGACAGCAAATTCCAAAGATATGAGGCAGTGAGATGTAAAGGGATTTAAGTGTGAAAATTTTTAAAAAATGAGATAATCAGTACAAATATTAAGAGAACCTATCCTCTGCATTCGGGCTAAGGATGGTACTAGTAGTATATGTTTTAGTTACTGCTATGCAGCATGATTTAGAAAAAAAATTCAATAAAAGCCTGCCTGGGATTTGAACTTTAAATGTGTTACATTCAAAACTTTAAAAAGCCTGCTTGCATCCTGTTGCTTCTCACTGCCTCATATTGTCTTTCCCATTGAAATATTGTTAGTTTAGTACTCATAGACTCAGAAGTCACCTTCCCACCTTGACAACTGGGCACTGTTTTCTAGTTCAGAACTGCTCATGGGTTGTTAACACCTCTCATCTTTAAGGTTGTTAATGCATCTGCCTGCGTCCCCGAGCGATAAGTAGCATGCTTTGGGTCAGGGGCGGCATTTCACCATTTTATTTGGGGGGTCGAGTTTCTTAAATATGTATAACCCCAAAGCGAAATTATCGAGTAGCGGATTGAAGATGTAGATTTTGATAGAGTAAAGCATTTTTCAAAAACCTTTTCCCGATACAAACAAATTGGATAAAAATTCAAACGAAGTCATACATGCTAAAGGGCATGAGCTTTTTCACCATTGAAAGAATCGTTTTGCAATAATTCTTCCAGTCGTCAAATCACTGCTTTGAAGTTATAGAGAACTGTTTTTATGGTTTTAACTCTTGAAGATTATCTTGTGTCACTCCGCGATTGCATAATTATAGAGTCCCATAAAAGTTATTTGGTTAATATGTCTTTTTTTTTTTTTTAATAATCACATGCATTTTGAAGAAGTTTTTATCAAAGCATTATAGTGTATTGAGCAGCTGAAACGTGTTTCTAGCAGAAGAAAGCGATGAACACTCATTAAATAAATATAAACTTAAAAAATGAGCGTAAAAGTGAATGTAAAATATCAAGGAATTTTCTTGTGAAAACCATGCAGCCACACCTCTTTTCACTTGCCCCTCATATTGGACATACCATCGTTACACTGGGCACACAAGTGTGAAATATTTAGCCTATATAAGGCAATGTCTTCTTTAGTTAAAATTAACCATGGTTCTCTATCAGTTTTCTATGTTCTGAAAAAGCCGAAAATACTTCATGAATTTCTAAGTTATCATCCAAATAACGAAAAACACTTTGTCTAGTCTGAGAATGTGTCGAGTTTCGTCAAATAGTTGCTGAGAACCAGCGAGATTTCCTTTAGTGAACATTTATTTCCGACTTACATAAATTGAATTCACTCATTTTCTATCATTCTGCTCAAAAAATTTGGGGGTGCGACCGCCCCCTTTTGACCCCCCTATTTGCCGCCCCTGCTTTGGGTCTTGGCTCTTTGTTTCGCCCAGCAACCCTAAATAGACGATCTAATGCAGCCATAAGGCTCTCGCTCCCAATCTTTTGCAAGGATACAAGCGTATCCTATTCTTATTTTATGATGTTTATACAACCTGGTAGGTGCTATACCTGGTAGGTGCTGCTGTAGCTGTATACAATGATTTAGGAAAAAATTTCAACGAAAGCTTACCTAGGATCTGATCTTTAAACGGGTTTTACTCAAAACTTAAAATAGTCCACTTGCATCCCTTTGTTTCTCACAGCCTCAATTGTCGGCTGATTTTTTCTTTATCTAAAGTCTTTCTCATTTAAGGCCTTTTTTTTTTTACTTTTACTAGGGGACTCCGCCCCCTGCTCGCTAACGCTCACTAACCCTCGAAGATTGCTTCGCGCAGATTTAAATCATCAGTCAGAAAGAAACAGGACGCATTATGAGCTTTCTTTGGATCAAAAAGCACCCCTTCCTCGGGTTTAAGAATAACTTGTACCAACTATCAGAGCCGTAAGGGCTAAGGGGCGCCTGAGCATTGAAAAACTGCAGTTTTGTATATTCATGGTCTCAGTAATATATTATGCTCTTTAGCTCGGGGCTTGAATTGAGTTGAGCCTAAGATTTTCCGTTAAAATCGAAACCCTTTAAGTTTGTGAATAAGGGAAAGAAGAAACATGCAAATTGAAAAGACGTAACTAAGGCAACACCAAATAAAACATCAATAATTTTAATGGAGATGAGGATTATTCAAACTTTATTTTTAACGGCTTGTAACTTTTTTCCTTTGGAGATAGAAGCTCAGTTTTTCGACCATAGGTCTAGTTAGAGCTAGAGTAAAAAAAACCGCTCTTTTCAGCGGTGTCAAAAAGAAAACTGTAGGACAATTTCTTTGCTTTTTCCTGATAGGTTTAATGAAGAAAGTAGTGCCTAAATTTTAGCTGAGCCTAAAAAAGTTCGTGCTAAAAACGCAAATAACTCCCGCCATATTTAAGTTAGAGCATTGAAACAAATTGCGTAGGACGTGGAAAATTCTACCTTTTCCAATGATATGTAATATTAATGTGTGCATGTATTTCCCCCCCCCCCCTTTAATAGGCAATTTATGCGAAATTTGAGCTTAAAAAATTAATTACAAAAAAACTAACTCAAATTAAAAAATAATAAAACCCCGGGTGCACACCCCCGGGGCTCAACTTAATTTTGTGCAAAATTTCAAGGCTGTAGATGCTATGGGGTCTTCTGGATGCAGGCTCACCACAGACTTCCTTCCAGAATTTCTTTGAAACCTTACTCTTATCTTTACTAATAATAAAGCTGAATGTCTCTCTGTCCGGAGGATGTCTGGATGTCTGTAGGATATCTGTAGGATGTCTGTGACGCGCATAGCGCCTAAACCGTTCGGCCGATTTTCATGAAATTTGGCACAAAGTTAGTATGTAGCATGGGGGTGTGCACCTCGAAGCGATTTTTCGAAAATTCGATGTGGTTCTTTTTCTATTCCAATTTTAAGAAAAAAACTATCATAAATTACGAAATCATCATAACGTGGAACCGTAACGTGGGCACAAGCCAATTGGCGAGAAAATTCACTACACATCATTTGTAAATATACAGGCGAGCCAAAAGACCTTTTAATTTGCTATTACGGGCGAAGCCGTGCGGGTACCACTAGTTTACTATAAAGAGATTATTATTATTAATATTTTGACCAAAGTGGCAATCTGGTTTTGTCAAAAAAGTTCACTTAGTGTATTATATTTATGCTCTCTTTACTATGGTATCATTATTCTATTTGAAATTTAGTTAAGTAAACTCTGCTTGGAGACAATTAAAGCAGTTGGTATTAAAGCAGCTTGTAGTTTTTTTTAAACATACTTGCTATCCTTTTATTTTACTACCACCTATGTTTCTGTTATTTTCTTTAAAAAAAAAAAAAAACATTTTTTGTATTAAATATTTGGTTGCAATGACTTGCTTGATTTAATCTTTGATCTTTGTGTTCTATTTTCTTTTACAAATCTAGAATTAATATCTTTAAAAAATAATGCAGATAGTTCTGTGTAGAGTTTTAATATATGTTTACATAAAAATTCCTTTTTTATTTTGTTTATTCATTTAGATCTACGAATGTTACTTCATGAAACTGGTGTGAATCAGAAGAAAGTAGTATTTTTACTTTCTGAAGAACAAATAGCTGAGAATTATTTTTTTGAATATCTAAGCCTTATTCTGTCTTTGGAAAATGTAACCGACTTCTATAGAGGAGATCGGGATCTCCGAAACGTAAGTTCTAGTAATTGTATTAATCAAAGTTTAAGCTCTGTGCTTCATAAAAGTCATACTGCTTTTTATTCCATGCCGATTTGAAGTGAGGTTATTCATATGACTATTTAAATAACATTATAAATGGTTGAAATTTGAATTATTTCAGAAAAGCAATTGATTGAAAACTGAAGCAACTTTGCAACTTTTTAATGACTTTATTTGGAAAAATAATCATAATATGCAGGAAACAGATAAAGACCAGTACAAAAAACAGACGATGCACAACAGTGAATAAGGTTGGATACAAATTAAAGGTGCAAAAGTTCATCAAGTTTATCATCTGGTATTAGGGTGCTTTTTTGTTTGATTTGAAAGTTTATTTGGAAGAGAAATCAGATACTCTGTTACCCCATGCAATTAATAATGTTCAGTTAGTTTTTCAATGGAAAACAGAAATGAAAGACTACCTCAAAGTCATTTATCTTCAAATAGTTCACTCTTTTTCATGCTGGTTAATGAAAATATCCTTTTGTATTCTTTCCCCTACTTTTAATTATTGATATTCCATTAATTTGTGCTTTTGAAGCCAAATTTTTACATCAATAGATTGTTTTAGGCACTGTCTCATCGAGAAAGAAATGCACATTTGAACTAGGAGTAGATATCTAATAAATTAACTGGAAAATTCTTTAATTAAAAACTTTATTATTTTCAGCGGTAACCGAAAATATCGATATTTGACGTCAGTCAATACTAGTATTTTGCAATTGCAAAATAGCTCAAATATCAGTTTTCAATATACCTGTATTGTGATTACTAGAGGGAACCCTGGCTAAGAAACACTGACTTATGATGCAGCTATTTTACTGTTAATAAAAGTTGAAGGGATTTTTACTAGTTCCTAAATAATGTATCATTGATGTTCTAACTGAAATAATACTATTGGTATGCATTTTTTTAATGAATTGGTTAACGTAATTCTTTTACATATTTTAATTTTCTTATTCTTTTGAATGTTGTTTCAATAAAATTACAAAGTCTTCAATTTTTATTATTATTTTTTAAAATTAACATCATAATTGTTTTAATAATTTTATTACTAATAATGATCCACGCCTTAAAATTATTGCTTCACTTGGGCTCCCCTTTTTTATTTTACTATTTCTATTATAATTAGTGTATATTTAAAAATTAGTTTTTAAAGATATATTATGCATAAATATTTATCTGTACAAATATTTATGAATTAAGTGATTTATGTTAGATACATTTAAGTTATAAAGGCATCGCATATTCTATACTTTACCGAATTTTTATTTATTTACATATTTATTTTCTTTTTGTCCTTATGTTAAAATGTTGCATTTAAAAATATAGAAATATTTTATTTTAGGATAATTATAGTTCAAATGAAGATTTTATGCAAAGATCTGAAATGTTTGTTGAAAATGTAAAACAGAATTTTCATTTAATTATTTCTCTTAACTATTCTGGAGTTTGGTACAAGTAAGTTCACTGTGCTTTACTTATATGCATTTCAGGTCAAAATAAATAATCTAGAGCCTTCTTTAGTCTTTTGTTCCTTAAAAATGCAAAAAAAAAAAAAAAAAAAACCCATGAAAAATTAATTATTTTGTTCATTTAAAACCTGAATGGATGGAATCTTATTTCTTCTCCAGTTTTTTCTTTTCCATTAATATATCTAAAAAGATGATCTGAAAAGTAAATTAATTCAATAAATGTGAAAAAAATAAATGTAAATAAATTTCATTCGAATGAATATAGAGGTGGAGAGGGAAAATAGCTATAGGTTTTCGATGCTGGCATTTTATGATGTCACTTGGACCTTATTTATTTAGTCTTCGTTGAGTTAAAAATGAGTGGAAGCAAAAATAGTTTCTATAGAAATAACAAATTAAAATAAAATATTTAACTCTCATAGTTGAAAACGGATAAAGTTTAAACTATCATCTGTGCAAACTAATAGATACGTTCATTTTTTTTCCTATAAATTTCATGTTCGCCTTTCATGCCATTGATGGTCAGACAGTAGGTGTGTCAATGCAAGAGATATGTAAATGAAAAACCAGAGACCTAAACTGAAAATTTAAAAACAAGTGCTGATGACCTGTGCACTGTAGTAAAATGTGAATTTTAAGTTTGAAAATATGACTTTTATTGATTATTTACATAAAAACAAAGAGTTTTTTAAATATGCTAATATTTATCATAATATCTTTATTTAAGCATAACTGAAAATTGGCTTATTTGGATTTTTTTAAAGAAAATAATTTGTTCAGCGAACTGCCATTTTATGCAGACATTTTTTTTTAAAGCAATAATTATTTTTAAAAAAGACATTTATTTTATTTACTTTTGACTGTCAATTATTTTAAATTCCCTCTGTGTAGTTATTTTTATTCAATTGTTATCTTTTTGTTTTTGTTTTTTAAGAGACTAAAATGTGTTATTTCTCTTGAATATAATTGAAAATATTCTTCCAGGAAATTTTTCCTTAAGTTTCCTGCTCTGTTCAAAAATGTAACAATAGACTGTTTTGATGAATGGCCCCAAGAAGCATTAGAAACTGTTGCTCATTACCATTTGCAAAAGTTAGAACATGATGACCCCTTTAGAGAGGTTTGTTGATCAAGCTTTATATTAAAAAGTTATTTGGTTAAGATGAATGTTTTATCATAAATATTACTTTTATATTTAATCAACACCTTTTGTTGATCCATTTCTCGAAAATTTCGTTTGAACCTATTCGCAACTCCAACAAACTATAGGGGGCGCAGCAGTCACTGTCTAATGGCGAATGAAAAAACTAAAACAAACGCACGCTGTAACGTATAAATTGCTTCTAAACTTAGGAAATGAGAGAAATTTTTGTTCGCATGCACGATTTTTTGTTCTTTATTCATTTGAAAAGATTTTTCCAAGTCTTTTGGTTATTCTGACCCATGTAGAAAGAGATTAGAAATAAAAAAGTATTACTAAAGTAAAAAATTAATGCAGAACACACAGTAAGTTGTTCTGAGGCAGCCATTTTCACGATGTTGAATTCGGAATTCATAAATTTTTGGTTCGCTTCGAACAGCATTTTCATTTTGTACCGTTTTTTCTATACATTAGTAGTACATATTATGTCCAGTTTCGTGACATTTACGGCATTTGTTGACATTTGTGTCACATAGTGCACATGCGTGAAAGACCGTCAAGAGTAACATTTAACACTAGATAATTTATTTCTATGACTATATGATTGGATATAAAAAGAAATCATCATGCATTTAATTCATTCGTCATGGAAATGATTTAACTGATATGCGAAATCTTGTCAAGATACATTATTCTTTCACACAATTTTAAAACCATAACCCTAATAAACAGATTTTTGGCGAAACTCTTCCACCGATAATGACAGCTTTTGCAGAGCAATAAAGTTAATAAAGTTAAGTTGGAGCGATATTTTAGCGATAAAAATTCCAAACTTTTATTTTTTATTGTTCAAATTCTTAACGTTCTTTCTGGATTTTTCAATCTGTTCTGCGCTAAATATTTTCAAGAAAATTTATTTGCATACTGTCCATTTCAGTTGGATGCTGTAGTAACAAAGGTTATTTAGATCATTTATGTGGAATTAGGTTAAGGAAAAGAGTAATTTTTCAGCATGGCCCTAGTGTCCAGTCATTGCTGTTAAGTCCGCTTTTTTTCATCGAATTGAAAAACTGATATTTATTCAAATTCACTCAGAACAAGATAAATAAAATGTGTACTCACAGTTTATATCAGATATTTTTGATGTTACGCTGTTGCGAATGACGATTCCAAATGATGAATTACGCAAATAAAAAAAAAAATACACATAACAAACTGTTTGTTTTGCCCAAAATGAACACGTGGAACGCAATGTTTTAGTTTTTTCGCAGTTTTGTAAATATTCGCAAGGTAGGGTATTCGAGCTCTGGAGTTGCGAATAGTTGGAGCAAACCTTACCTGACAGCATTGGGAAGGCTATGCAGAACCTTATCACGTTATTACGACGCTGCCAGGTTAAGTTTGCCCCAACTATAGAGAAATGTTACTAATTTGGCAATTGCTCCCAAGTAAAATATTTATTTTTGCTTGCACATATAAAATAAAATTAGTCATAACTACAACTTGCAGTATCTTGGCTAGGTTTTAAAAAACCTCGTGTCACTCACCACCTTATGAATAAAACAACATTTTGGTAGTTAAATTTATTTTCTGATTAACTATATGGTGAGTGTTTTGTTAACAAAAGTGTCCTATATTTAAAAATTGCCAGACCAGTCTTTTCAAGAGGGCGGCAAGAAATATATATTTAAATTATAGTGTTAGTAGTAGTTTAGATGATTCAAAAACTTTTTTTTTTTTGAGAAACCTTTTGCTTCAGTGCATCTTTCCGTAATTGTATGAAATTTTTAAAAGTTATTGTGGGATTTCGGGTTTTTAGTAAATAATGTTGATTTATTTACTATTCAAGTAATATATGGCTAATAATAGACTACTGTTGCTTAGATTGGTTTTACTTAAAAAAAAAAAAAAAAAACCTTAGAACATGCTATAAATTTATCAAATGTTCTCCATTAATCACTTTTAAGCAACTTAAAATATTAAACACTTACATAATCAACTGTAAATCATAGATTTTCAAATAGACTAAGACATTATGATACTAACTAAATAACATTTGTTTGGATAACTGTAAAACTTTTATTTTGCTTTAAAATACTTGAAAATTCTTACTGTGCCATTTTCATGTTTTACTTTAATTTCCATAACCGTTTATGTACAAATGTCTTGAATAGAATATCAATGAAGGCACAAAACTGCTTGCAGAGATGCATGAAGATGTAAAAGCTTCTAAACAACCTTTTCAGACTTCTGTTACAATAATAAACTTAGCCAACAATTTTGTCCGGTAAGTCCCATATATTATCCAATTAAATAGTACATAATTTTTACATTTAAACTAGCGTTACCTGCATGACTTCGCCCATTAAAGAAAATTAAAAGGTCATTTGGTTCACTTGTATATTTACAAATAATATATAATGAATTTCTCGCCAATTTGCTATGTTAATATGCTCGCCCATGTTATGGTTGCTTATCCATGTTATAGTAATTTGCTTGTCCATGTTATGATAGTTTGCTCGTCCACGTTACGGTAATTTGTCCTCCATGTTATAATAATTTGCTTGTCCATGTTATGATAATTTGCTTGTCCATGTTATGATAATTTGCTTGTCCATGTTATGATAATTTGCTTGTCCATATTATGATAATTTGCTTGTCCTTGTTATGATAATTTGCTTGTCCATATTATGATAATTTGCTCGGTAAAATGTTCTTAACGAGCTGATGTGTGCATCACATGACTTCCTTTTACTCCAATTTAATGTCATTTTCTCATTATTGGCAGTTTAAATATGGTTCAATTGTTTTCTCTCTAAATATCATCAACAGTGGCCAAATTAAAACCAGATTTTTAAAAAAAAAAAAAATTTTTAAATCGCCAAGTTGGAGACAAAACTTGGCGACCAGAAGACTGGCGATATATTGCCAAGTGTCCGCCAAATTATAACACCACATGAGTTTACATTGAAATTAACAATGATTTCCCCCCAAAAAGGGGCAAAAGACCCCCTTTGAAGCATATGAATGCAACCAAAAAGGAAGGTGCACAACTAGACCCCACTAGGAGTCTATGTACCAAATTTCAACTTTCTAGGACATTTCGTTCTTGAGTTATGCGACATACATACGCACATACATACGTACATACAGACGTCACGAGAAAACTCGTTGTAATTAACTCGGGGATCGTCAAAATGGATATTTCGGGTGTCTGTACGTTCCTAGGCACATAGCCATGTGTGGTCAGGTTGAAAAAAAACTCAACATTCATTTGGAGGTGAGCAAAAGAGAAATTAAGGCCGATTTTTTGGGTGAAAATTTTTTTGCGAATACAATACTTCCTTTTTTGTAAAAGGAAGTAAAAATGGAATAGAAAAAGAGCAAAATCGAATTTTTAAAAAATTGCTATGAGGTGCACACCCATATGCTACAAACTAATTTTGTGCCAAATTTCATGAAAATCGGCCATACGGTTTAAGCACTCTGCGCGTCACAAAGATCCAGACATCGAGACATCCATAGATCCAGATTTTCAGTTTTATTACTAGCAAAGATAGTACATTCTTAGTTGAACATTTCTCAAGCAAATAGTTTTTTACTTTGCTGGACATCATTTTATTGCTGAAAAAACTTATATTGTTTAGGCTCTAACATTTTTTTTAACATTCTTCAAATTTTGTAGATACCCAGATAAAACTAGTGATATAATATGTCTTACTTGAGAAACATTGCAGAAGGATTTCTTTTTGCATGCTAAGTAGTTTTGCTATGATTCTATTATTTTAGTACATATTCATCCCTCCTCCTGCTTTTCTTTTCTTTTTCTTTTTTTAAATTGAGGACTGGAAAATGCTGTTACTTAGTATTTGAATGTTAAACTTTATGGAAAAGTCATTAATGTCCCTTATGAAAATGGTCTATAGAATTCTATAAAAAAATTCTTTAGAAATACCTGTATAGAGTCTTATAGAATTTTGGCCCAATTTTCTATAGGCCGTTTTCTATAGAATTATATAGAGAAATTCTATAGGTTTCTATAAAATTAATTCTATAGAATTCTATATACTTCTTATAAAATTCTATAGAGTTATTTTTTATAGAATCCTATAGAAATGTCCTACAGAAAATTGGGCCATAATTCTATAAAACTCTATACAGGTATTTCTTATAGAGCCTCTATAGATCTTCTTATAGAACTTCTATAGATCTTTTTATAGAGCCTCGATAGATCTTCCTATACATCCTCTAGATCCTATTAAGAGTCTCATAAAACACAATGACAATAATGCTTTACATATAATTAATATATGTTTGACAAAACCAAATTATGCCTAAAAATATTAGGTGCAGCAATTTATTACAACGAATACACATTATTGTTAGATAAAGACACTTTCATAACACTGGACAGTGGTACCATTTGGGAGTGCTAATAGAAATGTTCTATAGAAAATTGGGCCATAATTCTATAAAACTCTATACAGGTATTTCTTATAGAGCCTCTATAGATCTTCTTATAGAACTTCTATAGATCTTTTTATAGAGCCTCTATAGATTTTCCTATACAGCCTCTAGATCCTATTAAGAGTCTCATAAAACACAATGACAATGCTTTACATAATTAATATATGTTTGACAAAACCAAATTATGCCTAAAAATATTAGGTGCAGCAATTTATTACAACGATTACACATTATTGTTAGATAAAGACACTTCGTAACACTGGACAGTGGTACCATTTGGGAGTGCCAATTAAATATTTAAACCCCTATCAGTATGAATAAGAAGTTCTGTCTAGAACTAGACGAGCCTACTTTCCCGTATACCCATACTACTTTCTAGTACCTGATCAATATTCTCAAAAATAGCTAAAATCGCAAATGTTTTCAAACATATTTTTAAAATACTTTAAGCTAATTTCTGGGAATAAAATATTCCTCACTCATCTAAAAAAAAAATTAGATGAGTAAACAAAAGAAAGAAAAAACGAACAAATAAAATAGCAGCAACTTTTAAACAAAGCAGCTAATACACTTTTTTCAATTGAAAAAATCTTTAACAGCTTTCAAAACGAAAAAAAAAAGTTAAAATTAATAATCTCATTAAAATAAATACATCATATCAAAAAAAATCGTCTTTTTCCCCTGTTGCCAAAAACATTTTCTTAAATGAATTAATGCACTTACCAAAACAGAACAAAAAAAATGTCAACTTAAAGAAATAATTTTCATTGTAAAAAAAAAAATCGTCTGCACATATCTTTTTGTAGAAACTTAAATGACTTCGAGTTTGTTCGCCGAAAACTGAATACCTAAATTAAAACTTTAGCGTAAAAGTAAAAACAAGTCAGATCAACAATAATTATTTCACAGTTAAAACCATAGCTGCGGAGTTGGAGTCGAAGTCAATCTCATCTTGGGATAAAGGAGTCAGAGTTGAATATTTAAGAATCGGAGTCAGTCATTTGTCCTCCGTGTATAAATTTTTGCCAAAGCTATGAGTCGAAGTCGGTGAGTCGAAGTACGATTAATTGTCGGGCACAGGAGTCGGAGTCAAGTGCCCCTAAATTCTCAGAGTCAAACTCTGGAGTTTGGCGTCAAGAGTTATTTCCAACAAAATTTGTTTGAAGTAAATCCGCCTTCAAGTACAGAATCTACATTGACTTTCAGTTTCCCCGTAGGTGCTATTGTTGAGGGATTTGAACTGTTCAAAATTGAACGGAAAATTGTTCAAATCAAAAAGATATTTTACTTACAAGTTTTTCATCAAATGCTTTTTCCTACAAAGTCTGTTTGAAGCAAATTTGCCTCACAGTTCGGAATTGCCTTGAATTTCCCCGTAGACGCTAATGTTAAGTTTTTTTGAACTGTTTAAAATTGAATAAAAAGTAGTTCAAATCAAAAAGTAAAATATGGGAATGAGGTGTCCTTGCCGAGATCTTTCGAAAAAAAAAAAGTTTTTTCGAATCGGACTATTCATTCAAAAGTTATTAGGGGGGGGGGACAGACAGACAGACCGACAGACCAACAGACATTTTTCCCCATCTCAATACCCTACTTTCCAATTTTTAATTTTTCGATATTTATTTAATTATTTTAATTATTTTTGACATTTTTTTTGTTTTTCGCGATATTTTTAAGATGCATTGAGCCTTCTTTCATGCTTTTTTCTTCTTTTTCTGACTTTTACTGGGAAAGTAGGCTAAAAACAATGTTAACACGTCCAAACATTCAGTTATTGTTACTTACATACAAATTTTTAATGCAAAAATCACTAGTAAATTAATGTCATTACTCAGACATGAGCTTTATTTATTTAGTAAAATCAAATGCTATTTCCGATGCATAAGGAAGTTCATTCTGAATTTAAAATTCAAGTTTTGTTTTATAATTACTATTTATAAGTTTTTTCATTCCAAATTTGTTTAAAAAACAATAAAAATATAAATATAACAAAACAACCCAAAAATAATACATACTTTCTAACGAATTCGGCAAGGTTCAGCCATTTCAGTGCAACGCATAGACGATCGCACGTGCAAGATGGACGATTATCACCGTTCGGGGCAGAAAAGGGAAAACAGACTGGCACATGCGCAAAGAGATTGAAAGTGTTGGGGAGAATTTCTAATCTAATAATATCTCCCCAATGTTTCTTTGATACTAGCAGAGTGAGTTCGGAAATAAGACTTGACAAACTATTTCTAACTTTCATGAAGTTTATTTAAACGATAATGTAAATAGATAAAAACACGCTGTAAATGATAAAAATAAATGCTAACAACATAATCTCTCCGCATGCTACTTCTGCATGAGATAACTAACAGTGCAACGCAAACTGCATGACTATTGACTAAAAACTTTGATGAAGTAGACCCATTGGGAAATAAGCTAAGTCCAGCTAATCATTTCTAATAAAGGGCGAACGGCACGAACAAGCAAGTTCGAATGCCGAACGAGCGACCGCCTACCACGACGAGAGATGATCGAAGAGCAGCAGAACTAAAGCCGCGAGCAGTTTAAATATCCCCCCCCCCCCCCCCCCCCCCGGGTCATTAGCATATCCGAGTCACGTGAACGGACACATCGCTGCCATCGTCGAGCACACGTGCCATCAGATTCCTTCTAGAAGCTTTCTATGACGTCATCCACAACGGAGTTCCCGCCAAGGGTGAACGAAAGTGAAACAAACATTCGGTCGATTCGACCAATGTGAATGAGTGCTGATAAGAATCTTTTACCCCAGTCATGCAGAATGATTGGTAATCTTAATATATAAAAATCAATGTCCTGAGATAATATATATACATATATATATACATATATATATATATCAACGCACAGCCGAAACCGCTGAAGCTTCAGACTTGAAATTTGGCAGGCATGTCCGCATGATTACGAAAGTAACCACTAAGAAAGGATTTTTCGAAATCTCAATTAGTTCGGGAGAAATTAATTAAAACCTCTTAATTTCTGAGAAATTAAAACCTGTCATTGAATTCAAATCCCTTATTTTCGAAGGCTTTCCTCCATTCAAATCATTATTCAGTACTTCATCTCAACTTTTGGTCGATAGCGAACTATAAATTTGATATTGTTTTTGTTTCTCACGTGGTTCTTCGAGGCTTTTCTCAAGTCAAATCATAATGTTTCTGTCTATTGCTTTCATTTCTTCAAAACTAGAAACGAAGTTTTTAAGAACATCATCACAGGCGAACTATCCTTTTGAATTTAGAAGAGTACAGTTTCCTGTTAAAGTTTGCTTTGCAATAACCGTTAATAAGTCACAAGGACAGACATTAAAAGTAGCAGGGACCAATTTAAGAGAAGACTTTTTTTCACATGGCCAATGTTATGTAGCTTTCTCCAAAGTCAGTTCATCAAGCAGCTTAATAATTTTAGCACCAGAAAAAAAAACTAAAAATGTTGTACACAAAGAAGTTCTTGCTTAAACATAGGTATATCAATAAAATGTGGATGGCCTGTGTTTGCAAAGATAATCAATACTTTAAAAGGATCGTTAATAACAGTTAAAGATCGGTTAAGGACAAAGGCATATATGTAAGGAGTCAAGGGGCCACGGGATCCTCCCCAAATTAGAAAAAGTTATAGGTAATAAGTAATTATTATAGGGGATTTTCGAAACTAGGTGCACCAAGCACTGTTAACCCCTGCTAATTCCATTACCCGAGCAATGCCGGGTACGGGAATGCTAGTACATTATAAGTAAGGAAAAACATTCTTTTACTATTGGTGTTGTGAGGTGATGAGATAGGATTATTTACTGTTGTTATTAACAGGCATTTATGCCTAACAGAAAGAAGTATTGCTGGTAAACTCTCGCGGCAAAATACAGAGTTGCATCTTGGAATTTTTATTACTTTATTTATTAAACAATGACAAGAAGTTGTATGATTTCTCACACACTTAGAATTAATTTCAATGTTTAGAAATTTTATTTTTACTATAAAATAACTTAAACATTGTATATAATAAATAATTTTTATTTCTTATGAGTATATTCTTTTATTTAATTAAGTTTGATTTTTTTTCATCGAACTATGACAAAATGCAACAGTATTATAATTAAAGACCATACTACAATCCACCATTGTAATAAAAAATATGACCTTAACAAATAATTAATTGCTAAAATAATTATTCTTAAAATTAAATAGATTAATTAGGAACTAAACCATTTTATTTTAGGGATTAAACTTCCTAATTAATTAAGGCTTTTTAGCCTTTTCAAACTAGAAGTATTATATAAACACTAATGAAAACTATAATTGTAAACAAAATGAACGAATTCTCAACTTTTTACATAATTCTACAGTAAGGGAAGTTTTCTGATCAAATTCTATTGAATTTTATAGAATTTATTATCTATAGAAATCTTAGGCTCAAATTCTAAAGCAGTTTCTATAGAACTTTATAGAAGAAATTCTCTATGGAAACTTCACTCTCAAGTTCTATATGGAAATCTATAGAATTATATAGAAATAATTTCTGTAGGAACTTTCTTATAGACTTCTATATAAATTTCTATAGAATTCTATAAAGCTCTATCAACCATTTTCGTAAGGGGTGGTTCTGTAAATAACTAGGCTGATATTCTTTACTAGCTTTTCAAAGAATACAAGGTTGGTTGTATTCTGTTTACACATCAATTTTTTTTTTTTTTTTTTTCAATATTTCATAACTGGTAAATCATCAGTAGTCTGGTTTAAATTTTTGAAACTATTTTTTACAAAATATTTTTTCCTCCTTGAAAAGTTTAATCTCTTGAAGTTTGTGTAGAAACAAGAATGGCCAACTGATTGGTTTCAAAGGTTAGATGATTGCTTGTATCCCTATAATAGAAATGACAAAAAATGTCACCCTCCTCTGTTATAAGATTGCATTTCATAGGGTGCCTCTTACTGGTCTAATTCTAAAGGAACAGAACATGCAAGGTGGTCTCTCAATTGAGGTGAACTATCAAAGGAATTTCACTTTAGTCAGTTTTCATAAATTCACAAGCATTCTAAAAATTTGCAAATTCCTATAGTATTGTTACAAATCCTGTAAATAGTAATTATTGTAGTAACGTAACCTGTAAATAGTTTCCCGTAATGAATATACAACCCCTTTTTCATATGGCTAAAGTATACGACCCCTATTTCCTTTTTGTTCATTGATAAAATTTGATAACGGTCTACTACTTTACAGAAGCGTGTGGAATATTTGAGAAATTTCTTTTCGGTGTCTATATAAGCCGTTAGCGATGGATAAACAGTGGAGTTTCGATTGAGGATTTCGAACTGAGAGTGTGTATTTGCTCTGTTTATAGCGAGGCATTTCGCTGTGTTGTTTTCGTATTTGGAAGTAAATACGTGTGAAAACGTTGAGTTTACGGTGTTGTGTGATAATTGCTTAATTGCTGATGAATAATTTAGCAGTTGGTGAAGATCTTTCCTGTACATAGTGTAAATAAATTTCCTGTGCTTTTATCAAGAACTGTGTCTTCATTTCAAGAAAGTGGAAGTCGCACCGAATCCGTTACAGTATTTATTAAAAAATGTACTTTAAAATTCAGTTTGAATCTGTCTTTTAGTTTTAGAAATGATTGCTTTTCAACAATAGATTATTTATGCTTCATTTTTCTCGAACTCTAGGGTACTTAATGAGAAAAGAAAGAAAGTTGAAGCTAGGCTGCAACGTCTTTCATCGGGCCTTATGAAAATTAACGAAGCTGAAGATGCTGTTCGTAAAATTGCTGCTGAGACGGCAGAGGCGCGTGAAAAACTGATTGTTGCTGAAAGAGAGTGTGATGAAGCGCTTGAGGATCTCCAGAGAAAAAGAAGTGTTGCTGCATTAAAAAAAGAGGTTATTGTTTAAAGTTTTAAAATATTTCATGTGCTTGATCAAACATACTACAGTATGCTTTTTTTAAAAACCAGAGGACTCCAATTTCTTAGTCTAGTTCTGATTGTCCGTTGATTGGGGAAATGTGGCAGTTGCTCAGCTGTGAATTATAACAGACCCAATAAACCACCACAATGATCTAGAATACCTCGAAATGCAAAGATGCTAGCAGAAAAAAAAATCGTGAGAGTGTTCACAACTTCACCAACAATTCCATTTGCATCTGTTTTTCAATACTTCTTTGCTGTCAAGGATTTAGTCATTTTAACATCTTCAGTCCTGAGGCTTTCATGGATCTCTTCTTTGCCTCATAAAGTCTATAGTTGGAGAAAACCTAACCTGGCAACATTGTGAAGACTATGCAGATCCTAATTGCATAATTACGATGTTGCCTGATTAGGTTTGCCCCGGCTTATAGAACATATCGACCTCACTTCTAGCAAGCCGAGAAAGATGTAATTTTAAAAAGATCTTACAGCTTATTCAGGGCCATTACCGGAAAATAATTTTGGGGAGGGTTTAAAAACTTTCGTACGGAGCTTTGCACTACTTGTGCTAATGTTCAAGTCGTTGGGTTATCTATTATGAAAGCGTTTTATGCAATTAATAGACAGATGAAAGACATTTTTTTTGGAAATTTTTAAATATAAATGAACTTTTAAATGTCAAACTGAACTTTGGGAGGGAGGGTTAAATCCCAAGCCCCCCCCCCTTTGTATGTGGCCCTGAGCATATTTTTGTGAACATGTGTTTTCTCATTTAAAAATAACAAGCAATAAACGTGGTTCTTGTTTGACATTTTCTTGCACTTTCACACACACACATATTATTTTTCTCAACACTTTTACAATATGACCTTTTAATGAAAAAGTTTGAAACTTGTCATTGATTGATTTTTTTGCATGTACATGCATATAATTCTTTGTGTTTGTTTTCTTTTATGTGTTATTTAATAAATAGACTAAAAATAACATTTTCAAAGTATATTATTTCCTCTTTTCCCCTTCTTTTGTCTTCTCTGCATCAAACAAAAATATTCCAAAGGTAGTGGGCAACATTGTTAATGTTTGAAGTCATTTTTAAAGATATGCGAATTGGCCACTCTTGGTTTAGAACAAAAAATAGTAGCAAATATATATTTCTATCATAATTAAGAAGATTTCCTGTTATCAAATTCCCCCACTTTGCTGCCAGAAGCTTTTACTTGTATGTTCTCTTTAAAAGTCTGAAAGCATATAAACATTTATAGTGCTGTTATCAAGAAGTAAAATTTGACTCACTTCTATTTTGCAGTTTATTCAAGAGAAGAAAGTAGAAATAGAGAGGAAAGAAAGAGCGTGCCAGAAAATAGCAGTAGCTGCACAAGAGGATTTAAATGCTGCTCTACCTGCCCTAGAAGAAGCTAGAAAGGTGTGAAAATCTTATTTGAAAATTAATGTTTTTTTTTTCTTTCTAGTTTTTCATAGCCTATTAAATATAATGTTATAGGTGTCTGCATTTTTTTTTTTTTTTTTTTTTTTTTGAGCAATGACGAATTGCTTATTCACCAGATCTGACAATTTTTGATGTTCCTATAATTTTTCAGACTTCCATAATGATGAGAATGAATTAAGCTCATTGTTTTCAACATTTATTTAGATCGACTAATTTTCTTCGTCATGGTTACAAATTGTCAGCATTCATTTAGGCCTAATTCAAATAGATTCTACATTAAATTTTTGCTGATTTTTTTTTTTTTTTTTGATTTTGTAATATTTAAAATTGTAGAGGATAAAATGATATAAAGTCATCACATGTGTGATGGACTTCAAATATATGTTCATGCAAATTCTCAAAGGACTAACACATTAATGCAATGTATCATAACTATCTAAAATCGGACTATAAAAGGTAAACTGCTAGTGTAGCAAACATTTAAAATTAACTAAATAAAAATAATTATAAAAATTCTTTTTAGGCTTTGGAGGCTCTAAATAAAAAAGATATTGGAGAAATCAAAAGTTATTCCAAACCCCCAGTTCTTGTAGAAATAGTATTAGAAGCGGTAATGATTCTGAGACAATCTGAGCCATCATGGACAGAGGCAAAGAGACAATTAGGTGAATTTATTATTGTATTTTTCAAACCACTGAAACATGTTTTCAGATAACACTAGCCCCTCATCATATCACAATTTGCTTGAACAAATAAAATGATATTGATGTGCCTGAATGTGCAATAAAATAATACATTGAACTATGAATTATGGTGCATAAAATACACACCGCCAGCTCAATTATTTCATCTGAGGACTGCAGTCCTTAGATGGAATTATTGAGCTGGTGTGTGTTTTATGTATTTCTGCTTTAGGGCCCTGATTTAGGGCGGTAACTTACTGAAAAATATGAATTATTGTGCCAACACCACATGACAACCTTAATGAACGTTAAATAATATTAAAGGATTTTTTTGTTTTTTTATGAATCCTGCAATAGTTTTTCTGCACATTTAAAGTATGATTACAAATTCTGAAGTATTAAATATTCTAAATGTTCAGTAAATCATAACATTTACTATAGTTTGGGAAAACCTAACCTGGCAGCATCGTAATGTTATGATTCGGATCTGCGTAGCCTTCATAATGCTGCCAGGTTAAATATGCTCCAACTATAGTTGCTGCACTTAAATCCTTACATTGAATGTTTAATAATTACTTTGTCTAAAGTGTTAAGTCAACATGTAACATTATTTTCTTTCCTCTTCTTTTTTTTTAAATAACAAAAGAATGTTTAATTTTTAAATAATGTGTATACATGAAATTAGCACTCAATAGCAGCCATGCTGTTCTTTCACAGGGAATCCTTCATTCTTGAAAGAGTTATTGGAGTATGACAGTGATAATATTCCTGAAAGTGCCTTAAAGAAAGTGTTCAAATATATACAAAGACCAGAATTTCAACCTCATATTGTTGGGAAAGTCTCTATTGCTGCCAAATCTCTTTGTATGTGGGTGCGTGCTATGCACATGTATGGCATGATATATAAGTAAGTATTCTATTGTGACTTGATCTTGATCTGTTTTAGAATACTCATATGAGGCAGTGAGAAGCAGAGGGATTTTAAATGAACATTTTCAAGATTTGAGTAAAATCTTTAAAGTTCCAGTCCTAGGTAGACTTTCATTGAAAGGCTTTTTAAATCATGCTGTATAGCACATCTATTGTGGCTACCAGTACTATCTCTTGCTCCAAAACAGAGGACAGGTTGCCCTACTATTTGTACTAGCTATCACCAAATTTTTAATTTCTAAATTAACGACAGGGGTGCCCACAGGGGGGGATTATGGCGCGAAGGGGGGGGGATGTTCACCCCCCTCCCACAGTTTTTCAGAAGTGGGGTCACCAATATCATTTTAGAGATGCAAGTAACAAAGAAAAATTGAAACTCTTCGTTGTTTTAAAAGAAATAAAATAGTAATTATAAATGAACAATTGAAATAATAGTGACAAAAAGTTTTCTTTTTCTGTAAAATTTGAATAGAAAACGTAGTCTTAAAATACAATTTAGTAGCATCCATGATATCCTTTTACTAAGAGTATCTAAGTAAGGCCCGCGGAAATGTACACTTCAAACATTCAAAAAAAAAAAAAAAAAGATTCAGTACAGTACACTAGGCCGCAGAGTGAGTATGTCTGCCTAGTTGGAAACTGTGGGCTCGGCTTAAATTAAAGTATTGTGCATAGAGTAAAATTAGCATAATGGGAGGGAGGACCGTCTACAAAACTAACATGGTGCACGCCTTGTCTCTCGGCGGCCTTGGTCATAAAAAACTATGCTTCATGGTTCTTCAGTTAAAAAAAAAAAAAATACAAAAATAGGCTTCATTAGGACAGCTTCATTAGGACAGCCCTTAGGGTAGTGGTCGCGAAACATTCCCGTATGTTTTTATTATATATATTTTTTTTAATGACAAATATTTTCCTGAAAATCATTGCTAAGTGGAGAAAAATGTATGGGTCGTCGAAATAAATTTGAAATAGACACAGAGAGAGAGAGAGAGAGAGAGTGAGAGAGAGAGAGAAACACTTAAATACAAAGAGATTCAAAGTATAAGTATTGTAATGAATACTCACACCAAAAGTTCTAAATGTTTGAATGGAAAAATCGTAAGTAAATCAAAACTTGATCAAGAGATGCAGGTGGCATATTTACAATAACATGAAGTGGAATAGAGACCTAAGGTATCACAGAAAATTACTACATCCGTTCAAAATGTTAAAAGTCTTTTCTCTAAGGCCGTAAACACTTGTATTGCAAGAAAACAGAAATATTAGGCCGGGAAATTGAAAATTTTACTAAAAAAAATCCAAGTAAACGATCGTGTTTGGCAAATGAAAATTGGAAGAAAATATTGCCACAATATTTTTATCAATAATTAAAATTTACAATGAAGATAGGAGGAACGTAGCCAAACTGAAAGGAAGAGTGGAGAACTCCAAACCCTTCCTTTTACGTTCCCAAAGCTGGCCTGGAAGTGAGTTTTTAGAATTTAGGTTTTGAAAAAATCCCCGGAAAACGTTCTCAAACACCACCCTTTTCCCTGCACCCTTAAGTCATTAAAGATGGCCTACACCTGAGTATTTAGGACAGTAATTTCGAAAAACCATGAGAGTGCTCCCAACGTAACTCCGAGAAACGCCCTCTCAATTAATCATTCATCATCATTCAAGGTCGAATAAATTTCGTCGTTTGGGTTTTAATGTAAAAAAACTCCCTGAGGTATCCCGAAACTGTGTGTGTTGTCCTCCAAATATTACCGTAGATCCTCAAAAATTTCATTTTTAAGGTTTCAATTCAGAAAAATTTTCGGAGGAGACCAAACCTTCTATTCCTCTTACAGTATTGAAAATCGTCTATGACTGCGTTAATTAAATTTTAATTTTGAAAATTTGCCACGGGAGGACTCCGAATCTCTCCACCCGTTAACATTACCAAAAATCTTCTGAAACTGCAGTTTCTATAGATCGTATTTTTTCCGAGAGAATGCCCTCTCCCCCTCTCTCGCCAACATCATCGAAAAATGTCTTAAACCTCGGTTTTAGTGCTTCAATTACGGAACATTTCTGGTCGCGAGCCCCCTTCAAAACTCCCCCCCACCACCACTTTTCATCGAAAGTTGGCTTAAATTTCGTTTTTGAAGCTGTAATTTCAAATAACTAGTAGTGCACAAAATTTAAAAAAAAAAAAAAAACTACATTCATGTTTTTGAGTTTTCAAAATTTCAAAAAATTTCGAGGGAGGTTCGCCCTTGCCTTTAATATTACCATACATCGTCTAAAACTGCATTTTCCGAACTACAATTTTCAAATTTTTCCCGAGGGAGAGCCTACGAACCCTCCTTTACGTGTGTGTCACAATCAGAAATAATTCACAATTAGGAATGCGTGCTTGAAGTTTGCATTGGGAAAAATTATCGAACGATGCCCCAGATTCTCTTTCTCCCTTAACATCACCATAGATTCCAATCTCGGAAATTCCGGGGGAGAGCTCCCGAACCCAATCTTCTGAACATAATTAAATATAACTTATGATTGCATTGGGAACTTAAATTTGGGAAAATTATCTGAAGATGCTATCCTGGACATCCACTCTCCTTCTTCCCAAACTTAAAATGTAGTCTAAGCCTGCGTTTTTATATCTTCAATTTCGAAATAATGCAAGAAGGTAGCCCTCCGACACCCCCTAAATCTGATTGAATGTTATCCTAGCGATTAAATTTATATTGCTAGTACTAAGGTCTAGTAATATCCCTGACTATCCCTGCTAAACCAGAAGCCATATTTTATCTCTCTCTGCATATTGGAACATGCGTTTGAAACAATTAAGGGGCCACCAAAAGCTTACAAACCCCCTCCCCCAGTTTTGTGACCTGACGACGGCCCTGGTACTCTTTCCAAAATTTAATGACCGTGTCTCTTTTTTAATGAAGGGAACGTCCCAGACGGCAGGGAGTTAGTGTCCGTTTTAAAGCTGGATCAGACGATTTGATTTCTTTTAAATTTTTTATAAATTTTCTAGAAGTAGCACAATTCTGCATGATGAATACGTGTGACAGTGATGAGAGGGAGAGAGGTCAAAAATGTTTTATTCTTTGTAATAATTCTGACCAGTGTGCTCTAGTGGTCTTTCTTTGAAGTTTACGAATAACATTTTTTTTATCCCTCCAATCGACTTTTTCATTTCACTTCACTCCCATTTTATCTACCATTTTTAAACTGATTGTTTTAATTTATCATTAGATGATTTTTATTAAAACTTTCAGTGATGTTGGTTTTCGCTGATGGAAGTGGAACAGTCTGTTCTTAAGGTGTTTATATTATTTTTCATAAATTTCATTTACTTTCTTCCATCTCTGATATGTATAGAAGGATATTTGATTCGTTAAAATTCTCGAGTTATGATTTTTGATGTGCGCTGAATAGCTGAATCCATTTTGAGAATTTCCGAAAAATATCTGTCACGGTGTGTGCGATTCATCTTTTTTGGCTATGCGACTTCAATTTTGGAAAATTTCCAGGAGAGTGATCCCACTGTAAGGCCAGAATAACACCCTCATTATCATCAAGAGTCATCTAAAACTGCGTTTCTAGTACTGCAATTTTGAAAAATTTATAAGAGAAAGCCTTCCTCATTGCCCCCCTTTTCTTAACACGATCAAAGACAAGCCTGGAATTGCGTTTTTGGAGTATCAATTTCAAAAAATTGCCAGAGGAATGGCATCGAAATTCACTTTCCACTAACATTATCAAGATCGATCAAAACTGCATTTTTAAAGCTACAAGTTCGAAAATTTAAGTAGAGCGCCCCTCTTCCTCCCTTTCCCCCACTCTCGTCAACATTATTAAAAAATCGTCTTAAATTTGGTTTTCAGGGCTTCAATGTCGAGAAAAATTCCGGATGAGCTTCCGAAAACTCTTTTTCTTCACGTCACAAGGGTCGGCTACAATTGCGATTTTAGAACTTCAATTTCAGAAAATTGCTTGGCCCCCAACCATAGATAAGCGTTTTTAAAACTTTAATTTTAAATATTTTACTAGGGCGAGCCCTAGGATCTCTTCTTTCTCTAACATTACCACAGATAGTCTAAAACTGCATTTTTAGAACTACAATTTTGAAAATAAAGGAGAGCCCCCCTTAACACAACGGTAGACTAACCACAATTAAAGTTTCAATATTGAAAAATTACCGGGAAGGGGCCACCAAACCTTTTATACCCCCAAAAATTACCAGAGATTATCTAAAACTGTGGTTTTAAAACTACAATTTAAAAATTTTTCCGGGGGAGAAACCCCCGGACCCCCTATTTAAGTGGCAATAAATTTCTGTTTCAAGTTTCATATTGTACACATCTCGTGATGCTTCCATCCCAAGCCAGAAAGTTGAATTCAATCTATCCGTAAGTATCCATACACTTCAAAAAAAAAAAAAAAAGCAAATAAGGTGTAGCAAAAAACAGGGGTACCCAAAACTAGTTTACTCAAGATCCATATTGTAAAATTCGGGAAAGCAAGGTGGGTCAACAATCCAACAATACTTCAGTTCAAATGGTATTTGTTAGCGCTACCCCCCCCCTCCCCCCGAGTAAATTTGACTGGAAATTAGACACTAAAAACTGTTATGTTTAACACGATTCGAAAACAAGAAAATTTTTGGGGGGGAATTTGCGCCATTGAGCTAGGGGGGGATGGGCACCCCTGATTAACGATGTTAATGGATTAAATTTTTGCACGGAAAGCAGGACGAGAGGTCATTGTTTTAGGCTATTCAAAACTCAGGCTAACCTGGATATTAGGAAAAACTACTACTTTAGTAGGGTCATGGGCACTTGGAACAGCTTACCAGAAGAGGCAATAATGAGCAAGGGGGTGGATAGCTTTAAAAGGGCCACTGATCTTCATTGGGGACTAATAAATTGACTAGGACCAGCCTAGCTGGACCAAGAGCCTGTTGCTGGTCGTCACATTTGTATTTGTATATGTAACTGCCGTTTTGTGTTATTATTCATTGAATACGATTTCCTGCTACATATTTTTTTAACCCCTTGAGGACCAGCGCATGGAAAACGAAGCGCAGCTACGGGACCGAACGTTCCGAAATGGAACGCCGCCATCGGCCCGAGCATTTACAGCAGTTAAGCCTAACTGAACAAAAATATTCATATAAAATCAGCATTTCAAAATCATGACTTGAAATTTTAAATTTGCTTAAACAATGTACTACTGATTACTAATTATTAATATAAAGACTATTACATTATTAGAAGGGAGTGAAATAAGTAGAATACTAAAACTTTAACTATGTGCACAAAGTTAAATAATATGTGCACAAAAACAAAGTTAGAGTTTGACATCGTGAGTGTGCAATCAAAGAAAATGAAATGTAGCAAAAAAATATGTTCCTTATGTAATTTTAATTAAAACAACTTAGGTCAACGAATTTAAACTAGTTAAATTCCCACGCAACAAGTCTCAAAATTGCTTCATAATTCTCTCGAAAACATTCCCTTTCATTCACTTCGCTAACCATTTTTATTGCAATGTTCCAGTCTCCAAATAAAAAAGAATAAATAAAGAAGAACAATATCAGAAAGGATTCAAAAATAATCAATCATAAACTTCAGTGCCGCTTGAAATCCTTCCTGTACTCTCATCGAACGGGGAATCCCAAAAGTCGAACACATACGCAAAAATATTTTAACCTTCCTCCCCTCCCCCATAATTTATTCAGCTAGATGTATATCTCTTTCAATTACTCGTAACAAAAAAAGAGGAGCAAAGATATAAACAAGAGCAAATGCGAGCAAAGATATAAACAAGAGCAATTGAGACCTCATAAATCGTATGCGCAGAGCAGTGATTCACTGTTTACATTAAAAAAAAAATCTATCCCATTGAGAGGTCCAAATAAGAAACTAAAGCGTGTACATGAAGGTCAAATACCATGTGACTCGAATATCATCAAAGTTATAGCCATTTAGCGCCATCTATTATCGTTTAAATATTCAATTCAATCGTTCCATTTCGAGAAAGCGTATATGTGACGCTGGGACGTCAGCGTCGATCAGAGCGCGTAGCGGATACGTGCCGCTGGGCTGATAAGAGAGGAATTGTTGTGTAGCGTATGCGTGACACTGGGTGCGAACGGGTTAATTCTGCAGAAAAAGTTTAAATTGATTCCATGGGTGATTGTGCTCTGGTTATACTTCCACAATTCTGATATATTTTTGGGTATTAAACCCATAAATTCAGTATTGTTCATTGTGTTTTTATCTCCTCACCTCCAGATTTTTTTCCATATTCCAAATATTCAGATTATGTCAGTAATTGTTAATGTTTTTCATCGTAGATCTGTTAAAATGCTGCCTAAAATTCAAATATTATTTTTCTTCAAGCAACTCTTTGACTTTCCATTTTTTTACTTTTGATGCTTTCATTTTAAAAAATGTGATATTTTTGCATCTGATATGAGAATTGAAATTTTCTCATTTTTGACACTTATTTCGCTTTAATTCTAAAATTATTTTGCTTTCATAAATTCTTTTATTTGCTATTTTTATTCTTTTGACGCCTATGTTTTGAAAACTGCTCTTGCATCTGCTATGAGAATCTGGTTTTTCTCATTTTTTATGTTTGCTATGCCTTGCTGAGAGGCAAACAAATGAAATTTCTTTTTATTTTATTGAAGTTATGAAATTTAAAAATTTTTAAACAAAATTCCTTGCTTTAAAAGAGTGCCAAAAAGTTAAATCCTGAATTGCTGGCTTAATTTTATTTTTATTTCTATTATTTTAAGTTTTTTTAAAGGAACATAGCAAGTTAATCTCTAGTTATCATTCTACTTCTGTAGTAATAATTGCGTGAAATGTTCGAATCAGTTTATATTGTATTGATTAAGAGATTTATGTATTGCAACTAGTTTAAGTATTTTCCATAAAATTGTAAAAAGTCCAATATTAATTGATAATTTCAAAATATTTGCAAGGGACTCCAAGTATTGAATCACAAACCAATAAGTATCAATTCATAAATTGATGAGTACCAAATCATGAATCAATCAGTAAATACTCTATTGAGCTCTGATTTTATCTGTTTCAGAACATTTACTGTTTTAGAGCTATTCATCGATTTAAAATTCAAATTGATTTATGAGATCATATTTCTCATGAACCAATAAGTAGTATTGTCCAAGTGCTCCATTTATTTCAAAAGTATTTTTAATGTGTACTATAAATTTTTTGCTTGATTATAATTTTTTCACCTTGTGCTTTAATGTTACAAATTTGAATTTTTTTTATTTAATGTTCAAAAATTAATTCAGATTTATGTGCTTGTTATTTTAAATGTGCACTGAATTTTAATTGTTCCTGCTTTAAGGAAAGTTAAGCCCAAGAAAGAGAGGCTGAGAATTGCTATGGAAGAACTTGAGATGCTTCAAAGAACGCAAGCAGAGTTATTGAGGGAGTTGAAGAAGGTAGAAATTTTTTAATATTTAAGGAGTAATCATCAAAACTTTATGATTTTTGTCAAAAGTTGAGTTTTTTATTCATTTAAATGATATCTGGTATTGATTAATAATAATAATATCCATACAAAATAATAATTAATAATAATCTAAATAATAAATAATGGTCTAATTAATCAATAATAATCTAATTAATTCATAATAATCCATACAGAAAGATAATTGTAGTTGATATGTACTAATGTACAGTAGCTGTGCAAAATGCACAGTAGAGAGGAGGGTAAGCTTTGCCAACAGTTGAAAATAATGTAATATTTTTTTTCCCTTATAATTTTTATGATGCATAAAAAGCAATCATTCTCAAGCTAACTCCCTTACTATTTAAAAAGTAGTTAATCTCTCTCAATTAATGATATTTGCAGTTTTTTCTTGAACTATTGTTGAATTATTCTCTTACTTTCTCTTTTTTTACAAATAAATTGCATTTCCGTGTGTAGTCAAATCATTTAAATGATCGAAAAATTGAAGTTTCGTGAATTTACTGCTTCAGATATTTTTACGTGTAAAAATGTGTAATCTCAGTTTCAATGAGAGAACCTCTGCTCCAGCTATATAATCAACTATTCCAGACTGCTGAGCCAGGGTTGGTCAATATATATCAGTCGATATATATCATGATATATATCATGATATATATCTGATATTTATTTTGAAACTATCATGATATTTTGATATTTTCGATAGCTATTTTTTCAACTACGGTATTTTCAATGTAAAAACTATATTAATCATAGTGATATTGTTCATTTATTATTGAAAATAACGAAAAAGTTATGTACTATATTTTTATGATGTATTAATACATCATTAATATATGAAAGTAATATAATATTCCTTTATATTTTATATTCATAAAATTATTAGTAATGTAACAATTTTAATTCATATTAAAATTGCCTAATTAAAAATTAAACATTGGTCAGAAAAAAAGGAAAATCTCTTTTGACTGTGCAACAACTAATGCATATTTTTTATTTCTGAATGATATAAGTGTGCAAAAGTAGCTAACAGAACAAAAATGAGTAAATCAGCTAATGTTAAATTTACTCCATTAAAATTTATAAAAATGTAAATTGAAATATGTTTAAATAATGAAAGAAAGATATTGTAATAAGAAAATAAAGAAAGATTTGAGGATGCATTTACTATTACAACACTTTAGTTTGTGCTGACTGAAAATATCGGATATGTATCAAAATATCTAATGTGCAGCATTGCTAGCAACAAAGCCAATAAGATGCTTGGGTTTATCAATAGATCTATTTCAAACAAACCTAAAGAAGTTCTTCTGCCCTTATATAGAAGTTTGGTAAGACCCCATTTGGAGTATGCTGTTCAGCTTTGGTCTCCTTATCTTAAGAAAGACATTAATGTATTGGAAAGGGTTCAAAGGCGGGCTACAAGGCTAATAAGTGGACTTTCCCACTTAGATTATGATTCCAGGCTCAGAAGGCTAAAAATGTACAGTCTTGAGCAAAGGAGAGAACGAGGGGACATGATTCAGCTGTTTAAATTTATTAAAACGAAAGATGTTACGGGGCTGAAGGCTAGCACTGAAAACAGGACAAGGGGTCATTGTTTCAAGCCATTTAAATCTCAGGCTAACATGGATATTAGGAAAAATTATTATTTTAGCAGGGTAGTGGAACCTTGGAACAGCTTACCGGAAGAGGTGGTAATGAGCAGGGGAGTAGATAGTTTTAAGAGGGCCATTGATCTTCACTGGAGATTGTAAATTGACTATGACTGTCCTAGCTGGGCCCAGAGCCTGTTGCTGGTCGTCACTTTTGTATTTGTATATATATCAAAATTTGGGACATTTTCGAGCCCTGGCTTAGCCCATAACAAGGACAAAACTGCAGTCTCTGGATGTTGTAACCGGTCTGTTGGTACGTACTTGTCGTTAAACCTTAGCACTGCCTTAAGGGCAGTAATTTACCGCTTGATTATTATTTTGCTTTAAAGTACATGATTTAATATGAGGCCATCATTTATCCAATGTACTGAATTCAGTGGTGCACACAGAATTTTTCCAGGAGAGGGTCCAGAGTCAAAAATCAACCACTCTCATGTCATACCCATCGGAAAGGGATAAAATGAAGGGAGTGAAGACTTTCCATCGGAAAGCAAAGACACCAAGTTATGTGATAGATTTTAAAGCCAAGCATTTTGGAAGAAAACAGGTTTCATTATGTCAGTTTCACGCAAAACATGTCAATCATTCGTCGATGTTAAGTCACGTGACTGGAGTTCTTTTGCATAAGCTTTTGCTAAGCCAATGATTGGACTAGCTCCCTCCATTTACTAATCAGGGGTGATTGTGTTCCGGTATTTTACCGAATTTCCGGTATTTTTGGACGTATTTTCGGTATTTTTATGTCCGAAAATACCGGAATTATGTTTTTTTTTTGTTATGCTTTTATCTCCCTACCTCCGCATTTTTTTTAAAATTACATAATGCTCATCAAATATACCTGCAAGAGCCTTAAGATGAACCCATATCCCTTAAGATGTACAAATGTCAAGATAATTTGTATAACACCAGTTCAAAAGTAACTTCGTAACCCATTAAAAATTTAATCAAATGTACACATAATATTTTGACTCAGAACTATTTAATACTATGGCAAAGGTGCACTTAAGTAATAGGGGCCAAAGATTAGCCCCCCCCCCCCCCGTTCTCGCTTTGAAACTTTCAGGTATCTTTTGATGAACTCACAATCACCCCTGATTAATTCCTGCTCTAAGGTCATACCACTCCAATACACCACCAATCATATTCTTTTGGTTTTATGGATTGTTGGAACTGAAAAAGTTTCAAAATAAACTATTGAACAAGCAAATTAATTAGCATTTATTAACCAAATACGTTATTAATAACAAATACTTAATTGAATTAACGGAAAGCACAATAACTTATGTATTTGCTTTTTTTCATAATACAAAAATGAAAAAAGAAATCACTTGCAGTAGACCCAGAATCTTCTTTCACTTCCAGGCTATTTGTTTTTTCATCTACATGCATGTATTTCAACAAAGTCAATGTGACTTGTTTTCTCATTTTTACAATATAATTTAAAATTTATGTTTTACAACTAAAAATCAAAATGGATTCGCGCTGAATTGAAAACATATTCACGTTACGTTGTTACACAGTCATATAGAATCATGAAATACAAAGAAACAATTTGTGACTTTTTTTGTCACTTGGAATAATTAGTACACATGGTAAGAAAGCTACTATATGAATAGGATTAAGGACAATAAAAAAAAAGAGGCTATTGGAGGAGGGGGGGGCGAACCCCTGGACACCCCTGTTGTGTGTGCCATTGAATTGAATTGGAAACTAAAAACAATGCAGCTGGTTAATGCTCCATGCTAAAAAATGAATCAGTATTTTTGTTAGTGAATAATGCTTGAAATTTTCATAATTCTAAAAAAATAATAATAAAACAGTGCAAAAAACCTGATTTTTTGCTTAATACGAATCAATGGAAATTTAAATTTACTACTTGCAAATGTTAGAATTTTTGCTAAGTATTTTCCATTTCTATATTTGTAATCAAAGCCTTGAATCTCTTTGTAGCTGGAGGATGAAATTTTACAGTTAGAGAAAGAACATGAACTACTGCTTTTGAAGAAGGAGGAGTATGCGAAAAATGCAAGACTTCTTGCTTTGAAATTAGAACGTGCCCAAAAGATTATGAGTAGCTTGAAGTCAGAGCAGTTAAAGTGGCAGGAAAAAATTTCAGTAAGGATCAGTTGTTGCAGCTTTTTAGTTACTGACTACTTATTTTCTGAGGGAAATACAGAAATTAGTTATCTGCCACTTAAGTGTAGATTTTAATAATGCTAAAGCAATTTTCATTGCAGATTTTGTCTCCCTAATTATGTTAATTTCTTTGAAATGTTATTTTGCAGGTTCTGGAAGCAAAGCATCAATTCATTTTTGGCGATAGCTTTCTAGCTGCTGGGTTTCTGACTTATCTTGGTCCTCTGGGTCCTGTTTTGAGGCAGAGTACATTTCATGCTTGGAAAAGAAGTGTAAGTTTTGACTTTCTCTATTGAAACACTGAACTCTTAAAAACTAAGCCTTAATTTTCCACCCCAGAAGATATAGGGGAGGGTGGCCCAAAGCGGATAGGTTTTTGAAGAACGTTTGAAAATTGTAGTTTTTGGATTTTTATTACAACAATTTTGGTTTTATTTCCTAGCAGGGTTCTTGAACTTCAAAATAAAAAGTGATTTTTATATTATTTCTAACCCAACATTTATTTATTATCAAACTTTACAAACATTTGAAAACCCGCTTTACCCTACCAGCGAGTCCAAAGCGGGTAAGCTTAACTAATTGTGGTTTGGTACATTTGCAATCAAATGTGAAGTTATAAATGATTAAAATAGTTGACTATCTACCTGTCATTGTATAAAAATATATAAAACAGTTGTACTTATCCAATTTAAAGTCAGCACATTTGTTTATAAAACATAAAGAAATAACTGATTAAATTAATGTACTAATTAATTGCCATACTAAAAAATAACTTTTTTCTTATTGGAATAGAAAACCTAAGTCAGTACACAAGTCAAGAAATTATAAATAAATACATGATTAAATCCTATAAGTACTGCTTTGCCGGACCTGCTTTGCCCTAAGGCACATTTTATTTCAATAATTATAACCTTGAATTTAAAAAAGAAACAAACAAAATGATTATTCCCAACTTCAGAGCTTGAATGCGTTACCTTGCAGTGATTAACAATACTACCGAAAGAGGTAAAACATTTCGTTCCACGTGTTTTCTTTCCGGTAAATTACAGGCTTCGGACAGCTTGTGGTGTGATGTAATTTCAGAGGAATGGAAAAGAGAGCTTCCCAAAAACACGATGAAAAATTACTGTCATTCATTTAGCTTCAAAGCAAGTTATAAGTTTCAGAACTTGTTTGTTTTACCTTTCTCATCTGCCATTAGACAGTGGCTGCAGCGCCCCCTATAGTTTATTGGAGTTGCAAATCGTAGTTTGTAGGTGGATGGTGTCAGAATAACTTTTTTTATTGACAATCAAAAAAATTAGCTAGTCTTCAACTAATCACAAGTTACAAAACTTCTTTTCTTTTTAGAAACGTGTAATATTTTTTATTATGAGCTTGTTGCGCGATGCCACTTTACTGCTGCTTCCCTGGGACTGATTAAAACTCGGGGATGTTCATGTAAACACAACATATGTATGCATCGCCACTCATACACCATGGTGGGGGGGGGGGCATACAAAATGCCAACCCGTTTTGGGTGACCTAACTGTTTTGGGCCACCCTCCCCTAAGCTTTGTTTTTCTACACTTTTGAAAAATGTGATGTAAAATGTTAGCCATTTTGACTCAAAACTTTTAAAGCTTGAATGGTTAAAATTCTGTCAACTGTTTTGTTTAAACATTGCCTTGCTTAACTCTTCAATTTGGTTGTTTCCCATTTTTCAGAAACGTTAGGTGAGTTTCTTTTTTTTTAATTTGACTTATTTTCTCTTTAAAAAAAAAATCTTAAAAGACGTTCAGTCGCTGTTTTCATTTTTGCTACTGATGTCACAAGTGAACAAAAAAATCGAGGGTGTTGGGGGGGGGGGGTTCGAACCTCTGGACACTGAACCTGTAAACATGTCGCTAGGGTTACCAGAACCGAGTTTCAGAATATTGCCAAACTTTGCCAAATGATATGTTTTATTTAACTAACAATTCTTGTTCCTCTAATAATCGCTCGCAGTGAAAAATCACCAAAAGGCGATATCTTAAAAGAAAAGACAACCATGCGATCCAATCCAAAATGGCTGTCTTCACCTACGACGTTACAGGATGAAACATCTTGTTTTAGAAATACGGCGTTTTAAAAATTATTTGAAAGTTAAATGTTGGAAAAATAAAAGTATTTTCTGTCTCTATGGGGTTTTTTTTTTAATTTCTTGCTTATTCAATCAATTTTAATGACTATTGATGACTTTAGTCAACAATAATGACTAAAGTAGCAATTTTGACTGATGGAAAAACCCCATTCTGCCATAGTAACATAATTTGGTGTGACTGTCCAGAGAGCAATTTGTTAGAACAGCCAGTCTCATTTAATTGTGTTGTAAAGTACTTTGAGAACTTAGAAGTACATTTTTAGCACTTAGCAAACATGACAGTCTTTGAAATTGCTGAGATGCCATTAGTAACAAGACCAGGTACGGCCATGTGGCATATAATATTTTTTCATTATCTTCAAGGTCATCAGATTTTGCTTCATTAGGGAAGTGTTTTTTGACATTTGTATATTTGAAATATCCCCTTTCATTTGCAAATTAAAAACCTTTTTTGTGAAAGTTTGTTGCATATTTTTAGACTTGAAATCAAAATACATAATGGCAAAATTATGTATTTTGCATCACATTTATCATTTTTGGAATTGTATTTATAGGTTATGGATTATAAGTTCTCATACAATCCTGATTTTGATCCTGTAAATTTCTTCTTGGAAGAAGAAACTTCCGATGCTTGGAACATGCATGAATTGCCCTTAGATCAATATTCGTATGAAAATGCTACCATATTTGGTCAAAGCTACTATTGTCCATTCATTATTGATCCTCAAGAGCAAGCTTTCAAATGGCTAAAGAATGTAGGATCTAATCAGGTAATAGTAAATTCGGTCACTGAATACATTCTTTCGTGTGTGATTTGATTTAGAATGTTTGTTTATCATAGAATAAGAGGAGGAAAAAACAAGAAGAAGAGGTCTTGGGACATTTTCTAAAAAACTTCAACATTTTTTTTTAAATTTTAAATTCTGCATATAAAAGACATATTTACAATTAAGAGAAAATTTAAAACTAATATATTTATGTGTAAAATATTTTTTCCGAAAGAAATATTTTGAAACCAAATTTATAAGAGGCATTTAAAGTAGAATTTGTTATGTATCTCATGGCACAATTCCTTAATCAATTTAATGCCACCGAGCATCAAATATTTTTTTAAGTCATTGAGAAAGAAAAGTACATATTGCAGATCTATTGCAGGAATAGATGCTCAAGTGTTCACACAATTTTGTAGACTAGGTACCTATTTAACGTAACCTGATGTAAAGTCATCAGATAAAACATCACCTTGCAGAAAAAGACATCCAATTTATTAAAAAATATGCTTATATTTGATTTTGGGTGTATTTGACCCAAGGTGCACTCAACACATATTTTAAATAAAACAAAATCTTACTATCAAAATCTTTTCCTCAACATTTTAAAACCTAGGTAGATTATTATGTTTTTCTCATAACTAAACCATTTAAATATCAACGGAATGCTATGTATCTTTTATGAGAAATGTTTTTTTGGTTTTATTTCTAGTGAAATAATTTTTGAATAAATTTTAGCTAAAATAATGAATTGCAAAAGGCAAGATCACAAGTTGCTTCTGATTGAATTTTTTTTTTTTTTTTGCTTGTTTCTGCTTTTGTAATGAGTATATGAATTAATTAAACTTGAAACTTTAAGTTTTCATATAGTGGCCTGTGGCAGGTATACATTTTAATGTCTGCTTTTGATTAGAAATGTTGTTTTGTATTAATTAGTTACCACGAAGTAAATCATGCATTTTCTTATCAGTAGAAGGAATTGGAAATGCCACACAAAAATTTATATGGATTTAAAACTGGAATACATCACGAGAAATATTAACATGTACATGTATTAATCGTGTACATGAGTGCTGGCACAGGGCTGCACTCATGAACATAGTCAGAGTGAGAAGGTGAGGGCAGCTGCGCCCCCCTCCAAAATAAAAAATGTTTGAAGTAAAAAAAAAAAAAAAAAAAAAGCTTTTAAAAAAAATTATGAGTTGACAGTTGCAGCCCCGTCATTATGCGAGGTCAGTTGCCCACCTCGTAAACATTTGAAATCATGGGCCTGGACAGTTGCTTCAATTTTTAAAGTTATTGATGAGTTCGACTCTAGTAACTTGGTGACTGATTTTGAAAGTATATATTTCATTTTTGGGATCTCATTGAAAATTGAAGTTGTTGATGTTTAATTCAATTACTAATTCTATGGTAATACAGTGCCAAAAGGACTTTCGTTTTCCCCAAATCCCCCACAAAATATTTTCTTTGCAAAAGTGTTATCACGCAGGGTCCTCCATACCCCATGAAAAAGTTTAAATTTATAAAAGTGCCTGCTTCAGGCATTTCAGAACTTTCTGGAAGGGGAAGGCATGAAGGATATACACTCTATGTGTTTTAAAGAGAAAAACAGCAAAATACATGCATAAATGCATAAATTATTATGTTTCCAAAATCTGGAGGGAGGCAATTAGCCCACCCTTTGATTGCCAAAATGATTGACCTTCCTCCCTTTTTGTGTTGGTTCTGGATACGCTCCTGGATGCACTTTCACCCCCCAACTTTTAAAAGTTAAATTAAATTGATTTTAGAAAGTAATATTTATCCTTTTTTTTATTAGTTTTTACATTTTTAAAAATAATTATTAATTTTACTTATTACAAAAGTATTGTGAGCAGAGAAATAAAACTTATTAAAAAAATAATTTTAACAAAGATGAAAATGTACCTCAGAATGTGCTTTAAAATAAACAAATAAAAAATAAATAAAAATATATAAAAACAGCACAAATATAGTTTTAAAAATGTAAGAAAAAAGAAAAGAATAGTCCAAAAATAAAAAACGTTTTTTAGTCATTTACGTGTGGGTACACCTTTGTGCATATGATTCTGCCAGGGCCTATGATTATGGACACCCCTTCAGGCCCATCACTTTAAATTTATTCACAGGGTGGAGGAGGGAGCGAAGGGTATGTACTCAATACAAATTTCATCTAAAAACAACAAAAACCACATTACCAATATAGCAGTAAACTACTGCCTCTAAGCTATGGCTAAGGTAGAACCATGTGCAATGTACTAGTCAGCCCGGTTATCACATCCAGAGACAACCGGGAAATTAATATATTTACACACATTACCTATGCGTAAATCAATACTTTAATATCTCAGAGGGGGGATAACATTTTTTTACCCCTCTAAATGAAGGACCTGCTCCCCTGCATACACAGTTTGGTTGAGGGGGACTAATTATATTCTGGTCCAGACTTAACTGGTTTCAACTGAAAGCACCAAAAGGAAAGGCTGAAATCAATTCTCTACAGTACATTACGCTGTGTTACATCATCAGTTACAAACTATATTTTCTCTTATAGAATCTCAGGCTCATTGACTCACAAGATCCGAATTGGACTTCTTTACTTGAAGCTGCTGTTCTTGATGGGTGTCCTGCTTTCTTGTATAATGTGAAACCTGATCTCTTTCCAGCACTATTACCCTTCCTGGAGCTCAGGCATAGACCTCTTTTTATTAGGTTCAATGGCAAGAGGCTGCAAGTGAAACCCACTTTCTGGTTTTACATGTCTACTAAGTTGGAAAAACCTACTCTATCTACAAGTATCATTAACAAGGTCAACATTGTCAATTTCACTATAAAAGAAAAAGGTAGGTGACATCTATTTTTAAGTCTTTTTTATGTTCCATGTGCATATTTTGCTCGCATAACTTCTGTTCAATTGAAACTAATGTAATTTAAACAGCTTTATCTAATTTTGCCAAGTTATGCCAGTGCTTTATCTCCAAATAAAATATTGATGTGATATTTTTTATAAAACAATTTTTAAAAAAAAAGGGTTTGTGAAAACAAAAAGAGAAATGAAACAGCTTTTCTTTGAGGGTAATAAAGATAAAATATTGAATGTGATGAAAATCCCTTTTGCTTGAACTACTTTCCTTCAAATCAAGCGTTTTTGGCTGACGCCAAGCTTCTTCAACTTCTGTGCATTGTAAATACTGAGAAACTGCAAAATATTGTGTTTAATACAAATACAAATACAAATGGGACGACCAGCAATAGGCTCTGGGCCTACTAGGCTGTTCCTAGTCAGTTTATAAATCCCCAATGAAGATCAATGGCCCTCTGAATGCTATCCACCCAATTGCTCATTACCACCTCTTTCGGTAAGCTGTTCCAAGTGGCCGCGATCCTACTAAAGAAGTATTTTTTCCTGATCTCCAAGTTAGACTGAGATTTTAATAGCTTAAAACAATGACCCCTCGTCCTGCTTTCCTCACAAAAATTTAATCCATTTACATCTTTCATTTTGATAAATTTAAATAACTGTTCATCATGTCCCCTCTGACTCTCCCTTGATCCAGGTTATACATATTAAACCTATTAAGTCTGTTATCATAGTCTAAAGCTGAAAGTCCGCTTACTAGTCTAGTAACATTTCTTTGAACCCTTTCCGATACAGAAATATCTTTTCTGAGATACGGAGACCAAAACTGAACAGCATACTACAAATGAGGTCTTACTAAATTCCTATATAAAGGCAGAAGAACCTTACATTCTTGGATCAAGGTCTAAGGAGCCAGGATCTAGCAAAGAGTCTCCGTCTTAATCTTATAGATGAAGACTAATTATAGTCACCAGAAGAAAATAATTTCTCCATTTGCACTTTAAATGAGGGTGCATTAACCATACAGTTTGTTACTAAAAGCATAGCATATTTTGGAATTCATATACAAGAATTTTAGTTTCATATAAACATTTTATTTTAAGAAAATGGCTCTCAAAACGAATGAAGAATTGTACTTTCTATAAAATACCAATTAGTGTATAGTGCTTCATCCTTTGTTTCATTGAGTTCTAATATATCTAGGTCTTGAAGATCAGCTTCTGTCTCTGATTGTGCATAATGAGAGATCTGATCTCGAAGTTACTAAAAGAAAACTTGTAAAAAGCATTGCTGACTGCAAAAAGCAACTCTATGACATTGAAGATAAAGTATTGGGGTCAGTTGCTTTATAATTGGTTTTAAAAAGTTTATATTGCATTTGAAATACATATGAGGCAGTGAGAAGCAAAGGAATGTAAGTGGAGTTTTCAAGTTTCGAGTAAAATGTTTAAAGATCCAGTCCTAGATAGGTTTTCCTTGAAAAGTTTTTCTAAATCATGCTGTATAGCAGCACTTACCTAGACTATAAGAACTTTCTCTTGCCCCAAAGCAGAGGAGAGGTTCATCTACCATTTGGGGACTAATTTATCAAAAGGGAACATATCCATTTTCCAAAAATGTTCAGGAGGGGAGAAAAATGAATTAGGGTAAAAGCCAAATAGTTTTATCAAGTTTTGAGAATTGAGCATAAAAGCACTGCAAATCCTGACTCCACAGTGAAAAAAATAAGGAGATATCGACATCTTAATTTTGGATATGTGCCCTTTTGAACGAAAGCCTGAATGTTGAGGATTTTTGACATGTGTTCTTTTGAATCTAAAAGTTTTCGTACTACAGATTCATTCCGGATGTGTCCTCTTTTGTTCAAAATAAAACTACAGAGGATGGATTTGTTACCTTTTGATCAAAAAGCCATACTTCACCCTTAAATAGTATAGGATTTTCCCCATTTGGACTTCTTGAGAGCAAGTGATTTGATAAAGGTCATCTGAAAAATTTAGAAAATATCATAAAATGAATTTTTCTGAAAAGTGGATATGTTCCCTTTTGATAAACTACTCCTCATTTGTACTGCTTGTCTTCAGATTCTTAATTTTTGCACTTATCCCCCCCTCCACCACTTTACTTCTCACTGCCTCATATGAGCATCAAAGGTTTCTGTGTTGTGTATGTTGACATACTATTGAATTAGTCTTTTATAACCTTACTGTGTTTATGGATCATAATACTTTAATTTTTCCCCTTAAGTTTGTTGAGTAAAGCTCATGGGTCCCTTTTGGATGATGAGAAACTGGTTGAAATGCTGAATAAATCTAAGAGTTCATCCATTCAAATTGAAGAGCTACTTGCATCAAATGAAAAAACTCAGGCTGTAATTGATAAAGCTAGAGAGGTAATTGATCTGTCTATGTAACGTTTTTTGACAAAATAGTTTGTTGTAACACAATATTTTATGTTCTGAAGAGAACCACAGCTTACAAATAAAAAAATAGCTATATGTTTGACTCTATAGTTAGGGCAAACCTAACCTGGCAGTATTGTGAAGGCTACACAGATCCTAATCAGAACATTATGATGCTGCCAGGTTAGGTTTGTAGCTACTATAGTTGTACAGGTCTTTGTTCTTATGTTTTTTACTTTTGTAATATTTTTCGAGACATAATATGCTTCTCAGGAACAGAGTATGAATTGAAAAAATAATGCAGCTGGAAACTTGTTACAAAAATATCATAGAAATTTATAATTGAATTATTTAACAATCAAAGGAAAAAAAAAATTCTCAGCAAAAATAAGGAAAATCAAATTATTCCAAGTATTAAAATTATTGATCTAATTACACCTTTATTTTCGAAAAACTTTCTATAAACAGCTGAACTTCTTTTAAAGGGCATTCTTCTGAAACAGTAATATGTACTATTTTTCCATTACAGATCTTTTAGAATTGATTATCAGATTAAGACCAGCTAAGTTGGGTCTGAGGCCTCTTGTGGTTTTTTACTAGAATATAAGTAATGAATTTAAGAGAAAAAACTTGGAAACTTATTAAGAATAGCAAATTCTGTATGCATTTTCATTAGTTGTCTTTAGAATTAAAATTTAAAATGCTAAATAAAAAATTTTCCAATTGTTGGATTAGTTGACATTAGTTGAAAAGTAACCAATGTTAATTTACATGACTAATATTAAAGCTTTTTTTCATCAATTTTTAATAGTCGAGGAGCAAACGGTCAAATTTTAGCTCCCGTGCGATTTTTGTGATACAATTATAGCAGTTAGTTTTTCTGAAAGGTATTTGCATGAAGAAAACGAATTCAGATGTTGCCACCCCCCAAAATGGTGCAGGGGGGCTGGGGGGCAGCTATAACTGCCGTGGGGGGCAAGTGATTTCCCGTTCAATTTTTGTGATACAATTGTGTGACTTAGCTTTTCTGAAAGGTATTGGTACGAGAAAACCAAATTTCGATAATGCCAACCCCGAAAATGGTTCAGGGGGGCGGCTATAACTACATTTGGGGGGGCAAGCTGTTTCCCGTTCAATTTTTGTGATACAATTATGGGAGTTAGTTTTTCTGAAAGGTATTGACACGAGGAAACCGAATTTGGATGATGCTACCCCCGTAAATGCTGCAGGGGGGCGGAGGGGGTAAGGGATTATAACTGCATTTGGGGGGCAAGCTGTTTCCCGTTCAAATTTTATGATATAATTATGCAAGTTAGTTCTCCTGAAACGTATTGGCACGAGGAAACCGAATTTAGATGCTGCTAACTCCGAAATTGGTGCTGGGGGGCAGGGGGGGGGCGGTTATAACTGCGTTGGGGGCATGTAATTTTTCGTTTAATTTTTGTGATACAATTATGGGAGTTAGTTTTTCTAAAAGGTATTGTCACGAGGAAAACAAATTTGGATGTTGTCAACCCTGAAAATGGGGCGGGGGGCGGTTATAAATGTGCAGGGGGGCAAGAGGTATTCTGTTCAATTTTTGTGATGCAATCATGGGAGTTGGTTCTGCTGAAAGGTATTGGCACGAGGAAAACGAATTTGGATGTTGCTATCCCCTAAAATGTTGATGGGGGGCAGGGGGGGTATGACTGCAAACATAACACACTTATATATTCAAAATTTCTCGGTTTACAACAAGTTTTCAAAGTTTAATATGCTTAAATCCACTAATAACAACATTAAATGCAAAAAACTCCGAATTAAATTGCTGACACGTGTTTCGAAGCTATTAAGAGCTCCTTTTTCATTGTAAAAGATGTGAGTTTATGAATGAAAATTCATCCGACTAAAGACGATCTTTCCATTGATAATGGGTTCCTGGTAACAAAGTTTATCATTTCAGTAAAAAATATTAGGAGGAAGGGGGTCCCCCCCCCCCCCCCGTTGATTAAAAAAATGCAAAATTGTATTTGTGTACTTTATTATTCTTTGTATATATTTCCTCTTCCGAAATAAATTTGTACCCTTTACCCAGGCCTATCATTTTGGGGGGGGGGGCAGTGTTAAGCCCCCCCCCCCCAAATGACGGCTTTGACGGCCCCAGCTCTGAAAGAATAATGTTTTTTCGTTTGAGTTTTTCTCCTTTTTTTTAATGTAAATTTTAACTAAGTGGTGGGAGTGCTTGGATGAAATTTCCAACACCATGGTGGTCGTACATTAAAGAAACAAACATATGTCGAAGGAGGTCTTTTTTCTCCTTTCTCCTTTGTACTCATAGAAGCGGAGGACAAAGGCATTGTTACGAGAGCTTAACATGAGTTCCTTGCCGCCGCCTTTCATTTTGCTTATCTCTTCCTTCCCTTTGTATTGCGGCCTAGTGTATCTTCAATTCTTGATTGGCGGTCAGTTTTTCCAAAAGCAACAATGTCAAAATCTGATCCAGTTCTCACGGAATCGGCATGTCCAGTTTTACAACCTATATGTCTCTAGTTATTCTACAAAGCAACTTGATGGGTCTCATTTTCCTAATCAGATCGTGATAGTATTGGTTTTTTACAATATCTCTTTTCTCTATGAAGCACACCGTATCTTTTTATTCTTCTGAAAGAAAATTCTCACGAACAAGTTTCAGAGAGGGAAGAGCAGATCTCTTTAAATGGTCAAAACAGAAATTTATTGCTGTCACCAGTATTATCTATTTTATTGGACACTTTAATTGGCCACTTTTTCTCTGGAGTCACATGAAATGGAAATTCGTCAACAAGGGAACGTTGTACCATTTATTTTTAAGAAAGAGAGGAGAAGGGATTCTTATTTTAGTCTAGCTCATTTAAAATAAAAATATTGTATGCAGAAGTTTGACGCACGTCGTTTATTAGTTTAGTAAGCAATTAGTCACTTTCAGATGGATCTCACTGAACCAAATACAAAGCTAAAAATAGGAATTAATTATACATTATGTATTATATGTCAAGAGAAATCCACCGAAGGACTAATCATTAACCCTACCACACATGAAAAGGTTTTAAAGAGTGTGCTAGAAAATGCTAAATATGAAAACGTCAAGTATGTTTCATCTAATATCCGTTTGCGTGGAATGACTGCAAAAATACTGGCTGACAACAAGGCATCATGGCATCGAAGTTGTTACCAAGATGTCACTCATAAGGGACATTTTGAACGCATAAAAAAGCGATATGAAAGTCAAGCTCAGCATACATCACCTGTTACAAATAGTAGCACATCGAGACTGACACGTTCACATTGCATTCCATTCAATAAAGAGAAATGCTTTTTCTGTGACAAAGGTCAGACACGTGCAAAGTCCCTCAGAAAACTGTCGGTTGATCATGCTCAAAAAAGTCTGAGTGATGCTATTGCTAAAAGTGGAAATGAAGCCCTCCAGATAAAACTTAATACAGCAATAAACCCTGAATACAAATACAATACAAATACAAATGTGACGACCAGCAACAGGCACTGGGCCCAGCTAGGCTGGTCCTAGTCAATTAATTAGTCCCCAATGAAGATCAATGGCCCTCTTAAAGCTATCCACTCCCTTGCTCATTACCACCTCTTCCGGTAAGCTATTCCAAGTGCCCACGACCCTGCTAAAGTAGTAGTTTTTCCTGATTTCCAAGTTAGCCTGAGATTTAAATAGCTTAAAACAATGACCCCTTGTCCTGCTTTCCCCGCAAAAATTTAATCCATTTACATCTTTCATTTTGATAAATTTAAATAACTGAATCATGTCCCCTCTGACTCTCCTTTGCTCCAGGCTATACATGTTAAGCCTATTAAGTCTGGTATCATAATCTAAATCTGAGAGTCCCCTTACTAATTTAGTTACCCTTCTTTGAACCCTTTCCAATACAAAAATATCTTTCTTCAGATAAGGCGACCAAAACTGAACAGCATACTCCAAATGAGGTCTTACTAAACTCCTATATAAAGGCAGAAGAACTTTCTTAGATTTGTTTGAAATAGATCTATTGATGAACCCAAGCATTTTGTTGGCTTTGTTACTAGCAATACTGCACTGTTGACTAAACTTGAAGTCCTGATTTATAAAGACACCCAGATCCATAACATTTTCTGCCTGATTTATGACTGAACCCTGTAAACGATATCTCATACGCTTATTTCCATGACCTAAGTGTAGCACTTGACATTTCCCTACATTAACTGCCATACCCCATTTATCTGCCCACTTAGTAATATGATCTAAATCCTCTTGCAGCTGTTTTACTTGTTCTTCATTTTCGACAATCCCCATAACTTTTACATCGTCAGAAAAACAATTCATGCTTCCAGAAATATTATCATTGATGTCATTCGTAAATATAATAAACAAAAGAGGCCCTAAAACTGATCCCTGAGGAACCCCACTTAAAACATCACTCCAATTAGAATGATTTCCTCTCACAACTACTCTTTGCTTCCTACCAGTAAGCCAATTTCTAACCCAAAGTAAAGTTTTTCCTCCTATTCCAATGTCAGCTAACTTGCTGAGAAGAGCAACATGCGGTACCTTGTCAAAAGCTTTTTGAAAATCAATATAAACAACATCCACACATTTTTTGTTATCTAAAGCTGAGGTAACCTTGTCGTAGAAATGCAATAAATTAGTAGTACAGGATTTACCTTTCCTGAAACCATACTGCAAACTAGTCAACAGACTATTAGTCTCTAAGAACATCATGATCTTAATTTTGATCAAAGTTTCGAAAATCTTACAAATCACCGAAGTCAAACTTACAGGTCTATAATTCCCAGCAATACCTTTAGACCCCTTCTTGAAGAGTGGCATTATGTTAGCCAATTTCCAGTCCTCTGGCACCGTCCCCGAGTTATAAGAAGCATTGAAAATATTCAAAATAACATCCACTAATTCCTCTGCACATTCAACTAAAATTTTTGGATAAATATTATCTGGTCCCGGAGCTTTAGTTGCTTTAATCTTTTTCAAATGAAATAAAACCTCCTCCCTGGAAAATACAAAATCCTCAAGCTGTATAATAGCTTGTGTCTTGTTAGTGTCAACTGTTGAGATACAGTTATCGTTAAACACACTGGAAAAAAAAGTTATTTAGAACATTTGCAATATCCCTATCGTTTTGGATTAAATTTCCATGCTCATCAACCAAAGGCCCAATTTGACTGTTTCGAGCTTTCCCAGAATTAGGAGTCTGTTTGATCACGCTATCGACATTCGATACCATTTACAATGTTTTGCGAAGAATGTGACAAATGTACTACGATGTCCTAATGCCAGTGCACCCAACACTTCTAGAGCCCCTGAGAGTGCGTCAGAGATTGAATTTACTTGTATGATTCAAGAATGTTTAAAAACAGGTACATTGAGTATGGCTGATGTACAAACCACGTATGAAAACTTTCGTGCTATGAATAACGTCCCTTATCCATCCATTACAAGGAAAGAAACAAAAGAATTGCTACAGAAATCTGTTGCAGATATTGAATTTCACCGTCCGCAGAAAAGAAATCAAGCAGAAATTGTTAGTATGAAGCATGCACGAGACAATAACATGATATCCCAGAATGATGATGAAGATTTAAACATGACCATGAGGAGTTTGTATGATGCTGCTAATTATCTCCGTAAATCTATTATGAATACTAAGAAGTGGGAGTTTTCAGGTTCATTAGATGTAAACGAAGACCATGTGCCGCGAGAAGTGTATTCGTTCTTCAGATGGCTTATTTGTGGTACTGTTGAGCACATGTCATCAGAACGCAAGCAATCACAAGTTAACAAGGCTGTTATGAGCATATCCCAAACTGCAATAGCCATGACATATAATGAGAGACAAGTGAAACGCACTGCTTCAAATATTCAATCTAGACGTATAATGCCTCAGCAAGTAGCTATAGGGTTATCAGTACATCAAGTTGTGAGAAACAAAAAGGTTATTGAGCTTTTGCATGGATACGGTCTCTCAATTGGGTATGATCGTCTTCGAAGATGTGAAACTCAAATAGCTGAGACGATATTAAATGATATAAAAGCTAACCAAGGGGTCTATGTGCCATCAGATATAGTGAAGGACAGATATATTTTTTTCGCAGTGGACAACGTAGATTTCATGGAGGATACGCCAGATGGGAAAAATACAACGCATGCAACAGCCCTTGCAATTTATCAACAAAGAGAACCAGATGACATTTCACCGGCTATAAACTTGACCATATCATCAAACAATAGAGCCCTTACTGAAATTCCAGACTGTTTGACATCATTGAAAGAATGCAGCATGCCAACAAAACCAGCCCCAAATTCTCCGTCATATACAAATTTTTCTTCAATCAAAGACAATCTTAGTGTTAAGGAAATTAAGTCATGGCTCATAGCAAAGACATTATCTACTGCAACAGAAAATATAGTTAGTGAGGCAGACAGCAGTGTAGGTCAAAATTGCTCGATCAACCAGATTCCTACCTGGTCCGCATACAATTCATACTCAAATAATGCACTACCACCTACTAGGGTACATGTTGCACCATTGATCAATGCACCATCCACTGAATGGAGCACATTGCTTACTGTTTTACTTCAGGCTCAAAATATTAATTATTCAGTAATGGGGAATGGAAGAAAGACAGTCATTACACTGGATATGGGTTTGTATATACCAGCAAAACAGCTGCAAATGAGCAGAAATGACCTTGATTGCATTGTGCTCAGACCAGGGGAACTGCACACAGTAATGGCAACGCTACGGTGTATTGGCGCTTTTGCAGAAAACAGTGGATTGGATATGGCATGGATTTACAGTGGCTTGTATGGATCGGCAACAGCAAGTTCAATTTTTCTTGGAAAACACGTAAGAAGAGGAATTGAAGCACACTTAGTAACCGTTCAGACACTCTTTTCACACTACATTGAAGAATTTTATGCACAAGAAGCAAACATGAAAGAGGACATTAAAAGAGCATTTGCACACTTAGAACACGCCTTTTGCAGTAGCATTAAAACCCAAGAGTCAATAAGGAAGGAAATTCAAAAATTTAAACAACTTCTTGAATCAAAAGATGTGTATGCAAAAATGGAACTATTTGATGAAAAACTCAAGAAAATTCCGAACGCAAAAGTGATGTTGATGTACATAGAAATGGTGTTAGATTTATGCTTATATTTAAAGTCTGTTAGAACTGGTGATTGGAAATTTCATTTATACTCCCTTGACGTACTAGTTAAATACTTTTTCGCTCACGATAAGCATCATTATGCTCCTATGATTCCACTATATTTGGCAGAAATGCAAGCTCTCCCAGAAACTAATCCAGAGTTGTTTCACGAGTTTTCAAGAGGCAATTGGGTCATGAACAGAAACGTTATACCATTCTGTGCTATTGGGGCGGATCATGCTCTAGAACACATCAACCGTACAATGAAAGTGAGTGGAGGTTTAATTGGTATAACACGAATTCCATCAGCTAGAACGAGATTTTTTTTAATTGCACCTGCTATGGCTGTTTTTGCTGCAGAATGCAAAGCAGCGGTTGGCATTGTTTCAAAACAGCGCGGTAGACACCACGAAGACACAAAACCCTTTTTAGACAGACATGAGCACAATGTAAAAATTCTCGCAGAGGTGCTACAGAAACAAGGTAATATCTTTAAAGAAACATCAGCTGATCTCACCAATTTTATGACTAAGGCTGTCATGAATGACAGCATTAAGAAAGATACTTGCGATAGAAACGTCATTGGCCAGGCAGCTTATGACAAGTTTGTGAAAACACGCATTCAAAGTAATGAAACCAATTTATGGCACAAAATGACGATGTTGAAACTAAATATGTTTAAAAGTAATGGAAAAACAACAAACGTGAAAATTCAGACTAAGGTATTGCAGCTAAAAGAAGAGCGTGCATTATTTGTGAGATTGCTATTAGTTGCAAAATCTAGACCAACTGCAGACCTCAGGGATGCTATATCCAACTTCGAGCTTTCGGTAGTGCCGCGTGCACTCTTCACACCTGAAGGTGACTTGCTTTTACCAAATAGCAAGAGTGGTCTTCTTGCCATTCTTGAATCCCTAATTCAGAATGAAGATTTCGAAGACCCAGAGATGCCCAACCATATGCGTGTTGCAATTATAGACGGAATGGCATTTCTTCAAAGCCTTGATAAGCCACAACATATTAACACATGTGAAGATTTGGCTAATCATTTCCTTAAAAAAGTAAAAGCATATTATAATTCGTACGATGAAGTGCAAGTAGTATTTGATAGATATGACATTCCTCTTTCACTGAAAAATGCAACTCGTCAAAAACACTGCAATGGAAATGAGTCAATCACTTATCATATCACAGACCAAACAATTATAAAACACATCACAATGAGAAATTTGTTATCAAGTGTGCAAAATAAAGAAAAATTAACCGCCTATTTGGCAAATAAAATTATTTTTCGGTTTTCAGAGTTGAAACTACCAATCATTGTGGCATGGCGAAAAGAAGCGGCAGCAACCCACGTTTCGGTGGAGCATCTACGAAGCTCACACGAAGAAGCAGACACAAAGTTAATTTTACACGCTGCTGATGCAACTTTACGAGGTGCCTCTAGTATACACATTCATTCGCCAGATACGGATGTTGTTGTATTGGCTCTGCGGCGATACCCCATGCTATGCTCCAGAACTTCGTGCATTGTAGGGAGCAGTAAAGGGAAGAGACATATTGCTCTCAAACCAATATACGAGGCTTTAGGGAAAGAAAAAGCAAACGCCTTACCTGGCTTTCATGCATTTACTGGATGTGACACTACTGGAGTGTTTGCTGGGAAGGGTAAACTATCTTGTTGGAAAGTCTTGCAGCAATGCGATTCAAATATTTTGCAAGCCTTTGCAAACTTAGGATTGCATTCTACACCCTCTGACGATACGTTTGCTGCATTAGAGCGGTATGTTTGTAAACTTTATATGCCAAACTGCTCTAAATCGGATGTTGGCTCTGTTCGGTTTATTTTATTTCAAAAGAAAATAGCCGAATCAGAGAAAATGCCCCCAACACAATCAGCTCTTCGCTATGCTATTATGAGAGAACACTATCAAGCTATGATTTGGCAAAATGATGTTATTGCGTGCCCAAACATTCCACAGCCAGATGCTGGTTATGGTTGGGAAAAGCACGACAACAGATTTGTTCCCCAGATGACAAACATGGAACCTGCCCCACAGGCGATTTTAGAACTGGTAAAATGCTCATGCAAAAAAAGTAAATGCTCCACACTTTTATGCAAATGCAGGCGCAGTGGATTTCCATGCACGGACATGTGCGAATGTTTAGATCTGGATGATGCAAATTACTGTTTTAACTGGAAAGGGGGAAGCAGTTCCGATGAATCTGACAGTGATACGGATTTTTAATTGCTGTTATTCATTAGTATTGCTTACTTATATATTGCTTACTTATATATTGCTTACTTTTTGTTCAAAATTCTTGATAGCTATATTTTTATGAAATGGTTAAGCATGTAAAAATTTTATTTTAATGGTTAATCTAAATGCATATTTTCTTTCAAACATTGTTAATTAAGTCCCTATGCGTTGATATCTGCAAATATAATTCCATAATATTGTTTTTGTTTAACTCTTTTGGTTGCACATGATTGTACCGGAAAGTATGTTGATTTTCTGATCTTTTACCATAAATTTATGATGTTGGCATAGTAAAAAAAAAAGAAACATCAAATATTCTCCTGAAATGGTTTTGTGTATAAAAAAACTTATTTTAATGGTTAATTTAAAATGTATCTTTTATTTCAAACGTTACCAAATGAGTGTCTATGTGTTGATCTCTGTAAATATAATTCTACATTCTTGTTTCGATTTAAATATTTTGGCAGCACATGATTGTTACGGAAAAAATGAAGTTTTTCTGTTATTTTACCTAAAATTTATAATGTTGGCATAATAAAACAAAAGTGACGGTTTCAATAAATGTTTTGTTTTGTTCAAAAATACTCTTTATATTCTGAAACCAAAAGAAACACCTGTACAAAAAATTTGGGGGGGGGACCCCCCCCCCCCCCTTTCCTCCTAATATTTTTTACTGAAATGATAAACTTTGTTACCAGGAACCCATTATCAATGGAAAGATCGTCTTTAGTCGGATGAATTTTCATTCATAAACTCACATCTTTTACAATGAAAAAGGAGCTCTTAATAGCTTCGAAACACGTGTCAGCAATTTAATTCGGAGTTTTTTGCATTTAATGTTGTTATTAGTGGATTTAAGCATATTAAACTTTGAAAACTTGTTGTAAACTGAGAAATTTTGAATATATAAGTGTGTTATGTTTGCAGTCATACCCCCCCCCCCTGCCCCCATCAGCATTTTAGGGGATAGCAACATCCAAATTCGTTTTCCTCGTGCCAATACCTTTCAGCAGAACCAACTCCCATGATTGCATCACAAAAATTGAACAGAATACCTCTTGCCCCACTGCACATTTATAACCGCCCCCCTGCCCCATTTTCGGGGTTGACAACATCCAAATTTGTTTTCCTCGTGACAATACCTTTCAGAAAAACTAACTCCCATAATTGTATCACAAAAATTAAACGAAAAATTACATGCCCCCAACGCAGTTATAACCGCCCCCCCCCCTGCCCCCCAGCACCAATTTCGGAGTTAGCAGCATCTAAATTCGGTTTCCTCGTGCCAATACGTTTCAGGAGAACTAACTCGCATAATTATATCATAAAATTTGAACGGGAAACAGCTTGCCCCCCAAATGCAGTTATAATCCCTTACCCCCTCCGCCCCCCTGCAGCATTTACGGGGGTAGCATCATCCAAATTCGGTTTCCTCGTGTCAATACCTTTCAGAAAAACTAACTCCCATAATTGTATCACAAAAATTGAACGGGAAACAGCTTGCCCCCCAAATGTAGTTATAGCTGCCCCCTGCCCCCCTGAACTATTTTCGGGGTTGGCATTATCGAAATTTGGTTTTCTCGTACCAATACCTTTCAGAAAAGCTAAGTCACACAATTGTATCACAAAAATTGAACGGGAAATCACTTGCCCCCCACGGCAGTTATAGCTGCCCCCCAGCCCCCCTGCACCATTTTGGGGGGTGGCAACATCTGAATTCGTTTTCCTCATGCAAATACCTTTCAGAAAAACTAACTGCTATAATTGTATCACAATCGCACGGGAAACCATTTGCTCCCGGACTATAAATGAAATTGCAGTGAGCTGAGTCATTTTTTATGTTTCAGAAATACCGCATCTGTGCTAAAGATGCTGCAATTTTGTATTTTGTGTTGATTGACTTGAAACATATAGACTCAATGTATGTCTTTTCTTTGGATGCTTACTTTGAATTGTTTATGGATTCGATAAAGAAATCTCCTCGTGATCAAGATTTGGAACAACGAATTCAAAAATTAAAAGACTTTCATTCTTATGCTGTTTTCAAGTATGGTTTAAAATTTTAATGATTTATTATGGAGTTTAGTTTGATATAGTAAATCTTAATATACTATCTTATACTCTAAACCAATAGTGACTAAACTTTTTTTACCTGAGGGCCGCACCTTATACTAAGACAAATCTTGTGGTACAGAATACATGTAAAATTAAAATAAAATTAAATCTTTTGTTTAATATAAATGACACAGAAGACATGAAAAAGGGTTGAAAATTACTAACCAGGAACTGATATTATCGTTACTACGTGCTTGTTTTATTGATTCGAAATTTCCATCTGTTTGTTAGTTTGTTAGAAACAAATTTCTAACTACTTGGTTTGAAATTTGCAACAGTAATTCGTAATACCCAATAAAAACTAACTGTTCTTTTCGAGTGTTTTGTTTTTGATTTGTAACATTGAACATAACAAAAGGCCACATGGATTGGCTCTCCATTCATATCTGGAATGTGGGTCATAGCTTGGACACCACAGCTCTAATCCATTCATATGTGCAAGGAATATGTGCAGAGAAGATCTTGAGACTGTGAAATCCATTCATAAACTTTAAAAGACTATCTTCCTGTAGTTAAAAAAAAAATAATAATAATAATAAATTTAAAAAAAAAAAAAAACTATTATCTTCCATAAGATTTAAATTAAAATAACCAAGCATAAAAAGACAAATATATTTATTGTTTACATGCCTATATAATAAATTACATATAATGTATTAAATATACATTTTACCAGTTGAAGTGAAAAATCAAAACATTTTGTAACTTTTGGTTGTTTGGATACGTAATAGCAATGAAATCACTTTCTGAAGTTTTGCATATTTTGAGAATTAGTCACTTTTTTCTGAATTTTTGTACTAGTTAAATGTTATTTTTGTTCTTTCATCATTTTGCAGTATGTAAAATACGTATACTTTTTTTTTTTTTGTACATGAGAAAACTATATGTCCACTACAAAATTGACCTATGGCTTTGTGATTTTAACCATTTCCCTGATCTTGCATAAGCATTGTCTAGTCTAACTTTTCTTTTGGTTTGTATACTGAGTCCAAATCAACAATTTTATGCAAATGTTTTAAATTGAATTGCTTATAACTGGTGTACTTTTCAAGAAAACGAAATAAAAATAAATAGAACTGTTTGAAAATTACTTTCATTCGGCAGAAAGAAGCAAATACCTTCATATTTTCTAATAGAATGACACATTTTGTATCTTCCTTAAATTAAAACAGCTTACTTGTGAAGAAATTTTAAAATGTATTCAATCACAGGGAATAATAAGAAATGATGTGGAAAATTGTCAGTCATTGTCATTTCCTCACTCTTTGACTTTCTTTGAGCTTTTTTTTTATTTTAAAAGAATATATATAAGAATACCTTTTGGACCTTTTCTTCAACCCACTCTTGGTATCAAACGAATTGTCCCGCCAGATTTCTCAATCTCAAGTGGGAACAAAAAACTCAGAAAGATCATTCGCTATTATATATATGAGGATTTTAAATAATTAGTTTTTAGTTTATGATTTTTTGTGGGTGAATAGGATCGCACACTTGGTCTAGCTGGGGACTAGACCCTGAGATTAACTGCAACAACAACACATTGATTTTTGTTCCAATGCTTTTAAATTAAGTCAAAAATAATTCTGTTTAATCATAGGCCAGATATTACTGACACTGTTTCTTTCCATTTCCTTTATTTTTAGATTCGCATGCAGGACCGTTCGTGAAAAACATGTCCTGATTCTTGCTTTCTACATGAGTGTTAAAATTTTACAAGGAAAAGGCAAGCTCTCTAAGGAAGAGTTTGAGCTTTTCATTAATGTTGGCCATGTATGTATGATCACTTCTTTTTATTAATTACACTGTGTGGCAAAAATTAAATAAACTCCTCAATGTTTCTGACATCATTCTTGCTGATATTTATGTAAAAATAACTCCCTGAATCCTAATATGACCACTGATTTCCATTTTTCCCATCACCCTCCCTCCCCCCTTTTTTGAGATAGCACCCCCTAATTTTTTTCAGTTTTTGACAGCTTCATAGCCGTTATTTTTGTTTGAAGAGGAAGGGAGCATTATATTAATATTTAACACTCTTCTGAGGTGTAGAGATGCTAAAAGTTTAAAAGCATGAACATTTATTGGAGCTCTCATACTAAAATAATCAGTGTCAGATCTAGAGGTAGTAAGCCAGGGCCATGTAAAATGGTATGGTGAAATAGTAGAATTAATTATTAGTAGAAAAACTATAACTAAACATAACAACTTTGAGAAATTATGTAAAAATGACAATATTATGGGAAACTTTCTTGTTTTAGAATAAACCCAAGCTATCACAAAATTTTGAATTTTTCTTTCGATTGGAAATCAATTTTTTTTTTTAAGTTCAGGTAAATTTAAACATTAAATGGTTTCAAAAAGGACTTGCAAAATTTGCATAGATGCACAACAAAAAAAAGCATCTCCCTGCTATTATATTTTTTATTCTAAGACTTCTGTTATTGGGTTTTGATTTATTGTGTGTCATTGATTTAACTTGATTGCTTATTGTTGTACAGTAAAGAATTATAACTGTTTTTCGGAACTTTCCTTATTATTTTCACTTTTATATTTTATCTCTCACTAGGAAAGACATACTTCATTAGAAATACCAAATCCTTGCTCCCAGTGGCTGCCAGCAGTATGCTGGCAAAATATCGTCCAACTTGAACAAATGCCCAAGTTCTTGGGCATCACAGGATCTTTTGAAGACATGGGGAAGGCTTGGCATGAGTGGTATACCACAATTGAACCAGAAAAGTCATTTCTCCCAGGTATACAACGGAAAATGGGGTAAAGTGGGGTAAAATCCACTATTATCCAGTGTAGTACTTATTATCAGGCATGTTTTGATTTTAAATGTTTAATGCAATTTGTCTCGTGCATGTGGGAAAAAGTGAAATAGTTCATTTTATTTACTTATTCATTTATTTATTAAGTCGTTCATCAATCTATTTGTTATATTTCTTCATTGATTGACTTATTCATATATTTAATCAATTACTTTCTTCTATATCTAATATACAGAAGAAAGTATTGGAGTCGTGCAAATTTTCGAATTTTTAATTTTGACCGATTTGAACGTTTTGAGGTGTGCTGAGACCATTTCGACCATTTTTGGAAAATGTCTGTCTGTCTGTGTGTATGTGTGTCACGTCTGTGTGTGACCAGTTTTTTGTGGCCGCTCTACAGCAAAAACTACCGCATGAAATCGAACTAAATTTGGTACACGTATGTGCTCCTATGTGAACTTGTGCCCATTGGTTGTTGGCACGAATTCCTCCAAGGGGGGTGGAGTAATGGGACGTTTTTTGAGTTTTGCGTGACTGCTATTCCCCAAGAAGTAACTGGCGGAATCAAAGAAAATTTGGTCCATATGTTGCCCCTAACAGGTACAGGTCCTTATTCAATTTTGGTGTCAAGAGCTCAAACGGGGGTTGAGCTATAGAATATTTTTTGTCTTCAATTGTGACTTCTGTATCTCAAGAAATAATGAACGTAATCAAACAAAAATTTATCCGCAAGTAGCCCTTAGTGGGTATAAGAGCTGATTTTATTTTGGTGTCAACAGCTAACTAGTATGTTGTGGCCATCCCGAAACTTTCTTCTATATTTTTCTTTTTTTTTTCTAATCCCTCCCCATGCTTGACGAGGAAGCAATATTCCCAACAAAAACAAAATTACACATGCAAAAACTTGACTACCATCCCAATGTCTGAATTATTGCAAAAGCAAAGCAAAGAGCGAAAATTGAAAGTTATTTTAAAAGCCTTGCTTGAATTAATTACAAATATTTTATTTGTTAACAAACATAAGATGGCAACAGTTAAAAATTTTAAATCATTGAGATAATATTTCCGATCATTTCCATACAATTAAAATCACGAGAAATACGCAGACGACAATCTATTACGATTTATCTTTCTTATTGTTGCATTAATAAAAATATTTTTATTCGCAAAAAAAAAAAAAAAAAAAAATCAACACCTCTTGGAGCGATTGGAGTCAAAATTGAACCAAAGCCTGCTCACATATGGATTCACATATATTCCAAATTTCAACCAGAACGTAGCATTACTTCTTGAGATAGGGCACTCACAATGGAAAAAAAGAACGGGTGATTGCGCTACCCCCTTTTTAGCTGTTGACACAAAAATAAAATCAGCTCTTATACCCACTAAGGACTACTTGCCGATAAATTTTTCCATCATTCCGTTCATTATTTCTTGAGATACAGCAGTCACAATTGACGACAAAAAACGTTCTATAGCTCAACCCCCGTTTGAGTTATTGACACCAAAATTAAATCAGCACCTGTTCCTGTTAATACCAACATATGGACCAAATTTTGTTTGATTCCGCCAGTTACTTCCTGAGGAATAGCAAGCACGCGTAACTCAAAAAACGTCCCATTGCTCCACCCCCCTTGGAGGAATTCGCGCCAAAAACTAATGGGCACAAGTTCACATAGGGGCACATATGTGTACCAAATTTCGTTCGATTTCATGCGGTAGTTTTTGTTGTAGAGCGGCCACAAAAAACTGGTCACACACAGACGTGACACACATACACACACACACAGACAGACAGACATTTTCCAAAAATGGTCGAAATGGACTCAGCACACCTCAAAACGTTCGAATCCGTCAAAATTCGAAATTCGAAAATTTGCACGAATCCAATACTTTCTTCTATATATTAGATATAGAAGAAAGTAAAAAGGGGGTAGCGCAATCGCCCGTTCTTTTTTTCCATTGTGAGTGCCCTATCTCTAGAAGTAATACTACGTTCTGGTTGAAATTTGGAATATATGTGAATCCATATTTAAACAGGCTTTGGTTCAATTTTGACGCCAATCACTCCAAGAGGTGTTGATTTTTTTTTTTTTTTTGAATAAAAATAGCTTTATTATTGCAACAATAAGAAAGATAAATCGTAATAGATTGTCGTCTGCGTATTTCTCGTGATTTTAATTGCATGGAAATGATCGGAAATGTTATCTCAATGATTTAAAATGTTTAACTGTTGCCATCTTGTGTTTGTTAAAAAATAAACTTTTGTAATTATTTTAAGCAAGGCTTTTAAAATAATTTTCAATTTTCATCCTTTGCATTGCTTTTGAGATAAATCGAGAATTGGGGATGGTCGTCAAGTTTTGGCATGTATAACTTTGTTTTTATTGGGAATATTGCTTCCTTGTTAAGCATGGGGAGGGATTAGAATTATAAGAAAGATATAGAAGAAAGTTTCGTGATGGCCACAACATACTAGTTTTCATATTCATTCCTATGTTGTTCACTCATTTATTTTTTCTCGTGTAATAATTTTATTAATTTGTCATTTTGATTCTATAGGAAATTGGCAAAGCATTTGTACTGAATTTCGAAAACTGATCATTATTCGCTGTCTTCGTATGGATCGAATCACCAGCTGCATTCATACCTTCATTAAAAATATTATGGGAGAAAGGTAAGGTCATACTTCATCAGCGATATTTGATACTGTATCTACTGTTGACCTGAACTGTCAATTAAGAGACAACCAAGAGTGAAGTATGATTTTGTTATTCACTGTTAACTGAACCTGGCTTTTGAGTAATAATTTGATTGGGGAATTATCCTACTGGTTGTTGATTTATGATTTTTTTTAATTTATCTGAACAAAAACAGCTAGAGCTCACAAACTTCAACTCTTTACAGGAGATTCAAATTTAACAAGAGGATATAACATTTTTTCAAAGGATTATTTTGTCTTGGATTGTCTTTGAGTGAAGAATTATTTCTTGCATTAAGATTATTATTTTTGTATACAATGGTGAGATTCAGCTGGCATGCGACTACTAGCTCCTTTAGTTTTTTATTTTTTTTATTTTGTGTACTAATAGTTTAAAAAATGCTCATTTTTTGGAGAATTAAAATCACTCATAATTGGAAACAAAAATTTTATATGCAACAAATGTTTGTTTCTATTTTGCTTCAAGTTTTGTTTTGTAAAAAGAAAAAAAAATTATGATATATTATTAATACGGAAGATCTTCAATGCACACTTTTGACATTTTTCATTGTAACTTCAAAAGTTTCTGCTTTTCTATGGTTAGAAACTTTACTATTATGTTTGCTTTTGATAACTTTGCTGTAATTTTTCATTTAATTTAAATAGTATAATGTTTTTATTGCAATAAATGACATACTAGTATTATGTTTGACAACAATTAAATCATAATGCTGTAATATACATACACATGCTTAAAGCTAGCCAATCCCTCTTTGTCGCAGCAAGTTTAGTTCAGTATGTATTGTTTTGAGGAACCTGATTCAAGTTTTCAATAAGAATTGTCATTTTAAACCACAGGTTTAACCTGCCAAGTTAGGAATTATTGTATTCACAGTTAAAAGTTTGGCCCTTGAGGGATGTTGAATATGGTTGGTAAGGGGCATAAGTCTTTTTTTCCCTTCTTGGAGCACTCATTTGCAAATACAAATACAAAAGTGACAACCAGCAACAGGCTCTGGGCCCAGCTAGATTGGTCCTAGTCAATTTACAATCCCCAGTGGAGATCAATGGCCCTCTTAAAACTGTCTACTCCTTTGCTCATTACCACCTCTTCCGGTAAGCTGTTCCGAGGTTCCACTACCCTGCTAAAATAATAATTTTTCCTGATATCCATGTTAGCCTGAGATTTAAATAGCTTAAAACAATGACCCCTTGTCCTGCTTTCAGTGCTAAACTTTAGCCCCGTAACATCTTTCGTTTTAATAAATTTAAACAGCTGAATCATGTCCCCTCGGTCTCTTCTTTGCTCAAGACTGTACATTTTTAGCCTTCTAAGCCTGGAATCATAATCTAAGTGGGAAAGTCCACTTAATAGCCTTGTAGCCCGCCTTTGAACCCTTTCCAATACATTAATGTCTTTAATTACATTAATATCTAAAATCTATCTATTAATGTATTATTACTTAATACATTAATATCTTTAATTCTTTGTGTTTGAATAATTTCTTTTTCTCTTACAGATTTCTAGCATATCCTCATTCCAGTTTTTCGGACATTGTCAAAGATTCTGTGGCTCAAAGACCTCTTGTTGTAATTGCTGTTTCTGGTGATATAGTAAGTATTAAAAATGCCCCTCCCTCCTCTTTTTTTTTTCTTTTTGATAAAAAGGTATTTTACTGAGTTTATAGAAAAGACATTCTTATTCAGCCACAATGTATGCAGAAAAATACTGATTAACTCGGCGTTCTTTTAAAGAATACGTAATCCTTTTAAACATCACTTGCACTCTTTTTCGACTGTATGTTTTTGCATTATATATATTTTTAAATACCTTTATACTTTTTTTTATTGTGAGAGTGTAGGAGGCAATGTTCTTTTTACCTTGCTCTTCAAAGTGATTTCTATGTGCCACAAAGAACTATTTGTAGAAATGAATGAATACCATTGTGCAAGAAAAGTAACAGTTAGAGAATGCAACATTCCTAATGCACAAATTAGCAGTTGAATGCAGACATGTGTTTCAGAGCTTCAAGAAACTTCTTTCTCAATCCAAAAAGAGTGTGAGCTTTGGATCTAAACCAGATCCAAATGCAAGTTATTTCCAATCGCTCACACTTTTTTGTATTGAAAAATTGTTTTCTTGAAACCCAGAAAAACGTGTTTGCAATCAACTGCTAATTTGTGCATTTTCAACGTTGTTAATTTCATAACTGTTAATTGTTGGTGGGTTCATTTTACTTTTCTGTTTATTTGAAAGCTATTTGGGACATTAGGATTTTGTGCATTTATTTTTGATCATCATCATATGTAGCTTCTGTGTTTTTTTTTTTTTTTAACCTTCTGTAATCTAAGGATACATTGCTAGCTTTTCAGTCCTCATTGTATTTTTTAAAATGTAAGTCTCCTGTTTAAATTAGTTGAAAATAAATTTATGCATTTCATTTACTCAGTTTTTTAACTTTTATATTTAAACTAGCGGTGCCCAACCTAGAGCCTGTGGGCCACATTTGGCTTCTGAAGCTGACTCCTCTGACCCCTTGTTTTGTTTAGTCTTACAAATCAAAATGCACGATTAGTGACTATGTCAATTTTTCAGAAATTGTTTTTCGAAAAACAGATACAATTAATAAAATAAGCATGAAGTTATGATAATAACAACTCTTGGTTTGTAAGCTTCTTTCCTTTTACATATTTTTCTATGTTGTTTAGAAAATCTTTTAATATTTTGAAATTTTATATCTGTTCTGTCCCAGGAGAATTATTATAATATGAAGTGCAGCCCTCGGATAAAAAAGGTTGGGTACCAAAAATTTAACCTGTGAAAATTTTAAACTGATGAAAGAGATAAAGAGTGAAAATAGAATTTTTTTAAGTAACTAAGTACAATCTTTGCAGGTGTTTTGTGTTGTAGAAAGTGAATTTACTGGTTTGAGATTCCATCTAGTATGTATTTGGGAAGATTGTGTTCAAATTGTATATTATAAAGATAACAGTTTTGGCCAACTGTGCATTGAACATTGAAACCTTTAAGACCCGTTAAAAAAAAAGAGTTTTTTACTCCCGGTAAATCAAAAATGATTATAAAATGCCACTGGAGGTATTATAAGTCCTTTAAGAGTCCTAGGATCATGTTTAAAGATGTCAATGTAAGTCTTCAAAAATAATTTAAACGTGGTTCAGATGCTGACCGAAATTGGATGTCATGGGTAATTTTTTAATGTTGGACTAAGTCGGACATGGGACTGCAAAGGGTTAAAATTATATTTGAATATCAAAAAGAAAAATGCAAGAGTTCTGATTCAAAGATTAAAAGAAAAGACATTAAAATGGAAAATGTTTTATGCCATCAATAGTTTGAAAAAATGATGAAACTTTAGTGTGGTAAAGTCTATAATAAGCAATAAGGAGTAGACTTTTTAAGTGAACATATTTTTTGAGGATATTCCATAGTAAGAGGGAGAAGAAGTTTTGCAAGGTTTAAGTCGATAAGGAACTGATACCTAAGCTTGAACAAAATTTGTTTGAGGGTTGTTGAATACCAAAGAATGGCAGAGAAACATGACGTTGCGACTGTGGATGAACACTGATAATGTTGGTTAAATTAAGGAACAATCAAGCATGCCTGTTGGCCAAAGCAATTGCTTCATCATAATAGTTGACTTGCTGCTCATTTAAGAGAAATTATTCATGTACTTAAACTAGTTAAGAGTAATGATGTTAGAAGATAGTGTAAGGCGTTATAGCTAAGGACAGAGATTCTCAGAAATTGCAAAATCTTTTCAGGAGTTGAGAAAAAGTTTAGTCGCTGGAGTTCTTTCTCGGAGTTTATAGGGAAATTTTATGTAACATGCCTTCTGAAAGATCTAGTCACCAAGGTAGTTTTTTTAGTCACTTGGACGACTGATATCCAAGAATTGTCGGACCCTGGTCATAGGGTATTAAAACCTATTTTTGATGTTGAGATGAAATATAGGTAGTGGTAATGCTGCCAAACAATGAAATAATGGTAATAAAAACTTTTCAAAAGCATAGGGTCTGTTTGGGAAATTATAAAAGAAAGAAACATTTGGGGCTTTATGCCATTTGAAATTCAATATTTTCATGCTTATAGTTAAAAAAGTAAGAGATTATATTTAAATAGCATTAAATTATTTCTGTAATGAAAAATATTTTCCCAAATCTTTTGTTTTCGCCTTTACTGTTATTATTTATTAAAAAATTTTTTTTTTTGTTAAAACAATGTTGTGTGTGTCTGTGCAAACATCTGTTGGAATCCACACACAACGATATGGTAACATATTTTTTGCTTATATTTTTCTGTTTTTAACTATATTAGGATCCTGCAGTGGTTATATCTGAACTTGCTAAAGAATTTCAAATGCAAAATAAATATCAGTCCATGGCTCTAAGCCGAGGAGATGAATACAAAGCCGCTCAACTAATTATTGATTCTGCAAAGATGGTAAACTTCTTTATAACTTTACTGATATTGTTCCAAGAGAATATAACCATCGAATTAATGTAGATTTTAAAATAAAATGTTTAATATTTTATATACATCTTTTCGCTGCTCATGGATGCATGGACTTGACTTCTCAATGTTTCCCCCCCCCCCCTGCATGCTTATGCAACATTCACACTGCGTCTGCACATCCGTCACCGACGTATGTTTTTCTCCCTAAAACCAGTTTTCGGCAGGCGTTGCCATGACAGCAAGCTGTATTGTACGGGACCCTTCGATGGGACGAGAAGCCAGATCTCTGACTGCTTTGACGTCCATAGAGTTGAGCGTCGCATTTCATTGGTCTCCACGAGATGAGCACGCTCTCTCTATTGGGTGAGAGACTGACATGTGCCGTTTTCGCGTTTGCAAAGTATGAATGCTTCTCCCTTTTTGGAAAATGTTACTCTGTCCGCTTTACGTAGCGAACGTGATGTGCGGATGCTGTTTGAATTACGCTTTAGCAAGCTGTAGAGCCATATTCAGAGAGCTAACTCAGGTGATTGTCTTGTTTTATCAATGGCAATTTAACCTGTTTGGATATTCAAATTATAGTTTGGGGAGAATTTAGAGGAGCATGTTGTTTGAAAAAGATTTTGAATATTTTCTATTGATATTTTTTGACTTTTACAAGACTAAACAGAGAGTTTGGCGATTTTAAAACAATTTCTGTTGTATGGAAAAATTTTATTTGCTACAATGTTTTCATGCTACCAGAAGATATATAGCCCAGCACACAAGGCCACATATATATCGTTATTTCAGCACTCTCTAAAACCATAATTTTTTGATATAAATGTTTTTAAACATACCAGAATTATGAAAAAAAAAACTCTTTTATTGTTCTTATTAAAATGCTTGCTTGATGCATTTTCATCATTTTTAAAAACATATCAACCTCTTTTTACAATCTCTTCTGTGTAAGGAACAAATAATAAAGATTTTTAATAATGTGCTCAATTTCACGGGCTACCAAAAAAACCTTTTTTTTTTTTTGTTATTTAATTATTGCTTCTTTAAGAAGTGAAGTTCTTCAAGATTGGCATTGTCTAGCTCTGAATATCTCACTTATAACTCTTCCTCTCTAGTGTGAATCTAGGGGAAAGTCAGGGGGTCATGACTCCCCCCAGTGGCGTAGCTAGACCCGACTTTCGGGGGGGGGGGGGTTACTTCTTATATATATATATATATATATATATATATATATATATATATATATATATATATTAGGGTGCATCATTTGCCCGACTAGTCTAAAATTGTTTTGTCCCTAATTTAAAAATGTTCTCATACCACTAGATAGTATTCCTGTGAATTTTTATGAAAATCAAAATTAATTTAGGTATCCCACCCCACCTCAAGCAAGAAGTTTCTTTTTAAGCTAAATGAACAATTATAACAATCAAAGTGACTCAAAGTGTAATACTGGTAAATATTTTTTAAATTATTTAATTTACATTGCACCCTGTGTTAACTTTAACTGTTACCATTTTTTTAGTGACTTTCCATAACATCTTTTGTAACTGTAACTGTTCAGGTTCACTACTTGTTCTCAACTTTCTACCATTTTCTTCTGTCTTACAACTACTAATACTAGTTCTTTCAGTTTTCTTCTTGTTATTCTATGCATATGTGTTGTAAATTACTTAAATCTGTTAATACAGTAAAACCCCTCTTAACGGACACCCCTCAAAGGCGGTCAACCTTCTTATGTGGACAAGTTTCAATTCCCCGGTTCCAAAGCAAATAACATTAGTAAACCCCTGTCCTGCGGACACCCCTCTACTTGCGGACAAAAAAAAATTTGTCCCGTTAGTGTCCGCATTAGAGAGGTTTTACTGTATATTCTATTTTAACTCATAAGGTGCATGAATTTTTGAAAGTAACATATTTTGAAAACTTTTAATAAACTTGAGTGAATCAGCTGCTGTTGAATCAGTGACATTTTCTCCACTAACAAAGCCTTGTTCGTTTATACAAAAGATAAAAGTCGAAAAAAGACAATCTTCAATGGTTATTTGGACTTGGAAGTGGAATAACTCAAGAGGACTCGGAATTTAAGGGTTCATGTTTAACCATTAGCTTGCAAGTGCTTCGCTGCTTGATGTATCATATTGAGAAAGGTGCCAATCAGAATTTTACCAAATGGGAGTCTTCAAAACTTGTCTTGTCAAAAATATCTTATTTCTATGCAAAATCAAACATTCCAATGATTACTGAATGTAAATCCTGTGAGAAAATACTAAAACTTCATGAAGACAACACAAAATTAAATGCAATTTCTCTTCAAAGAAGAAATACAACAAATTTCATTACTAAAGTAAAGAAAATGGAAGAAGAATTAGCTAAAACATTTTCATTATGTCCTAAAAATGTAGAATGCCTTATAAAAAATCCAGAAAATTTAGCTTTTCTTCAATCTATGAAACGTGATCGTCTAGCAACCTTTGGATCACATGATAAAATATTACAGCAAAAAATTAAGAGTCGGAAATGCGTGAAATATCAAAAGCAGCATTTTACGCAAAAATAGCAAAGGAAACAAGAAACTTCAATACAAGTTGTAATTCAGCTATTATTGATGAAATTGAAAGAGATGAAAATAGTGATGTAAGTGATACAAGTGATGAAACAGATCGGAGAAATCAGATTTATAATGCTCATACCAGAAATGATTTTGCAACTTTGCACTGGGATTCTAAACTCTTACCAACTTTAACAAATCAAAATATTGCAGAAGAAAGTTTTGCAGTTATAGTGGGTAATTCATATGAAGTTAAGCTTCTTAGTGTACCAGCATATCCACATGGAACAGACAAAAAAAGGAGATATGTATCATTGCTAATTTAACAACTAATTGGCTAAATTAATGGAACTGTTCTAACTCAATAATTAATATGACGTTTGACACAACTGCTTCTAATACAGGACGTATAACTGCAGCATGTGTTAGCTATTCAAGAGCGTTTGGGTAAAACTCTCCTGTGGTCAGCTTACCGTCACCACATTGGAGAAATTATATTGTCCCATGTGTTTGACAATTTAAAAATTGAAGCATCGAAGTCACCAGACATATCTGTGTTTAAAAGATTTCGCAAACATTATACATTACTGCAGTTTGTGGAAGAAAGATATACCGCTGATATACCTATAAATTTTTCCAAATTTGATGACAGTTCATTCAGTGAGTCCTCAAAAAGATTAATTGACGAGTGCAAAAACAATGTTATCAAATTAGCTAAATCAAATGTTGTGTTTTGCAGAGGTGATTACTTAGAATTTGTTCAACTTTGTCTTTTCTTCTTAGTAAACGATCCAAATGAGATAACTGCAGCAAACTTTAAACGCCCAGGAGCTTTACGCAAAACACGATGGATGGTAAAATTAATTTATGCGATCAAAATTTGCTTATTTCAACATCAAATCCAAGAACTACCAACTGGGACAATAACTACACATCAACAAGTTTTAAAATTTTGAAACTTTGTTAATTTCGTCACTTTGGTATATAGTTCATGGTGGATAACGTGCACTTCTGTCTTTGATGCACCATGGAATGACTTGCAATTCTTTCATTTACTTATAAAATACGGTATTATTAATTCAGAAATTTCTGAAGTGCAATTAATGCTTTTAAAATTCACCTTTGGTATCTGACAGAAGAAACTGTACCTCTAGCACTATGGAGTAATAAAGTGCCTGAAGCAGACTGACGTGCTCTTGCTGACAGTATGTTAGTCATTAGACCAGCTAATCTTTCTAATCCAAAACACAGATTTGGTATAGGATTTGGAAAACCAAAGTTTCCAACAGGAATTCATTTATCATCAACACTGTCTGATTTTGTTGGCATTGATTCCTGGTTTTTATTTTTTATTTTGAAGTTAGATTCAGAATTCATGGTGGAAGATGTTAAACAGTGGCCAAATTGTATTTCATATCAGACTTCAAAAACTAATTTGAAAGGAATAAACGTAGTAAACGATTGTGCTGAGCGAGGAATAAAGCTGACCAATGACTTTTTAATATCATCCAAAACAGAAAATCATTACCAGAATGTATTACATACACGTAGTTGAGCATGATCGAAAATAACTCCCAAATCTTCGCAAAAGGAGGAAAATTGATTAAAAACTAACTTTCAAACTGAACTTTAATATTTAACAAAGTAATATTATGAAATATACTGTGAATTTGTTTCAATAAATTAAATAATTCTTTCAGTAATTAAATAAATGTAAAAAATTACTTAATTTGTTATTTTTATGAGTTTTTGTAACTTTCAGTCGTCAGGTGGCACACATATATTTTGTTCAAAGTGGGAAAAATTTCATACAAATTATTAATTTTGTATGTAGAATAAAAATAGCTTAGGGACAAAGCATTTGTAAATGAAAAAAAAATTGATGGGGCGTATGATGCACCCTAATATATATATATATATATATATATATATATATATATATATACATATATATATGCATATATATATATATATATACATATATATATATATATATATATATATATATATATATATATATATATATACATATATATATATATACATATATATATACATATATATATATATACATATATATATGCATATATATATATATATACATATATATATATACATATATATATATATATATATATATACGTATATATATATATACATATATAATATATGTATATGTATATACATATATAATATATATATATATGTATGCATAATCGCTTGGAATTTTTCCCTTTTCTTCTTTTTTTTCCTTTCTCTTCTCTCTTCTTTTTCTCTTTTTTTTTTTGAGACTAACTTTTCGGGGGGGGGGTTTGTCCCCAAACCCCCCCCCCTTAGCTACGCCCCTGACTCCCCCCCCCTATTTAAGACTCCATCCCCCAAGTGTTGATCCAGAGGGAATGTCAGGGAGTACAAATTAAATCAATAAAAAAAACTTACCATTTAGAATGTCATTAACCATGGAAATTAGGACCTGGTAATTGGATTAGGTAACCTGGAGATGAGGAAAAACTACTTCTTTGGTAGGGTCGTGGGCACTTGGAACAGCTTACCAGAAGAGATGGTAATGAGCAAGGGGGTGGATAGCTTTAAGAAGGCCATTGATCTTCATTGGGGACTTATAAACTGACTAGGATCAGCCTTTCTGGGCCCAGAGCCTGTTGCTGGTCGTCACATTTGTATTTGTCTTTATCACAATATTTTTTTTTTCAAATAACGGTGATAGTTTTGCAATATAACTTCATAAAATGTGTCAAAAAATCAGTGACCTAAAATTCATAAAATTCTAATGCTTGCAAATTTTTGATGCCCGAGCAGTGCTGATATCTGAGAGTTGACTCTATATGCATTGATTTTATTTCATTGCTTTCCTTTTTTCTGTAGGGACACTGGCTGTTCATTCATAACTGTGAGGTTTTGCCTGCATTCATGCTTGCTCTCGAGAAGACTATCAACAAACTGAATGTCATTAAAGTTCATCCCGATTTTCGACTCTGGCTCGGCACTCATCCTAATTCACCATTCCCTTCTTCAATTTTGCAGAATAGTGTTGTTATTACATTAGAATCTCCTCAGGTATTGACAAGTTTTTCACTTTTTAATTTTTTTTTCCTTCTTTAATTTGATGTTCTACGAATTTCTATAATAAAATGCACTGAACTGTATAGCCATGGGCAGATAAATTGCAGAATCTGCAAAAATGAGTTTTAAAGATATTAGAAGAAATTTGTTTTTTGTTCAGTACTAATAATAGGGAAATTTTCGAGCTTTTTTCAGTGGAAATCAAATAAAGCAAGATTGAACGAGAAAGCAAAAGAACTATAGATGACGAAAATGCAAGAAAAATGAAAAATTTGCTGTTACTGCTCTTTAATTGCCCACAGTAGTATAGCTGTCATTTTCTTTGAACATTAAAGAAAAAGGTTTTTTGATAGTGAAAAAATATTTTATACCGTCCACACTCGATAACTCGAAGTCCCAAGGGACCAGCTAAAACCTTCGAGTTATTAGTAGTTAAGTTATGGGAAGTTCTGGTAGCCTTCTCAAGACTTTGGGACCCAATGAAAACTTGAAAACTTTAGTATAAAAGAATATTTGAGCAAGAAGGGTTCGAGTTATTGCTAGTTGACCTTAAGTCAAATAAAGATGCCTCTTTGATCTCTTTTATACGATGAAAGATAATATACGGCTTAGCAAATATTTTCTTAAGTGGTGTAGTTGTGAACTTTAATAGTGCAGAAGATACTTATTATCTTGATACTCTTAGGCACGAGTGCAGCCACAATTTACCTTCTTCGGAGATGGGTCATAACAGCTCTTATCTGAAAATAAACAACTATATTAGTATTAGCAGTAATGTTAAAGCTAAGGGCTGTGACAAGAGTTGACCCCCAACTCAGGCCCGACGAGAGGCCATGTCAAATTAGTTGTAAAATAAAGGCCCCTCCCTCAAGGGGACCTGGCTTGGAATTGGAGTAGTATTAATTTGACTAGTTTTATGGCAGAGGGAGACCAAAAATGACAGGGGATCCGTTTTGGCTCTCGGCAGACTTGCCCAAACTGCGTGATCGAGGTTCAAGAGTAAACAACAGCACAGCTGAGTTTTAGATTTAGGGTATTGGGAAAAAAAGAGGAGTGGGAATTCTTTAAAATTCCCAGAAATCTATCCAGTATATTGTACTTATTCATAGTTTGTGTCATTTTTCATTATTTTTTTTCTTTGTTTTTCTTGGGGTTCATGTGCACATGTAGAGAAGTCACTATGACCATGAAATGTTTCTAAATTGATTTTTTTTTTTCCTGTTGCTACTGCTTGAAAATATTTTTCTTCTAATGCTAGTTCTGTAATAATTCTGCAACTTTTAACATTTTTTATTACCTTTTACATTAATAATATAGTTTAATTTATTCAGTTGCTCAAGTATTAATCATCATTGAATTTTAATTTGCAGGGAATTAGAGACAATATGCTTAACGTGTACAATTATGTGCAAAATACAGAAAGCTATCGAAATTGTGAAAATCAGTCAACCTATAAAAGTTTGCTGTTCTCTCTGAGTTTTTTCCATTCGCTTGTGTTGGAAAGGAAAAAGTTTCACTCACTTGGATGGAATGCAGAATATAATTTTTCATTTGCTGATTTCAAGGTAGGTGTATATATGTTATTTCCATTTATACCATTTATTACATGCAGTTTTTTCTTGTTAACGTAGTAAAAAAATTCAAATCAGTAAATTCTAATACTTGATTTTAATTTATCTCTAGTGCAGGTTAAGCTCCTTATTTATACAAATACAAATATGACGTCCAGTTGGAGAGAGTGCAATTGAGTGCGGCTCGCATCATAACAGGCCTAAGAAACAGTTGCCCAAATGATATAGTGCTTTATGAGGCTGATCTCCCTCCCCTTGGCCTCGTTAGAAACTCGAAACTGGTGAAATACTTCAACAAACTAAAAAGCTATGAAAATCAGAACCGTACATCTGAATATCTGTCCAGCTGGAGTAGCAACCAGAGACTCAAAAGGAATAGCCCACTTGGTCTGGCCGACAAACTGGATATTATATCCCATTCAGTGGAGTACTCATCTCTAACACCCTGTGTTAGTCCGACTGAGGGACTCCTTGGAGTTCACTTCCACTCTGAACTACCGTCTCAAACCAACAAAAACTCTGATGTCCCTGAATATCTACGACAACTGGCTCTGGAGGTCATAAATAGTATCCCGAGTTACGCTACTCTTATTTATACAGATGGGAGTAAAGACGAGTCAAATCATACTGGGAGTGGTATATATATTGAGAATCCTTCTGTACGTCTCTCTCGACGCAACCAGAACACTGCTCGGTCTTTAAGAGCGAATTAATAGCTATTAAGGAGGGTTTAAATCAAATTCTCCACTCCACAGACTGTAGTGACATCTGGATTCTTACAGACAGCCGTAGCTCAATTCAACATCTACAGGACTGGAACCAAGTAAATGACCTAGTAAGCATTCAAATCATCAATATGCTTAAAACTATTTCAAAGCGAAGAGACGTCCACCTTCAGTGGATCCCCTCCCACGTCAACATTCCGGGAAATGAAACCGCGGATGCTTTGGCAAAAAGAGGCTGCTCTGAGATGGCCACGACTGATTACGACCTAACCTTTGAAGAAATTTTCTCTGCGGCGAAAAATAGAGACCGGCATGTCTGGCTAGCTCCTCCAGCTCATTCTTGGTACAGTAGACCAAAACCAGGAGGTGCATTACGTTTCAAGGCCGACAGACAGGACCAAACGGCCATCTCAAGACTCTTCAGTGGGCACCTGAAATGCATGTCATTTGAATCCGGCCGTAAAGTCTTCCCAACGTGTCCCAAGTGCCATCTGCTGCCGGCCTCCCCGCAACACCTACTGGATTGCTTGGGGCTCACTCTTGAGGATGTCCGCGACAACCCACTCCTGGTGCTCGACTTTGCGAGGGTGCATGGAATTATGGATTTGATCTAGCTGTCGCTAGATCCTGAAGGATTGGACACAACAACAACAACACAAATATGACGACCAGCAACAGGTTCTTGGCTCAGCTAGGCTGGTCCTAGTCAATTTATTAGTCCCCAATGAAGATCAATGGCTCTCTTAAAGCTATCCACCCTGTGGTGTAATCCACATTAGAATCCCTTATTTTTCACTCACTTTGAGTTCGCACTTACATTTGGTTTCGTTTCCCTTTCGGAGCGAACTTTCACCACAGCGTTGGTCTGGGAAAATATGCAAGTGATGACCTAAGAAGAGACAGTTGTGACGTTTGTGGCATCAGGTTCTTTTCTCTCTTATCATTTCGCGGCCGAAAATGGTAATGTTGTGTTTAAGAGTTTTGATTTGTGCATTTCGGTCACCCGTTTTGTTGTCACGTATAACAGACTTTTGTTTCGCCACGTAATTTGCTCGATTTTTCTGGGAGTTGATAACTTTTCCTCGTGTTGAAAAGGTGTGTGTTGGGCTCACAAATATTTCTTTAGCGGGGGGTTGCTTTTTCCCACTGCCGGCATGCGAACTCTGCCGGGTATTGTGATCTTTGATCGGAAAACCCCTTCGCCCCGTTATGCCTGCATGTGTGCAAAATTGGATTAATGCCTGCGTATTCCGAAATTGTCATTCGATGCTCATATGATAGAAAGTGGTAATGTGTTGGAGTATATACCGGCGATGTTTCGCCCCACTGCTTGCCGACCGGGCTTCGCACGGCATGTCTGCCAATATTTGTGACGTTATTGAACTTGGCGGAAATAAACATTTTTATTTACTCTTCTAAAAATTATGTGGAATTCTCGTGTATTGATTATTCCGTGCCTGCAAGGCGAAATCACATGGGTGAGACACTTCCATTTTATCTCATGAAATACGTAATTTAAGAGTGCCAACTTTTTTTTTAAGTATTTAAAAGTGCATGATCTTTAAAATGTTGTTCTTTAAGTCTGAATTTCCCAGCCGCTTGATTGTCACATCTAGAGGTTTTTTTTTTTTTTTTTATTTATTGCTAAGTAGATCTTGCGATTGTCGTGGTTGCATGACTCTGGCTTGGGTTCATTGTACCCACTATATGATACGGTTGCCTTTCCATTAATTTGCCTCGCACCTTTTGGGGGTCTACACAACACACCCCCTTGCTGATTACCAACTCTTCCGGTGAGCTGTTCCAAGTCTCCACAACCCTATTAAAGTAGTAATTTTCCTATTTCCAGGTTAACCTAAGACTTCAATACTTTGAACCTTTTCCTATAAAGAAATATCTTTCTTGAAATAAGGAGACCAAAACTGAACAGCTTACTCCAAATGAAATCGTATCAATTTTCTATACAAAGCCACGAGCTCTGTTTTTTTTTTTAATTGGAAACCTTTAGTTTGAATTAATGACACCATGAATAGCACAATACATTCAATTCTTACATGTTGATTCATGCATGTTGTATGTCCCAATTTCTTCCAATTTGAATAGTTTCTTCTAGATATACTCCATTTTTTGAAAAACATATTATAGAATGTAGTATTCAGTATTACACAACAAAAAATGATCCTCTCTTCCACTTTTAAAAATTTTCCTGTTTCATTAAAATAGCACAATATTCACTTTGACTTTGCACTGAATTTCTTTACTCGACATGTCTGCTCCCTTCTTTTTCTTTTCAATTATATAATTTTTTTAATCGATCCATTTTAATTTTTAGTAATTTGAAAGTTTATTTTTGCAACATTTCAGCATATTTATTGTAATTTTTTGGCTTATTGCAGATGTCGGAGAATATATTAAGATTTTATGCTGATAAGTACAAGGAGATACCATGGGAGGCCTTAAAGGGCCTAATTGCTGATGTTATTTATGGTGGACATATGACCAATATCTTGGACAAAAGATTACTGATGACTTACTTTGACCAATTCTTTTGTGATGAAGCGTGTGCAAATATAAAACTTCCGTGAGTATTCTCTGTCGGCAATAATTCATTAGAGTTTTGAAAAGAAGTCAGTTAAGAATTTTAGTTTTATAATGTATCTCAGGGCATAAATCAAAACCTAATTCAAAAGTTTCAATGCCTGTCAGTTTCTCATATCCTCAATATTTTACCAATAATATAATATAAATTCAATATTTATAATCCAGTTTAAATGTTTTTGTCCCATCAAAAGTTGAATTACCAACATTTTGGCTTGGTTTGAGATGAACGTTTAATGCAGTTTTCTTTAATAGTTTGTCTGATTTGGAGGAATACTACATTCCAGAAGAAGGCCCGCTCGAATCTCATGTCAACTTCATCGAAAATCTTCCCAGTATTGACTCCCCTGAAGTATTTGGCCAGCACAGTAATGCAGAAATTTCCCATCGCATGAATAGGACAGAACAGCTGCTGAATAATTTGTTGAAAATGCATGGGGTAGTGTCAACTCTGTTGGAAGATGACTTCAGTGATCAAGTATGTTGCAATTTTTCAGCAATATTGAGTTATTTATGCAATAATTAGAAAAATATTTACATAGAGTGCTTAAAAATTGCCTTCAAATTCCAGGAATTAGTTGAAAAGTAATTTAGCTGAATTACTAATAAATGTCTTTGAAAATTCAGATTTAGCAGCTAAATAAATTTGTTACAACTTTTTCATGTCTTAAAAAACAATATTCCTGTAATCAAATTGAAAATTTTTCATGAAATATGTATCTATGTTTAATTTTGCCCCCCCCCCCCCTCCCAATTATTAATTTTATTCTTGCAAAAACAGACAAAAATTGCTATAAAATATCTTGTGGATAAATGTTTGTCTATTCGTGACACACTTTTAATTTAAGAAAAGAAAATTAATGCTATTGTGACAAATAAAAGTAAACTTTCAGTATGAACTGTACTAAACATTATATTCTTTGCTTTTTCATTTATTTTATATATTTATTATACAGTCACAATGTGTTGAAAAATGTTGTAAATATTTGAAAATTTGCTAGTTAGTTTTTAAGATGTATGAAAAACCCAATATAAAATCACTGATTTAAAAAAAGAAATAAACCTGTCATTTAAGTCTTTCCAACTTTGATTGATTTCTTTTTCAGTTTTATAAGTAAGAATTTGGTTTTTATATGTTATAAAGATTGCACTTAAAACCCCAGAAACCATCTGCACCAACCAAATTTTGTAATAAGTTTTATCGGGTTTAAATGCTACAGCAAGCTGCTCAAATGGGTCACTGAGACCTCCAAAGTTTTGGCTGAGTACTAAAGGGGAGGGAGTCTCCAGTACCCTGTACAAAAGTGACTGCTATCAATGTACTGTAGGACTTTTGAACCTGGAGATGCGCTCGGTGGGTATTTGGAAACTTTGGGCCTTGAACCCAGGACCCTCTGATTCAGAGTCCAGCAACTTATCAAACTAGGCTATACCCTTGTATATTCTGCATGAAGTCATGAATAAACATTATCTTCCTCTTGTTTTGACTTTAACCCGTATTCATCATTTTCCTACTTTCATTGGTTTTTTTTCATGCACCCAATGGAAAACGTTAAATTGAGGTTGTACTGTGTATATATATATATATATATATATATATATATATATATATATATATATATATATAATTTTTTTACAGGTTCTTTCAACTGTGCAGGATTTACAGCAACAAATTCCCTCGTACATTGATGAAAAAATTAATTTTGGAGATAATCGAGAGTTGTATAACTGCATTCTTATACAAGAGGTTATAATTGCTTTTCACTAAATATTTATCATAATGAGTCATTCTTGTCTAATTTATCCATGTTTGTTCAAGTGTTATCTATGTTTATTCTGGGGTTATCTGTGTTTCTTCCAGGGTTGAAAATTTAAAGGTGCTAGTATAGTTTTGTATGCATTTCATAAAACAGTATTTTGTGCTTATGTTATGACAAAAGTTAGTTTTGTCTTAACTAACGTCTCAGCAGTAGGACCTGCTCATTTATCTCTATTTACATATACTTAATGATAAAAATCTATGTGTCAGAAAGCTGTAAAGTAACAATGCAGGAATAACAGAGCTTGTATTTTGAAAATCTGTATTTCAAAGTTTTAGCAACACAAAACTTAAAAAAAATGACGTGTCCTACAGAACAGTAACACATTAGTACACCTTTTAAGTGAGTTGCTTTAATTTGAAAATGTAACAGACTGTTACGCATTGCTGTTAGAGAGCGTTAAAGAAGTTCTTCTGCCCTTATATAGAAGTTTGGTAAGACCTCATTTGGAGTATGCTGTTCAGTTTTGGTCTCCTTATCTTAAGAAAGACATTAATGTATTGGAAAGGGTTCAAAGGCGGGCTACAAGGCTAATAAGTGGACTTTCCCACTTAGATTATGATTCCAGGCTTAGAAGGCTAAAAATGTACAGTCTTGAGCAAAGAAGAGACCGAGGGGACATGATTCAGTTGTTTAAATTTATTAAAACGAAAGATGTTACGGGGTTAAAGTTTAGCACTGAAAACAGGACAAGGGGTCATTGTTTTAAGCTATTTAAATCTCAGGCTAACATGGATATTAGGAAAAATTATTATTTTAGCAGGGTAGTGGAACCTTGGAAGAGCTTACCGGAAGAGGTGGTAATGAGCAAGGGAGTAGATAGCTTTAAGAGGGCCATTGATCTTTACTGGGGATTGTAAATTGACTAGGACCAGTCTAGCTGGGCCCAGAGCCTGTTGCTGGTCGCCACTTTTGTATTTGTATTCCTCACCTATTTAAGCAAGTTGTCCTGTACCTTTTGGCTTGTGTTGTGTGATGTTGTTATGTTACATCAGTTGAAGGGAGCCGCCAGCCCTCATAATACTAGCAAGAACGAGCAACTGCCTCATTTTCTTCATTCTCTTTTAAGTTTTAAAATAAAGTTAGTTTTTACATGTGTTGTGTTATCTGGAATCACCGAGAAAGCTACAGAAAACGATTTGTTTTGCATACATATGCTTTTGTGCATTTCAAGTTAGAATTAGTTAAATGGTTGTGCAAACCGTTTGTCATTAGAGATGGCTTGAAATGAGCTTATGAACTGCTTAAAGCACAGGACTGTTATATACAAATGTGCTTTACATTGTAAAAGAATGTTTGGTCACAAGAAATAAGGTTGAAGTCCCTAAAGTTTATCACAAAATTGTTAGTAGGGGAGACCAGGGCAAAATGACTATGTTAAAAAATTTTTTGTTTATTAATTCATTTTTAAGGATAGTAAAATTAACTTCACATGAGCTGTTAGAGTAGTCCTTTGTGGTATTAAATATATAACCATTTAATTTTTCAAATAAAAATAACGAAGGATATTTTTATTTTTTCGTGACCTTAGCAAATCGTCATCTTGCCCCAGTACTGGGGCAAGATGACTTTGACCTTGGGGCAAGATGACAACATTGAAAAAGGTTGAACACATTTTATGTTTTGAATATGTTACCTAGTTTTAAAAATGATAACTGTGTTTTTACAGCTTACAAAGTATCAAATTAAGCGTAACCCATTGGAGCGTAATGTTGAAGTGTTAAGTTGTGCAGCGAACAATAGACACAAGTAAAAATGCCATTTTCATAATTGGAACATGCCTCATGCCACCACTCTTGACTTTTACAGCTCTGGATCCAGTCTTCTGTTGGAGGGTCACAATATTCCACTTTCCAAGCAGGGCATCTTCTAACACCATTTTATGAAGTTGATGCAACTGAATTGCTTGGCATGAATTGAACCTGATAAACTTGGACCTAAAGGAATTTAGTTTCAGTTTTTTTACTCCCTTTTTAGCTTTACGAGCTTATTTTCCCTGTTTTTTGTAATAATCTTTTTTGTCCTTCCGCTTTGCTCCTTGTTCTGACATTTCTTTGATGGATGTACTTGTAAGAATGTTTGAGCTCAGTTTTCTGCTTTTTTTTTTTTTTTTTCTCACATTGTGTTGCTTTAGGCAAATCATTGAAATCAGAAACACTAACAGGCTTCTTTGGTGCATCGGAATCGGCATTTGCCATAACTTCTGCTTCGTCTGGAGGGTTTTTATTTTGCATATCCACTTCCTAGGTCTGAGGATTAGAGCTATTATTCTCAGTTTAATCGCCAACAACATCATAGTCCACTAAAAACAAGATAATAATGAGTCTTGATCCCTCATTCTTTAAACCCTTTATCGGCATTTCCAACTGTAGCTGGTTTGAAGTAAGCGGTGCTCAAAAGGCCACCAATTTTTTTGTCGGTGATAGTTTGTCCTAGATAAATGATCATAAAGTTGTCACATGCTTGGCTATAGTAGGTTTTTAATTTACAGAGAAATGACGCATCAGGAGCTAGAGACCATGCGATGTGTGGGGTGGCAACCCAACTACATGATAATGTTTTTTTCACTGAAATATAAGATAGCCTGCAAAGTTATGCGAAATTTATGATTGTCAATAATCAACAGAGCAGGAGATTCTTTGCTTGGTTTAATTCAGTCAACTAGTCATTTGGTCAACTAGTTTATAAATAGCCTCTGGCTCTCCCTTGATTCAATGCGTCCTTTAACCTCAGAAGAGATAGAAGTGCAAGGTCGCATGAACAAACACACAGAGAAATAAGCGTTTACAGGATTTAATAAAATGGACAACATAGTTAATTTAATAATTTCCGCAAGATGACGAGCTCGTCATCTTGCCCCAGACTGCCTGTTTGAACGGATTCTTCTCCATTGCCATAAAAGAAGGCGATTAATTGACATTTATTCATGGTAATAGGCAGTATTTAAACTAAGTTATTCATAAATACTAAAGAGACACGATATAACTTATCTGTATCTGTAGCAGAGCTTATTTACAAATGCATAAAAGTTAGATCGTGGCAACGGTGAACAATCAGAGCTTCAGAACTAACACAAATATGGCGATTTCAGCGTCTCTATATTATTGCTGAACAAACAGCGGATAGGAGGCCCTATAGTATGCAGTAGATGCTGTTAACTGGGGGAAACGGAAAAAATAAGGAATTCGTCATCTTGCCCCAGTTTCCCCTATTGCTATGGTTTAGGGAGATAACAGGGCTATCTGCTACTTACAAATTTATATATACCTGTAAATGAATGAGAGTGCCAGTTTTTTTTTTTATTTAAAGAAATCATTGTGGAAAATATTACCAGAAAAAAGGAGGAAATTTTGGATTTTAAAGATTGCTTATAAATTCATACAGTGCATGGTATTTGGTGAACGCAATGACTTTATGCATCATGAAATATTAAATAACTAGTGGTGCCCTCACGGTTTTGCCCATAACAGAAAATTAAAAGGTTTTTTGGTTCGCCTGTATATTTACAAATCTTGGATGATGAATTTCTCGCCAATATGCTATGTTAATTTGCCTGTCCACCTTATGGTAATTTGCTCGTCCATGTTGTGTTAATATAATCATCTATGTTATGATAATTTGCTCGGTAAAATTTTCTTAAAATTTGAATAGAAAAAGAACAAAATCGAATTTTTGAAAAATTGCTTCAAGGTGCACACCCTCATGCTACAAACTAATGTGACAAACTTCATGAAAATCAGCCGAACGCTCAAGGTGTTATGCGAGTCAGAGATCCAGACTTTCAGCTTTTTTATTGGTAAAGATTATGCAAATTCCAATTTGTTCATAATACCCAGTAGAGATTAAGTTCTGCACTAACGCTCTTCAGGGGTTTTTTTTTTTGAGACAAAAAAAAAAACGCGCCAAAAAGATACTTAGAGTGATTAATCATGAGAAATCATTTAGCAACAATTCATTAAAATTCAAGTGGCGAAGGTCCGTTATTTCGAACTGTAAATTTGTCTAACTTGTCTTTCAGTCGTAAATTGTTGTTTTAATCTTTGAGTAGTTAGTTGTAAATTGTTATCATAAGTGTATTTATTTTATGGCAGGCAACAATTGAAATTTAGACTGTTGACTTATCTTTAAAAAGTCAATAGACTATTAATGAAACACTTTTTTACCCTTTACATCTCATTTCAAAGATTTAGATTGAGGACTATTTTAGATACTAGTAAATTAAGGACCTGTCTAGTTAGACCCGGAGCTTGTTACTAGTCATTACAATTGTGCTTATATTAGAAACAACCACAAAATGACCAATAAAAAGGAGAGAACGTATAAAAGTGAGAAATTGATTATTGTAAAAAGAGATTGATTATTGTAAGTCCCATGAGTCTCTGAATGTTTCAAATGAATTAAAGCACCCTTGAGTTGAGCATCAATTGCTACTGGATTAGTCTGATCTTCTGGATGTACCCATGTTTGGACGGAAATTAAGCAAATATCATGGCAGAGCAAAATACATTTTTTTTTTAAAAATTCAAGTTGATGCAGGATTGAAAAATTCGATTGTTGTTTTACTGAACCGTAGTTTATCATATTGATAGATTTATTATTGTTAAATCCTTTACAGTCTTAGGTTGTTTTTTATTTTGATTCATTTATTTTTTTTAACCCAGTCTGTTTGTGTATTGTTTTCATCCTCTGAAAATTAATTTTTTGTCCATCAATGTATTATTATGAAAGATGTTTTACAAAATGCACTACATAAGAAACAATTGTGATTTAACATTATGTTTCAGGTGAAAAAGTATAATGTCTTAATAAAGTTAGTGGAAGACACTTTAAATAATCTTTATGACATGTTGACTGGAAAGCTAATCATAACCGAAGCCAATGAACAGATTTATCAAGAAGTAAAAAAATTAAAAGTGCCTCAAGACTGGCATTTTGTAAGTTAAAATTTTATTTTTGTTTATTTATTTGAAAAAAAACTAATGGAGGGAAAGTTTTTGTTTTATGAGCATACTTTAAGCCAAAATACAGAGAACAAAAATGCCCTTTCATTATGAAACCCAGTCAAATCTTTCTGTTCTGAACATTTAGCACTCTTTTTTAACTGATGCAACTGTTTTGATCTTGTAAAATTTCTTTTAGGTTTCCATGTTCATGCCTTCTTTATTTTGGTTTTGGTAATTAATATTAAAATGTGACTTTTTTTTACCGTTTTTATTTTTTACTGTTGAAATTTTTAACCAGAATAGGTAATCTTGTTCAGAGACCTTCCTAGAAACTTAAAAGGGGAGGGCGCTTTTAAGTTTCTAGGAAGGCCTAAAGAAGGGCAACTTCACCTAAAGAAGGGCAACTTCAGTCTCGGAAGGCAATTGCACATAGTAGTGCCACATGAAATAATGGAAATTTGTTGAAATGCATTACATCTGAAAATGGTGAAGAGTAAAGGCACAGCCCATTTGAGACAAAATAATGCAAATGTCATACTATTACGATTGCAAGTATCACTTTTGTCTTACATGGTCATATTTCTTAATTTTTGGCTGTACTGTTTGTTACTTGTTTTAGGCTTACCCTTCAATGAAACCCCTTGGGTCGTGGATAAAGGATCTGAAGGCCCGTATCCAACAACTAGCAACGTGGGTGAAAAGGGAAGCTCCTCCTGTTAAATTTTGGTTACCAGGATTTATTTCACCAACATCTATATTAACTGCAGCTATGCAATCTTATGCCAAAGCTAATGATGTAAGTTAGTTATTCTCTCATTTTTTAAGTTTCATTGTGAAAATAGGAAAAAAAAATGATAATAAGTATAAGTCATTCATTTCATCGGTCAGGAAAAGTTTTTTAAACTCATGTGATGTAAAATTTTTCAAAAAAATATTTCATCCTCAAATAACAGTATGAATTGATCTGTACAATTCATACTGTTTATGTAATTATTATTTCTGTATATATATCAATTTATCTGTATTATGAAATCAAATTCTGTGTTGTTAAACCTTTGTACATAAAAGTGATCTAATATGTATCTGTATACCTCCAATAAGATTTGAAATATCACTAATAAACTTAAATCCAATAGTTTGTTTTATTCCCAAAACTACACAACTTCGAAGAAACTGTTTGAGTGGCCAGGTATGAAACTAGGTGTAGAAGAAGCTCTTAATACATGTATTTAAGAAACAGAATTAGTAAACTAGCCTATGGTAACTTATTCAGCTTTTGTATAAGACAGCTTTAAACTTTGCTCAACGAATGTTTTTTGACGCATGTGAAAAAATGCCAATTGCTTTGAGACTTTTAACAAAATTTGTTAGAAATGATGTTTTAACTTCTCAAACTATTATCCTTAACAAAGTGAGTTCTGAATGATTTCTTTCTTAACTCACTTTAAAAACACAAACATCTTCAGTACTAAAAAATGTTCAAAATTATAACCAATTTTAAAATCCATTCTTGATTGAAATTGTAGGAAAGCATTAGTTTTTGAAAATATTTTTGGTAATTTTTCCTCACAATCATACAAAACGTATTCACAAATTTCAAGAAAAATATAGATCAGCTAATGGAAGGGATTTGCTGTTTAACTATACCATGGCAAAGGGATACTAACAGGCCATAAGAAAGGGAAAGGAATGGAGCTATATAAAATGTTCAATATGAGATAGATTCAAAAATTGAGTTCTAATTATTGAATAGAAACTAGACTCCCTTAAGTGTATCTGAAAGTTACTAATGCTGTCAAGGAGTAAGTGATGACAATGCATGCTTGCCAATTAGCAAACTAAGCAACTGAAAATATTTCAAAAGCCATGGAAAAAGTAATTATAAACCTTTTTTGTTACCATTGAGCCATTAATTTGTTTCAACAATAATTGTTTTTGAAATAATAGTGCCTATTGTTGGGGCAAACTTAATGCAGCAGTGTCATAATGCTATGATTAACTCCAATCATAGCATTACGACACTGCCACATTAGGTTTGCCCCAAAAATACTTAGCTTTCACAATACTGCCAATTTAGGTCTACCTCAATTATAGATAAGTTTTAAAAGTTTTAATAAATATTAGATGCTCGTCTGTATTGCTATGAATTTCAACTCCTTTTTTTTTTTTTTTTTTGTTCTCTCTCTCTCTTTTTTTTTTACTCACATCTCAAACTTTACAAAAAAAAAAAGAAAAAATATATTCTGGCTGTTGCTTTGTAGTTTAAGGGGGAACCAGTTTATACAGGTCAAAAAATCCATTTTTTTGTGTCATAAAATGTTAGTAGAACTATTCAAGAATATGTTGCCAAAATTTCAATTCAAAATTCCGTTTAGTTTCAATGCTATAAGCACTTAAAAAAACTGAAAATTGGAAAATGTTCACAGCAGTTTTTGTCAATTGCATTTTTCTCGAAACTTTTTTTCAACTGGTATGCATTCTAGCGCAAAATGTTATATGCCAATCATTCTGAAATTGTGTGTGAATATTCTTTAGTCAATTACACTTTATATGAACCGAATTCTGAGATGATATTAATATTCTTAAAAATAGTTAATGCAAAAAAGTTGAAAAAAAAATGGTAGAAAAATGTGAATTTTGTCAGCAAACACCTCAAAAACATTAAAAGTTTTTTTTTTTTTAAACCAGAATTAGGTTCATATTCTGAGGAAATATGTTGTTAATGATAGAAAAAAATTGTAATGATTACAGATAAAAATTGTGACTTCAGGAATGCACACCAGCAACAAGCTCTGATGGAGACCATCCATGGACATTCATTTCTTCTATCTCTTTTATTTTTGGCAGAAATGACTTGAAAAAATCAGGGCCGTTGACAGGATTTATGGGCTCCTATGCAATTTTCTTCAGGGCCCCTAACTTTTTACTTAATCTTTAACCTCCTCTTTCTACGCTCCGTTTTCACATAAATATTTAAAATTGATTTGCGATTTCAGGTATGGGGAACCGTTTTTGTAGCTCGGACAACTTTACGTCGGTAGCAAAACAGGCCATTTTATATTTTTTTTCCTCACGATGTGTCTTTTCCTACGCGACCGTGTGTTTGTGTGTGTACTTAATAGAAATGAATAAATAAATAAATAAAAAACATTTCTGCTGTCTGCCTTTTTTTACCTCCTTGGAGGAGGAGGGATACCAGGAGAGTGATGCTGGGATCCCCGTTGGGTTGAGGGTAGAATACTCCAACTTTAGGGGGTCTGGGGATTTTCCCTCGGGAAGATTTTTGAAAAATACACTAAAAAATTCTCCATTTTGAGGCTTTATACGGGATAATAGTTCACTAAAATTCTGGTTAACTTTCTAAAGGAAGCAATTTTTTTAGCCTTGGAATTCACGCAAAAAAAAAAAAAAAAATTCACATTTTTTTTTGATTCAAGGCGTTGATAGTGGGCTATGAAGATAAGAACAAGTAGAATTTCTCACTTCGAGCCTGATCACTTTCACTGAATTCGCTTCGATTGAAAACTAATAATCTTAACTCTAGGAGAAAGACATCCTTCAAACTAAAAAGTTTTTTTTTAGGGGGTGGGATTTATCTTTATCTTAGGCCCGCTTCACGGGCCCCTCAATCTCTCACGGGCCCCTGTGCAATGCATAGGCTTGCCCCCCTCTCTCGACGGCCCTGGAAAAAATGACAAAGTGTACTTCAAAACATGAATAAAATATCCTTCAAGTTTGAACAAATTCTGATTATTCCTTCCCTGTTGAAAAAATTCAAGATAAACTAAAATTTATGCCTCTTAAACTGGTTTCTCCCCTTAATGGATGAAATAAGAATATTAAGTTTAACATAACTGTACTGTGCATAAATTTTGCTCACTTGAATTTTATTTGTATCACATAGCTTTTAATTCTGTATGTTTTACAGGTAGCATATAAAGATTTAGTATGGGAATATCATGTATCAACTTTGGATGAGACTCACATTCGAAGCCCCCCTTCGGTAAGCAGATAAAATAACAACTATTGATCCATTAATATGACAAACTATGTCTCTATTTTTATTTATTTATGTATATCTTTTTTAATTTTTAACAATTTTTTTTGCCAAATCCCCCGCAAAAATTGGTCATTTGGTTCCCCGGTATACTTACAGATTACGTCTACTATGCGTTATTATCGGAACTTTTTCGTGGTGGTTTGCTTGCATTTAGCTGTTGACAAAGGGAAATAAACTCGAATCTTATGCTACATATGTTAGTGTTTTATCGTTGGTTCAAGGTATCCTGAAAACAATAAAAAGAATTCTTACGAGGAGGAAAGTTTTTACGAGGAAGAATCATTTTTTATTTCTGATGCTGTCTAGAAATTATTTCTGTATCCACCCCTGATCATGATAGATTTTAACTTTTAAGACATCTGTCAAAAGTTGCTGTTAGATGTTTAAACCATATACTAAAATCGTTTTGAATAGAAAACGGATTTTATACATTATTGGTTTTGCTTTAACTTTTTAACTCAAAGGACATTTCTTTATAATTATCTTGTTTTTTTTTCCTTTGTACTAAAAACTATGAAAAGCTCTCTTTCTTTAGAAAAAAATTCGCCAATTTTAGTAGATGCTTTATTTTTTAATCCTACCTTTAGCAATGAAACCTTTTTTTTTTTGATGGCACAAAAGATAAAATGAAGTGAAGTAGTAGTAATAGCAAACAGCATGATTAGTGATAGTTTCAACAACATGAAGCAAATTTATTCTCACTCCTCTACCAAGACCTAGTAGACCTCTATCTTATCTACTGATTTACCTGCATATAAAAGTGAAACATATAACTACTGAATGATTTGAGAGTCCAAGCATTATATCCAAATTGTATTGGTTTCCCTTTCGTTTTGAATGTTTGCCTATTGAGGCAAATATATATTTTTTTTCTTTTGTGTTCCTGGTTTGTGGGCATGGGCCTCGTGGCCGGGGGGTCCAAGGGGTCCGAACCCCCCCAATGTTTGAGGACCGGACCCCCTCAATATTTGAAAATCGGACCCCCTCGATAATTGTCAAGATGAAATTCATTATTTTGGGGAAATTATTTTTGCTTTGAAGACTTTAAACAGTTGCATAATACATAATTTACCATGTTTAATTCATATCAAATAAAACAAAATGAACATCGAAAAAAAAATGAACTAAAAAAAACAAAATATGTGATGTGTATAGTGAACGGAAAGTCGGAAAGTGAACTCCATTGACAAACCATTGCTCTGCTCTCTGCGCACACTAGCTTCAGTGGAGGATGCTAGAAAGGGGACACCTTCTCCCGAGTGCAATGTCAGCCATCCATAGTCGAGTCTCCAGCGTATATGGACACCCCCCCCCCCTTTTTTTACGACTCTCGTGCTAATAAGTCAACAGAAGTCAAACGGGGTTCTGCCCCTTTCTTTCTTATCTCGTTTCTCGGCGCTTCCAGGTTTCTGTTTCGAATTTTGCAGTGTTTGTTTCGCCGCTTCGATTCTATTTATAGCGACCCCGATGTCACCCAAACAAAATGAGACACCAGACTTCTTTGGCGGTTTTTTGCAGCTGGCAACAACATCCTGGCCAAAGGATGCACAAAAATTTAGAAGACCACTTAGCTGGTCAGAGGTTAAGTTTGGGGTAGAAAGGGAAAGGAGACGTGTCATGTGTTTGACATTATTCAACACGTGGCTTCAAAGTACCTTACCGAAGCGCGGTTTCTCAAATGTGTTTGCGGCATCTCAAATTTGACCAAAAAAGCGTTACGTTACAGAAAAAAAAGAGGAGGAGTCTAAAAATTATCGTGCAATTTCAAAAGCAAATCGTAAGCCAGCATAACATTGGATACTGTGATGTCACTTCCGATAGACCAACAAAAAAAGAAGCGCAAGATGACCAGAAAAAAAAAAAGACAAAAATAAATGACGTTCCGACAAAAATAAAGATAATTTCATGTGGTCTTTTGGTCTCCTTGAGAGGAGGAAACCTCCTTGAAACAGGAAAATGTAGCAAACCTTCTACATCAAATTAACCTGAGCCAACTGAATCATCATCAACATCCACGGAACCATCTTCAAAAAATCAAAAGACCGTGATAGGTAAGTATCATTCTGTTTAGTGTAATACATGCAGAGGCTCCCCGATTTTATACTATTCAGATGGGGTTACTTCTCGATTTTCCGAATGAAATTCCTAATTACCCACATCACTACATCTAATGAGAATATCTTTTTAATGCAATATTTCACAAAAAACTACTCGAAATTTAAAGACTCGTCAGACAAAATTTTCTGGGAAAGGAAAGTTTATGAAAGTTCACAGTGACCTCTTATCGAGTAGCTCCTGAATGCCTGCTAATCAGGTATGCTTTACAGTCAATATTTTGACATTATGAGTCCTATCAGAGCTATTGCGTTCAACTTTCTCTTTTTTTTTTGAAATGTTTCAACTTTTATAAATTTTAATGGAATAAATAATACTCCTTTTAGTTATTAAAGCTTAACAGAACATTATCCATTAATAATCCTGCTTTACTGAACAAATTTTATTGAAATAACCCATTTTAAAACTTTTAGTCACGTGTCAGAAAAAAGCAGTTCATTTCTCTATATCTTTCCCATCGTCCGCTGATCAGAATTCAATTATACACCAAATGCTGTTTGTTCTCTGTGTAGGTCAGTACTTAATCTGTGAGGTGTGCCTCTCAAGGCAGGCCTGTCATTTCAAGAGGATCAGGAGGGGCACTTTCCCTGCTGACTTTGAGAAATCAGAAATTAATGTATTTACATGGGCATGGTTTTTGCTGTTTTTTGGTTTCATATGCATTGAGTGTATGGATGATTCAACAAAAAAGCAAAATTTTGGTGCATTTATTACAAAAAACCTGAAAAAATTAAGAAAAAAACTTTAAAAGGTAGCATTATTAAATATTATGAGAGCTTAATTATTTGTGTCTTATTTTATTTTCGTAGTTGTGTTTTTCGTAGGTTCGTGAATGTCATAACGGTTAATTATATACTTTAATATTTTAATTAAAAAACATCAAATTAAACTCCTTTGAATCTAACCTGTGCCAAGAACTGAGAGCTGCAGGGTTTATCACTATGTAATATAAAAATTTAAGTATACAGTTGTCGCGGCTTATATGAGTCACATTTTGTTCTAAGTAGCTTTGATTCCATAAAGCGACCGATTCAATAAAGCTGGATTTCGTTTTTGATGATTTCATTCATTAAGAACGGTTAATTCAATAGTCCACTGTTTCAAAATGTTGAAAATTTGGTGCGGCTACTCTTGGTGTGCCGCCCTTCCTCGTGTAAAGTTGAAAGAAGCTTCAGTGCACTGAGAAAGCTGAAATTGTATCTAAGGTCGACTATGACACAAAAGCGGTTGAATCATGTTGCTTTATGCTAAGTTCACAAAAACATCTTGGACGAAATTGATCACAAAAAAATAGCACGGATATTCGTATCCATGTGTTGTCTAGAAAAAATATATTTGTTAGTATTTAATTATTTTTCTTATTGTGTAATTATGTAAATCAAGATGTACCCGTTTAAAAGTATCGTATTAAATGTAAACCCATTATATACATACATATATATATATATATATGAATTTTTCTTAATGCAACTTGAAAATGACAGAGTCAGAATGGTCCCCCCCCCCCCAATAAATTTCAGCTGACGACGTCAATCTTTGTGGGGGGGGTGGGGGAGAGGTTTGCCTCAATCAGGAATCCTTGGTTCTTCCATACTCAAGTCCTGTGAGAGCCAAATTGTTAAAATTTTTTGTAAGGAAATTAAGATATGTCCTCTTTTTTTTATAAAGTGATTCCATCCCAGGAAATCTCTTTCATTGTAGATTAAATGCTTTGTGTGTTTCAAGTTACATGTAAAGCTTTTTTTTTTAATCCTTTTGTAGGAAGGTTTTTATGCTCAAGGCTTATTCCTGGAAGGAGGCGGTTGGGACAAGAGAAATTCCTTGCTTGTGGAACCTGAACCCCTGCAGCTTTTTACAGCTATGCCTGTTATCCATTTCAAGCCTGTGCTAGAATCTTCAATGAGAGGTAAGATCCGATCTCAAACAATGCAGGATGATACATTATGGGTACCATAGATGTGCATGGCAGTCAAGGCAATTCGGAAAAACATAACAACGTTTAACTTCCATAATAACTATTTCTTTCATTCTTTCAAGGTTTGTGTAAGCTTGGCCAGCTCTAGTAGTTCTGCCTCCCTAGGCGATATTGACAAGTGCCCCCCCCCCCCATTGATAAAATAATATATTAATAAAATAATAGTAAAGTGCTTAAAGTTAAAGTGAGTTAGTTAAATTCCATACTGGGTTTTGCATATCCAAGCACTGGTATACTCCTTGAATTATCTTTTTTAACATTAAAGTAGTGCACACATCTTATTGTACTGAAACCTATTTTAATATTTTAAAAAGACTTTTAAATCATGCAATTTTTTGCCTTTAAAATTAAATTGAATTTCTTGTAAAGATTCGAACTATGTTTTGCATATCCAACCCCACTGGTACACACTCTAAATTATTATTGTTTTATTTCATTTTTAGCATTGAAGCAGTGAATCTTTTGGCACTGTAACAGATATTCATACTTAAATGTTTTTTTTTTTTTTTTTCAATTTTTAAATTTGCGCCCTTAAAATCTGACGCCCAAGGCCACCGTCAACACCAGGAGCCAGGCCTGTGTATTTATAAGTTTCAACCAGGAAACTTGAATCATAAGGTTTTTTGTTTGGTTATTCAATGATTAAAACTTTAAGTACTAAAGTGAGTATTTAACATTTATCTTCATGACAACAGCTATTTCAACTTATAAAATCCAGTCAAAACCCAACAGAAAAATTTGAAAAATAAGAGTTTTTAATAATAACAGTTATGGCCGTGCTAAGTACAAAAGTCGTTGCTGCATTTTTTACCAAAATTGAGTTATGGTCGTCAAGTGATTCTACCTAAATAAAACGTTTAATAGTAATTTGTCAATTGGAAATAATTTTAACAAAATTCTGAAAAAGTTGCACCTGAACCAAATACATGGAGGCACAAAACTTTCAATGGCAATTTCTCCTTTTAAACTCAGCTGCAGATACAGGTATACTGCCATACTAAGCGCAAAAGTTGTAAGTATAATTATGTTTCGTAGAATCATAAATTCTATATAAGATTTATTCGAAAATGTCATCTACATACTTTTCTTCTTGTTTACAGGCTTGTATAGTTGTCCTTGTTATTACATGCCAAAACGGATGGATGAATCCGGGAATTCAACATTTCTTTTTAATGTTGAATTAAAAACCAAGAAAAGTAAAGAGCACTGGATAAAACGTGGTACAGCATTGATAATGAGTACCAGAAATTGAAGTTGAACAAATATTTTGATATTTAATGTTACTATAGTGAGAAGATACTCATGTTGATATTTTAAAACATTAACAGCTGTTATGTATTTTGGAATTTGAAAGTTTTTAAAAGGTTTTCATTCAATAAATGTAATGATGCTTAACCTTCCAAGCGGCGGCCATGTTTTTCTAGAATTTCTGATTTGTGTCACCACGGAAATACCAGGTGGACCCATAAAGAGTCAGTCTTTTCTCAAACGAATTTTACCCCCTCGTAATCCGCAGTGGGTGGGGAGTTCCTTCTGCTTCATTAGGGACGCGTGACACTGAGTGACAGCCTACCTGCTCATCAAAGCTAGTACAAAAGAGAATCTGTGGAATGTAGTTTCCTGCCTAGTTGCAACTTAAAACCTGTTAGTTCAACAAAAAAGGGGACATAATATGGATCTTATTTGAAAGCATAAGGATAGTTCGTTTTTCTTCTAAATTAGAATGTATATCTCCAAAATAATGAGACAAGGGAACACATATTTTGACGCAACATTTTATTGAACTGATCGTACATATATTTATGTATTAAGAACAAATGGGACTTTAATTTCTGTCCCTTAGGTATATTTGTACGATATAAGTGATGTTTTTTTTAACTTTAATATCTTTAACTAGACTTAAACTGGCTTAAATTAAAAACATTTGATGACTAACTTCTTGAAATACCTCAAACAATTGACAAAAAAATAATATTCAATAGTTATTTTTAATAAATAAAGTTTTAATAGTTATTTTTAATAAATAAAGTTTTTTTTTTTGTTCCATTCAGAAAGTTTCCAATGTTTGACTGTTTTGAGTAACCTTTTGTTTAATAGTCTCTTTGAAAAGATCAGAAATGTCTTTTTATACTGTCCTGTCCTGGATAATGCTCTTATAATAATACCGGCACTCTTTTTACTTTATTCCATACACTTCACTAGTATCTTCAAAATGATCAAAAAATTGGTCTAAAAAATTGTGTGAGTAACCACACTACATTCTCACATAATATGTATTGTCTCGGCAGCTTATGTTATGAGCTAGCGCGATTAATTTTTAAGGCCTTCAAATGCCTTTTTACACCATACGTTTTTAAAAACTTAATTTTGGCAGCAAAAAATAAATAAAATGTAAAAAAGGGTATATATATATATATATATATATATATATATATATATATATATATATATATATATATATATAATATATATAATAATATATATATATATATATATATAACCTTAAATTCAAACGTTGTGAAATTTCACGTATTTTTACGCATCTTATTTTAATATTTATTTATTTATTTATTCATCTGTTCCAACTTTTGAGTTAGAAAGTGTAGTTATTAATAGTACTTAACTCGTTCATTTCACAAAGCAATTATCAATAAGGATCAAAAAAGAAATAACCACTGCAATTTTGCGAAAGAAAACTGCTAAAAAAAGCTTAGTACTACTGTTTTCTCTGAAAAAATTAAAATTTAGTACTAGATACTTACCGTTTTTAAACTATATTCTCTGTTTTTTTTTTCCCTTGATTGTATATTGGTACACGTCTTAATTTATTTTAAACACTTATATGCGATTATTGTAAATGCTTTCTTTCTTTCTTTTTTTTGATAATTGCAAGCGAATTAGATTTTTTTTTTTTCATTATTTAACTTTATAAGCTTAGCAGTAATTTTGAAGTATTATTTTGTAAATCATACCTATGAAAAGAGTTTCCTACACCAATGAAGTTAAATTGAATTCATTTGTTTATTTTTTATAATTTTCATTGTCTTTTTTTTGAATAGGTATTTAAAAAAAACCTATATAATAGGTATTATATTGGTTTTTTTGTTCAATATTGCAATTTTTAACAGCATCTTTTATTAAACAATCACGAATTGCTTACTATCCTCATGTAATCAATGTTGATCTTTCTCTGATTTTTTCAGATTACCACAGCGACGGCTGTTTTTAAAATTTATTTTAGAGTGCGAAATTTTCGTCGTCATAGTTACGAATCGTCTGCGGCTTGATTTTATTCTTATTATTTTTTTTCCAGGGCTTGAATCAAATAGACTTTGCATTAAAAAGGATTTTTTTGTGTGTGTGTGTGTGTGTGTAAAATTACTATTTTTCCGAAAGAAAAGAACCCACCCATATAGATGAAATTAAACTGCAAAATTTCATCATCCAAATTTGCAGATTGCTAATTCCCATCATTTAAGATTGATAAGAAATAAAACTGCATAAATTTATCTGCTGTAAATAATCTTTATGACAAGTGTACTGGTGGATGTCAGCCATAAAATCTTTATTTTTACTACCGCATACAAATCACCGTTTCTTTTTAATGGATATGCCTCGTATTACTTATGCTAGAAAACCACCATTCATAATATGACGGGTGCAAATTTCTTGGTCATTTTTATTCCATTTGTAGAAGTAAGAAACCCAACGAGTTAGCTGCTATCGTGATTACGAAAAATGTCACTTGAATTCAAGACACCAAAATTCAAATGAATGTTGGATGCTGTATGGTTTAAAATATTTCATTATTAACGTCGCTCATTCTTTACTGCATATAAATAATTTATTTTTTGATGCTAATATAATATGGTGCAACATTTTATGATTCAATAGTGTTCTTTTTCATGAATAAATGGAAATTCGAAAAACATAGATTGAAATTGTTTATAAAATTATAATTTCTCAAACGCAGAATTTTTCAAACGCCCTCACTTCAATCATTGATTAGGAAAATATTACTTTATCAGAAGCGAGTTTTAGTTCATTTTTAACTCTCTTTTTTTTGTCTTTAAAATTGTGATATTTGACATGTAAAGTAATATACGCCTCTTGTAAAAAATTCGATTTTTGAGTTAGTAACATTTAAAATTTTTTTTCTAAACATCATTTTTTTTCACGTCTGACCCATGCTGTTGAAAAAAAAATAAACTGGCTCGCATCGAAAAGAAATAATTAATCTTTAGTTACCAATTAGGTTCATAAATCATTCTAAAATGATTAAGAAAAATTCGATCGAATCTTTAACTATATGATGTTTTCATTATATACAGAAGATATATATCTTTCGTATACTTATAAGTAAGGCCTTTGTTTTTCCTCTGTTTAATTTCCAGTTTTAGTTTTTCATTATTATTAATATTGTTATTATTTCAAGACTACTAGCTATAAAATTAGATTCTAAGTTTAAACTGAAAATTTAAGTTGTTTATCGCAAAATGATACATAGCCAAGCCCAGTTACCTCCAAAACTTCGGTTAAAGAGATAAACTGAGAAAATATTGTATGTGACGGAAGAGTTGTACCTGCCACATAAGATTTTGTAATTGTGTATATATATATATTCCTCTAACCTCCCCCACCCCCTTTAATACACATTCAAGTTTTATGATGCCTATTTTCATAATTAAATAACGTTGTATTTAAACACACGTACGTATAATTCAAATAAAATAACAAAATAACATTAAAAGTACTTAAAAGAGTCATTCATTGTAGTGATATTTTGAGAGAAGCTACGTTGGGTTCCATCAACGCCAGACAGCAACACGCCTCCCATTCAAATTGAAGGAGAGTCTACCACACCTCCTATTACACGCTAGAGTGACTTAAGGGGGAAGCGAAAAATGCCGCTACGAATATATTCGTAGCTTGCCGTTTTCAGTAGGAAAAAGTTTCCGAATATATTCGTACCCTGCCGCTTTTAATATAAAAATATTTCCGAATATATTCGGGCTTGCCGCCAGGAGGGTTAAGTGAAATAAATGGAAACAGTGTTTAAAAACAATCCTTGAAATGATTTATTTTACAAGATTACAATTTAAAACATGTGAAATTGATAAAATGTACAATGTGAGTGAATGTCAATAGTTTCATGATTACTTGGCTTTATACTTTCTGATGAACTCGTTGACATCAAACTTTCTTTGGCAACCTTTGAAATTCATGAATCTAATTTTCCCAAAGACTGCTCTCTCGGCCCATCCTTGATCATGTATGCCACAAATGGACCACATGCAACCTTGCAAAAAACATAAAATGCAGATATTTAGAACGAATATTCTTTTAGAAAAATATTTGAAAAAATGTAACATTAATTTAGGACGCACATTACTTAAAATGATTAGATATGTTTACACATCAGACTAGAAATATTTCAAATTATTTAAAAATATAGAAAAACTAGTTTCACTAGAAAGATGGAGCATAGTTAATTGTTCAATAAATCCAATAATACTGCAGTGTGCAGGTAAATGGCAGTATCTGCAGAAATGTGTGGTGGAATCAATACTAACAATAGGAAAATACATGAAATACACCGCCAGCTCAGTCAATTCCAGCCGAAGACTGCAGTTTCGTGCTTATTAGCACTCATCAGCCCGGCATAGGAGTGACTGAGCTGGAGGTGGAAAACCTCTTAAGGAAGCCTACAGTGCCAAACAAACTGGTGGCTAATACAGAATTAGCACTGACTAGACGAGCGACGAAACTTTCATGTATTTCTGCCTTAGCCCTGGCTATAGGGCGGTAACTTACTGAATATATCTGCCTTGCCTTCAATATTCGAGTTAAACCGAACCATTGTTTCTGTCACTCGTCTGGTCAGTTCTAATTCTGTATTAGCTACCAGTTTGTTTGGCACTCTTGGCTTCCTTAAGAGGTTTTCCACCTCTAGTTCTGTCACTCCTATGCCGGGCGGATGAGTGCTAATAAGCACGAAACTGCAGTCCTCAGCTGGAATTTGTTGGCATAAATATTATTTTATTTTTATTCTCGGTCCACAGCCGATAATTTAAAGAAAATAATTTAAAGTTAAGTGTACCTACTTTAAGCCCAGTCTGGTAAAAGTAGAACTTGTCAACTAGTTGGTGCTGACACTTCAATCGACAATTCCCCCACGCCATAATTAATGGCGACTGTTTACTGAAACCATCGAAGATTGCATGTCTCGATGTGTCGATTCAGAAGAGTTGAGTTGTCACCTGATTGATTCGAATTAATTCCACTTGTTGACCGCACGTGCTATGGAGAGGAGTACGAATATTCGCGGCAGTGGAATAAACAAATGAGTGATGGTCGAAGTAGAAGTTAGTGTGGTGACGTCATCGAGGCATGGAATCTCATTGGTTGATAAAACATATATATTGTGGCGAGTGGCAGCAGAAGTCCTCTCTTCTCTCAACGATCCCCAGTTGTTGTTTTGATCGTGAAGCCTAGTCCGGCTCACGTGTGGGAGGTTTTTCCCCGCGATGCTAGCGGGGGTTTTTGTGGTATGTGAAACTAAATCTTCCAAGTCCTGGAATTAGTATGAGTCCAGGTGAAGAAACACTTGTGTTGTGTCCGGCCAATTAATATTGCCGGGGAAGTGAGTTCCTATGTGTCTACCTGAGATGTTCACCGATCTACGAACTGTCTAATGTTGCCTTTCCATTACGGACATTCCTGAAGTGTGATCCGGGCGACCTTTTGTGTGTCTTCAAGTTGATCCTTCGGACCCGCCAGCGACTACATCGACATTTTGGTGACATTTTTCCTTTATTTACTGGAGCCACTTTTGTTATGATATTTTGGGGGTGTATTTTATGGGGATGTTATTCATATTTAATAAATGTATTTTTCTGAAATATGTTTTTTTTTGCTTGTCTCCAACTTGACATTACACGGCCAGTTAATGTTGGCTTAGTTTAAATATCTTAACTTTTGGATTTTAAACTTAACTTTAATTATGCCAACAGAATTGACTGAGCTGGCGGTGTAGTTCATGTATACGGGCGGTAACTTCCTGAAAAGGAAAATGTTGGAATTATAAATTGTTTTCAGGCCTTTTTTTCAGCGGAAACCAAACAAGCAAGCTCGTACAATAGAGATAACGTACAATAGATGAAAAAATGCAAAAAATGAAAAATTGCAGTTAGTGCCCTTTACTTGTACACAGCAGAACCCCTGACCCTAACGACACATTTCGCCTTTTCCCAATAAGACCCTATTTAAGTCTTTATTAATTATTTTGTCATTTGCCTCATAACAGCGTAAATATAGAACCTAGAAAAACGAGAGGGGCCACCGTGATTTCCAAGGTAATTAAGAGGAAAAACAGAGAAATTTTTCTCTCTCTTGCTGGCTGCAGCATGACAAGATGCTATACACTCTAGTTTCAACTTTACCTTCCTATTTTTGCAGTTAGATGGAATTCTAAATGCACAAAACTGTAAGGATTGCTCATTGAAAGAGAAACTAGAACTTGATATTTTGGCATGTAAAGATAAGATCACTGAACTTATGTATTTAATTTTTATTTAGTCACTAGACATAACGTACAGGATACGTGAACTCGCCCTAGACAGAAATTTATAAAGAACTAGCTGCGTTTTGCCCGGCTTTGCCCGGTCTACCTTGAAAATAAAAATTGTGTCAAGTGACGTATATTCAACAATCAGGCGCAAAAAATAAATTTAAAAAAACATCATGATTTCCCTTCCAAACAATGACGACAGATATTAAAATACTTTCAAGAAATTAAATCCAGAAAGATGGATTTAAAATGCGTAACCATGGAAACACAAAATAAAATAAGTTTAAGGAATCTTAAAATGCGAAAGAAAATGGTTCACAATTTGAATGGAATCGAGATTTCTTAAACTTGATTTAAAAAGCTTGTAACTTTTTTTCCTTTCGAGATAAAAGCTTATTTTTTCGACCATAGGTCGAGTTAGATCTGGAGTAAAAAGGTCGCTTTTTCCAATGGCGTCAAAAAGAAAGCTGTGGGACAGTTCCTTCAATTTTTTTATTGATTTATTTAATGAAGAAAGTAGTGCCTAAATTTCAGCTAAGCCTAAAAATATTCGAGCTAAAAACGCAAATAACTCCTGCCCTAATAAAGTTAGAGCATTAAAACAAATTGCGTAGAACGTGGAAAATTCCACCCTTTCTAACGATATGTAATATTAATATGTGCAAGTAATTTTTCACCCCCATATTTGAGAATTTATGTGAAAATTGGACGTAAATTGGAATAAAAAAATTACTATTCTTCAAATTTTATTCGAACTGGTCTGTAAACCTTTTCAGGACTTAAAGGAACAAATTGTGAAAATTTCAGCGCAATCGGCCGGGTAGTTCTCGAGTTTTGCGAGTTCAAACACACAGATGCTTTTTGGGACTTCATTTTATACTATGTAGAGATTCACTCACAAACCAGGAAAAGGACACACTGGCCCCTCTTCAGTCTTTTAAGGTATACGGCAATTTTCGATCTTTCTGGTGTACTCAAATCCATTTTCATGAATGTGATAATTTTGTGCAAAAATTTGCACTTTACTCTTGAAATTTTAAACTTGGGCTTATAATATTGAAATAGCATTGGAATTTTAGGAAACCTTGTGTTTCACAATATTTTGAAGTACACTCAAACCTGTTTTTGTGCAGTCTTAATTGTTGCAATTTTTTTTTTTTTTTTGTGCGGGAAATGAATATTTCAATCAGATTGGGACTCAATTGGCAAAATTATATTTAAATGAGCGCGAGGGTCAATCTTCAAGTGATGACAGGGGCATCCTGATGAGAAGTCACTGTGACCTCCCAAAAATGTCCTGATCTGGGAAATTTTGTCTGACTATTTGGTAAAATTATCATCATTTGGTTTATTTTGATTTCGTTTAAAGACAAGTTTTTGGGTTCTTTTCTACGTGAAACTTTTTAATGCAGTCCCTATCCACGATATAAACATTTTTTTTAAACTGTTGCGAAAACAACTTTTTATAGCTACTCATTTCAAAAATTATTTTTATAAAGTTAATAATTTTGGTACATGAGTTTCAAATTTCCTTTTCTCGTTCAGGATATTCACTTACTCATAAAATGTGTAAGGCATAGTATTTATTTTGTATATAAACATAATTTATAACCAATCGATCACTAAAATAAGCAACCATATATGTCAAGTATTCAGATGAACTTACCAACATAACCATTTGGATCCCGACCATCCAATTCATACTTATCATTGAGATAAATAGCAATCTCCAAAGCCTCTTCAGGACTCTTAGTCCATTCTAAGATTTTCTTGGCCCAGTACATACGCAGGAAACCATGCATTTTCCCCTCTTTCATCATCTGAACCTATGGTTATGTAAAATTTATATTAGTGACATTGAAATGTAGATAGTTAACTTTAAAAATAAATAAATAAAAAAAAAACAATGAATAATCATTGTTCAAGCACTTTAGGTGTGTGTAACCAATTGAAACTTTTTGATTAATCTCTTATTCAAATTTCTCTCTCTCTTTTTTTTTTTTTTTTTGGAGCAATGATTGTTATTTGTCTTCACTTGACCATTTTTGATGTTCCTTTGATTTCTCAGATTACCATGACTGTGAGAATAAATCTAGCTGATTGTCTTTAACAGTTACTAGAGATATTAATTTTTTTCGTAAAAGTTACAAATTCTCTGCACTTTTTGCATTCTTTTTTTTTTTTTTGAGCAATGATGAATTGATTATTTACCTTATCTGACTGTTTTTGAAGTTCCTATGATTTTGCAGATTACCATGATGACAAGGATTAGCCTAGTTTATTGTTTTTAATATTTATTTAGAGAGGCTAGTTTTTGTTGTCAAAAAGAAACATTCCAGGGGCCTTGGTGGCCTGAACAGTAAGGCATTGGACTTGTGACCGGAGGGTCCCTGGTTCGATCCTAGTCGGTCAAAGATCCACCGTCTTCATTAAGGGTGACTGGGGGACATTAAATGGGCTTGTAGTCACAAAGTCCTCCAAGTAAAACAATACCGCTGGGGGTGCTATGCCAGAATTTATTCGGCTTCTGGTCTATTTCTAAATTTTCGAACTGTTCATAGATGGGGCTGCCTTCTATCATGTTGTCTGAACCAAATCGAAATTGCATCTAGAAATAGGCGCTCGATAAAACGAAAGCCGTACCCCTCTGCCTTAAAATAAAGTAGCATTGCTACTCGGGCTAGGGTTCCTGAGTGGCATGAGTAACAACAACAACAGGAAACATTCCATTGCCTATACTTCAAGATTGCTTTGCAAGATGCTCAAAGAAAGGAAGAAGAAAATTTCTCAAAATTTATAACTATTACGATAGTGCACAAAAGAAATGTGTTCAATATCGATTTATATTTATATATAAATAAACATATTATATTAAAAATAGATACAAAATACTTAACTAAATTAAATATAATTAGCAAAACAATTTACCTGAGCAGCATTCCAAAGTAGATCATGAGTTTTTGCAGCTTCTAATTGTTCTTTTGTATATAAATATTCTCTTTTATCTTTGGCATGATCTTTCAATGTCTTTTTTGCCCAGTCATAAGCACCTAAATAACACAGATGAAAAAAACATGAATACTTTAATACCCTCAAAATCTGATGACTCAACTTCCAAAAAATGTTATACATGAATCATACAGTAAAAATAGTGAAATGTCTATCAGTTTTACTATATATATCATTTTGTATATTTATGTTTTGGATGATAGTTGCAAATAATCTCTTTTAAATCATATTTTCAAATATAACCACACAGCTCTAACCAACTCTTGCTTGACCATGGGGAGATGGTGGATGAACTGGAAATGGAAACGGAGTACTGATTGTGCAGTGGATATGATCAGCAAAACTGAAAGAGCAAAAAAATATTATTGCTTATTTGCTCTCTCAGATCCTACCTATTACAAAATGAAGAGTTCTGTTTCTGCTTTTAAGTCATCCGCCATCTCTCCATGGTCCAGAGCCACTACTTTTCTTTTCCCTTTTCACTCCAGGGTCCTCCATACCTACCACTATTTGTGGTTTAACCATTGGGTGGGACCCTGGAGACAGCTCTGACTTCTTGATCCAGACCAGAAACCGAGCAATCCCTGGTCCAGCACCCTAGAGGTATCGTTTCACTTGGAGGACTTTGTGACCACGAGCGATAAACAACACTTAAGCCACCATCTTGAGTAGGTCAGACTGATGTAAATGTATGGATAATTTTTTTCTATTTAAAATAATAAAAATGCTATCTCAAATAAGTGATGTTACCTGAGGGGGGGGGGGGGTACAATGAGATACAAGATAAATATTTAAAAAAAAAATAAAATATAGATGCACATGAATAATAAAAAAAAAACAATTGTGACAGCATGAGCCACATTTGGTTGGTAGCGTTAAAAAAAAAAAACATTTTATAAATTTTTAAGCTTGGTCAGAAATTCGGATATTCAAGAACTCAAATTATATTTAAAACCATTTTAACGTACATAAGGTAGGAAAAAAAATCACACGCCTAAACCTAGGATAAAATGGATTTCCTTTTCAATGTAATGTGACACACTCGTGTTCTAGAGCACATTCATGTAATAACATGATTTAAATTGACTATAGCTACTGTGAAATAATTATCTACTAAAGTGCAATGTGAGTGTGAAGAGTTGGCCCTTATCCCTATCTTGTTTTAGAAATTTCCGTTTTCATGGAGAGACGATGTGAAGAGAAAAGTTGAAGATCAGAATTTGAAAGTGCGTTATTGGTTCTAGAACTTGAATATGTTACCATGGAGTTTAAGAAATTAGCCAAAGAGGCAACATATTTCAATTTTGTGCGGTCAAAGCAGATGTCTTATTGGACAGGTCACATCTTAGGTAAATAGGTGGGTTTTCGTTTAACCTCTTTCAGCAGCCATTGGTCAGAGATTGCAATGCCTCCTACAGTTAGTTTGAATAAAAAAATTGATGAGAGTAAGGTTGCAATAAAAAACACAAGGCTTGTCATTTTTACTTTTTTGCCAACTCTGCAAAATAAACATTTCAGGACAAAATAATAATGAAAATATACTAGAAGTACATTTTTACTTTCTTCTATATCTAATATATAGAAGAAAGTATTAGATTCGTGCAAATTTTCGAATTTCGAATTTTGACAGATTCGAACGTTTTGAGGTGTGCTGAGTCCATTTCGACTATTTTTGGAAAATGTCTGTCTGTCTGTGTGTGTGTGTCACGTCTGTGTGTGACCAGTTTTTTGTGGCTGCTCTACAGCAAAAACTACCGCATGAAATCGAACGAAATTTGGTACACATATGTGCCCCTATGTGAACTTGTGCCCATTGGTTTTTGGCGCGAATTCCTCCAAGGGGGTGGAGCAATGGGACGTTTTTTGAGTTACGCGTGATTGCTATTCCTCGGGAAGTAACCGTCAGAATCAAACAAAATTTGGTCCATATGTTGCCCCTAACAGGAGCAGGTGCTGATTCAATTTTGGTGTCAATAACTCAAACGGCGGTTGAGCTATAGAACGTTTTTTGTCGTCAATTGTGACTGCTGTATCTCAAGAAATAACGAACGGAATCAAACAAAATGTTTTTAACAAGTAGCCCTTAGTGGGTATAAGAGCTGATTTCATTTTGGTGTCAACAGCTAAAAAGGGGGTAGCGCAATCGCCCGTTCTTTTTTTCCATTGTGAGTGCCCTATCTCAAGAAGTAATGCTACGTTCTGGTTAAAATTTGGAATATATGTGAATCCATATGTAAACAGGCTTTGGTTCAATTTTGGCGCCAAGAGGTGCTGATTTATTTTTATTATCATTATTTTTTAGCGAATAAAAATAGCTTTATTAATGCAACAATAAGAAAGATAAATCGTAATAGATTGTCGTCTGCGTATTTCTCGTGATTTTAATTGTATGGAAATGATCGAAAATATTATCTCAATGATTTAAAATTTTTAACTGTTGCCATTTTATGTTTGTTAACAAATAAAATATTTGTAATTAATTCAAGCAAGGCTTTTAAAATAACTTTCAATTTTCACTTTTTGCTTTGCTTTTGTAATAATTCAGACATTGGGATGGTCGTCAAGTTTTTGCATGTGTAATTTCGTTTTTGTTGGGAATATTGCTTCCTCGTCAAGCATGGGGAGGGATCAGAAAAAAAAAGAAAAATATAGAAGAAAGTTTCGTGATGGCCACAACATACTAGTTTTTTCATGTTGCTAAACTTGAAAATGCGGCATGCGTCCTTTCTTCTTCCTCTACCTATTTTAAGGAATGGATTCGTTTTCTCCAATGATTGACAAGGGTCATTTGTTTGCAGTCAGACTATACCAATACTGTTCTTAAGAGTAGAAATTTAAAAAATAAGTCACTGGTTCATTGGACCAGTATCTACAGAATTCCACTGGTGCACACACACTTGGTTTCTTCTCATGTCCTAATTTTAAATAATGAGAAAAAATTCTTTAATTTTTACTTTCTTCTATATCTAATATATAGAAGAAAGTATTGGATTCGTGCAAATTTTCGAATTTCGAATTTTGACGGATTCGAACGTTTTGAGGTGTGCTGAGTCCATTTCGATCATTTTTGGAAAATGTCTGTCTGTCTGTATGTGTGTGTGTATGTGTGTGTGTGTGTGTGTATGTGTGTCACGTCTGTGTGTGACCAGTTTTTTGTGGCCGCTCTACAACAAAAACTACGGCATGAAATCGAACGAAATTTGGTACACATATGTGCCCCTATGTGAACTTGTGCCCATTAGTTTTTGGCGCGAATTCCTCCAAGGGGGGTGGAGCAATGGGACGTTTTTCGAGTTACGCGTGCTTGCTATTACTCAGGAAGTAACTGGCGGAATCAAACAAAATTTGGTCCATATGTTGGTATTAACAGGAACAGGTGCTGATTCAATTTTGGTGTCAATAACTCAAACGGGGGTTGAGCTATAGAACGTTTTTTGTCGTCAATTGTGACTGCTGTATCTCAAGAAATAAGGAACGGAATGAAAGAAAAATTTATCGGCAAGTAGCCCTTAGTGGGTATAAGAACTGATTTTATTTTTGTGTCAACAGCTAAAAGGGGGGTAGCGCAATCACCCGTTCTTTTTTTCCATTTTGAGTGCCCTATCTCAAGAAGTAATGCTACGTTCTGGTTGAAATTTGGAATATATGTGAATCCATGTGTAAACAGGCTTTGGTTCAATTTTGACGCCGATCGCTCCAAGAGGTGTTGATTTTTTTTTTTTTTTTTGCGAATAAAAATATTTTTATTAATGCAACAATAAGAAAGATAAATCGTAATAGATTGTCTTCTGCGTATTTCTCGTGATTTTAATTGTATGGAAATGATAGGAAATATTATCTCAATGATTTAAAATTTTTAACTGTTGCCATCTCATGTTTGTTAACAAATAAAATATTTGTAATTAATTCAAGCAAGGCTTTTAAAATAACTTTCAATTTTCGCTCTTTGCTTTGCTTTTGCAATAATTCAGACATTGGGATGGTCGTCAAGTTTTTGCATGTGTAATTTTGTTTTTGTTGGGAATATTGCTTCCTCGTCAAGCATGGGGAGGGATCAGAAAAAAAAAAGAAAAATATAGAAGAAAGTTTCGTGATGGCCACAACATACTAGTTAACAATTGTAAAGACAAATATATGTAAAACAAAATAAATTAAGACGACAAATGGAGTCAATTATGAGTCAGTAAACGTATCTGAGCAACTGCAGAAGAAAAAAAACCATCGGCATCTTATTTTCACTAATAGCAGGGTTGCCAACTGCTCTGCATTTTGCAGAGTTGGTCGGCAAAAATAGTGCAGCTCCGCAAAGAAGTTATTTTGCTCCGCATTTTCCATTTGGTCTTAATTGTGACCAGGCTTATCAAATATTTTAATAAATTAAATTAATTATTATACTTTGCTAGTATTTTATGAAAGGCATATAAATATGGGAAATTATAGATGCTTAAACTCAAAGCATGATACAGTGTTTAACGCTGTTTTATTGATTTAAAAACAATTATTTTTATGTTAGTGCTTAAAATAATAATCAAAGCTCAAAATTTTTTTTTAGATAAGAGGTTTAATTTTTTTTTTTTTTTTTATGTTGATTTTTATACAAAATAGCGAGCTGCTCCGCAAAATTTCAAAATGCTCCTCAAAACCACCACAGATGCTCCTCAAAAAGTTACTCCAAGGTTGGCAACCCTGTAATAGTGATAAAGGGATTAAGTCAACAAAATCCTATCTTTGCTGTTGCTTTGGGAGAAAAGTAATAGGGTAATAAAAACAATACTGTGTTATGATGCGGTAGAAATTTCTGAGCATATATTTTCTTATGAAGAAAGCCTAAACATTGTAAACACTGGTGCAAAATATCAACAGATTCATAAAAATTATGATTTTTGAAAGAAAAATAAGAAAAAATCTTCATTGGTTCCATGGACCACTAAAATTTTCATTCTACTGGTCCAATGGATGTCTTTGTGGTCTTGGACCAGCAAAGCATTGTAAATTTCAAGCTCTGCTGCTCTGAAAATTAAAAAAAAAAAAACATTGCAATGTAAGTCTTGGAATTAACCTATACTCGTTGATTTTACAAAGACAATAGCATATTTATATTTTTTTATATGGGTTATCATTCACATAGCAAAGCATCATGCTTTATAAATTTATTAGAATTTTTAAAGATTAACATACCATCAACTTGATCATATTTTGGATTGTAATAGCAAAAATTATCTGCCAATTCTCTTCTTACAACAGCTTCCTCAATAAAAGCATCCACAGACACTGCATACTTGCTTCTAAACTTCCGAACTATTAAAATAGTTCTTTGGATGGAAATTTGTCCTAAAATGTAGGAAAAAATTAGTAAATTAATACTTTATCAAAACTAAAATACATTTGTGTAAATCATATTCGTTATGTTTATTATAAAAATTACGATTCTATATAGAGTACAGTTTATAGTTTAACATCTTTTCTCGCATTACCTTACTATTATTATGATATACCTGTTTACGATGAATTTTTAACTATGATAATGTATCACATAATTATTTTTTTTTTTTTTAAATATTTGACTGCATAAAGTGATGTTTTTATATAAGCATCTGTGATTCAAACTTGCATAAAACGTGCATAAAATTAAAAAAAAAAAAACACAATACGAGTGCCTGAGAGTAAGTTAGAAAGCACTTTAAATAATTACACCCCTTGTTTGTGGCGTAAAAATAGTGCTATAAGAGATTAATTTTTTAAATATCAACAATTTTAACATGCTTAAATGGATTATTCGCTAAATATCGCCACTTTGTATGTTTGAAAACTTGTTTTCACATTCGTGGTTTTTAGTAAAATTTTGTTCTTTAGCTCCGGATTTGAATTGAGTTTAGCCGAAGAGTTTCGCTAAAGTAGAAACTCTTATATCTCCTGTTCTAATTAATTGAGAAAATTTGAACAAACTTCATCTCATGCAAAAAAAAAAAGTTTTTTCAAACGACAAAGAATGTGAATGGGTGTGGGAAATCTCCTACCCCCTTAATAGGCAATTTATGTGACACTTTAGCTTAAAAATTAATTATTTAAAAAAAAAAACAATTCAAAAATTTTTAAAAATGCTCCGAGGTGCAAATTCCTAGCATTGGAAGTAATTTTGTATCAAATTTCAAGGTTGTAGGTGCTATAAGATCGCTTGGATGTAAAACAGCCACAAACACAATTTTACAATTTTTCTGACATTACTTTTTTTAATATATAGAGACATAAAATATGGTGGGTGCTATGCAATTTTTATATATGATTTAAAACGAAAGCATCATTTAAAAAAACATATTCTTTTAATATGTTGCAACCCAGCAATAACTTCTCATTTAGTTTCCCCGGTTACCAAACATCCTGCATCACTTTTACTTCATTTCTGCATATATTCAAGAAAGGCAAATACCTAAAATTTTTCCAACCAGCCCAAATGACTCATGGATATTATTATAGCCATTTAGTACACTTGAAACTCACCAAAATGAAACCATGGGGACAAATTGCTCAAGTAGTCTTTAGTAGGGTCATTGCGAGAATCACCGAAACCCTTCAATCTTTTGTTGCAAAACTCTGATATCTTCATCAAGCCTGCAGTAGTACCAGGGGTGGCCCAAGCAACATCACCAATGTCTCGATTGACCTCCAGCGTTTGCTCAATTTTGTCCCAATTAATAGGCTATAGAAACAGATTTGTGTATTGGACAAATTAACATAGTGTGATAAAAAGTAAACATTATACATATATACTATATACTATTATAGTTTTCAATAGCTATTTACATCAGAAACCGATTAAATTAATGACAAACACAACTTTTTTTCCTTCCCAAGTGTTCATTAAGCACAAAATTCACTTTCATAGACGATATTTAAGCAACTTTTGTATTGAGTTATTTTTCTCAATTTTTAGTGGGAGGGGGAAGGTTCTTTACTATACTGTTTTGTAAAGTAAAAAATATTTCTTTTTTTTTTCTTGATATATTATATGTGCAACGCGCCTCAAAATTCAAGTAAATGTGTTTTTGTTACAGGATTTAAAATAGGTGTATTATTTTTATTTGCACTGACAAGGCCCATCACCTGAGGAGGGGCGGGGAGGGGGGGGGGCAATTGACCCCTCCTTTGGAAAATCAATGTTTTTAAAAATAATATATGGTTTGGGGTTTTTGAAAATAAAATTTGCATTTAGTATACACCTTTTGCTTCACTTGGATTTTGTTTTAACTGCTGAAATTATTGTGATGTAAATAAAGAAGTACATAAACAGTAATATCCTATAGCACATACGTTTACGTTTAGAGTTCTTTGCAGAGGCACAGTGAGAGGATGTTTTGGGATGAAAAGCCCTCCTAAAACCCTTGGTTTTAGCAAATATTTTCAACCTTATTACAGTAATTTATACACCTATAGAGGCGGTTATGACCAAAATCCCCACCTCAAAGGTAGATACTGCATTACTAGTTCTGTAAAAAAATATATAGTATTTTTTGTTTTCTCCTTACCCTGCTAACATTAACTTTTAAGAAAATAATGTACTTTCTATAGGTTTGTTTTGGGACCCAAATTAACTAATAGAGTCACTAAAAGGCCAAATTAGTCATTCTTGGCCTGTATTCTGAAACAATCAAAATTACCTACTAGTGTGGCCTGCTCTTTATGCTACAAAACAGTACCGTAGAGCAGCTAATTCTTTCCTACTCCCTGAAAATACTGTAACAAATGACTTGCAGCAATATGGTTTTGAACACTCCAACAAGTTTTAGAAAACAAAATCGGAAAAAGAAAATGGATTTTTACAAAATAATCTAAACACTAAATGATAGATGAAAATTCTGGAGACTGCAGGTCTGCCAACTCTTGGTTTATGAGATTCAGAGTCTTGAAACTAGAGAAATGACAGTCAATTACAAAGGACTTGTCAAGCATAGGATTGAAAAACACCTAAGGATTACCTAACGCCTAAAAAACTGCCTAAGGATTGAAAAAAAAATCACTTAAAATTTTTTTTATTCATTACACGTTTTAGACTTTTTTTTAAAAATTGTAGTAATATTAGATGTATCGCTTACCATTCAATTCCAATCATCACTTTTTTTTCATTCATAAAAGCTACATAACTGCCCCTTCTGATACTCACAAAACAAGTATTCTGCTTTATATTTTTTTAGGGACTTATGTCTGATAATGGTGTACAAAAAGAACATTTCCATAGTCTTAAGGTACAAATACAAAAAAAAAAAAAAAAAAAAGTAACCCTTTACATTTAACACTCTGATACAGGAATCAAACCTGTTGGCAAGAAATTCTTGCCTCTTGAGATTATGGAAAACAAAAATATAGTGGACTCCAATATTCTCTAAAGAAAAGTTAAAAATACCTTCTAGAATTGTGATATGATCCTCATTTATTCTGTGCTCTACTGCACAAAACTACAAAGTTAGGAAAAATAAATCATTTTAATGAAACAGGGAAATAATACTTACATCTGCTGGGAATTTAACAGCAACTTTATGCTTTACTACAGGAGGAAATCCAGTCAGAAATTCCCCTAGTTTATCATGGATTTTCCTCCTTATGGTTCTGGCTCCATACTCTTGCTTGTCTGATGCCACCCAACAGGGCACAATGTTATGTGCATCGACCTATAAAGATTTATTGAAAAATCAATTCATTGCCATTTCAGGGTTGCTAATCAATTTTGGAAAAAAAATTCCCTGCGTTTTCCCTGTATGAAAATGAAACATAACAAATTAGCGAACACTGATGTTATATCTATCTTTTAGATTCGTTTGGCGATTAAATATTTCGCCAGTTTTATGGCAAATCTTAGTTTAAATTGAAAGAATCTCAGTTCAGATTCCGAGTGCTTTAGGATCTTAGATTGATTGATGTGAATTTACGAAGGGAGCCGCTGGCCCTAAAATACCAGCATGAACCATTCCTATGGTTATAATTCTATTTGTTTTATGTTAATAAATGTTAATTTTGTTTAATTGATAGTTGTAGTGTTGTTACTTGTCTAACATTGTGACCAAAGGAACAGACTTGCGAACAATTTTAAACCTGCAAAAATTAGAGCTGATGAGTTCTTTTAACTGATGTTTGAAAAAGAACATTAATATCTTATAATTTCACCACAGGGAATAAAATCGAAACAAAAAGTAAATAAATAAATAAATAAGAATTCATAAAAACTGAAATAATAGCATGGTGATTGAATATATTGTTGCAATGGATCCGGTGGGACTTCCAACTTTCTTGAAAAGACGACACAATTCTTGAGGGAAACACAGGAAATTTATTTACACTATGTACAGAAAAGATCGGTAACAACTGGTAATTTAATTACGTAAAACAACACAGCAAAATGCCTCCCAATAAACAGAGCTAATACACTCTCAGTACAAATTCTCAATCGAAACTAACTTTTTATCATGCGTAACGGCTTTTTATACACACCGAAAGAGAACGCTCAAATATTCCACAAGATTCTCGAAAATCGTAGACCGTAATTTTATTTCTTTTCCATTCACAAATTTTATCATTCATAAATGAGGGGACGTATACTTCAGCCGAATGTACGGGGGCTTTATATTCATTACAAGAAACTATTTACAGGTTACGTTACTACACTTATTTTAGATGAAAGATAATTTAATAAACGCCGAATTTAGCTAGATTACGACAAATTAATTACAAAAATAATTACTATTTACAGAATTTGTAACAATAACTTTTTATGCAAGTTAAAACAAAAAAAGCCTTTGCTTAACCATTCATTACTTGGACCTAAAAGTGTAAAGGTTAAGCAGCACAATGAAAATTGACGACTAATTTCATATGCTCAAAATTAAATTATCATGAAATTCAAGATACATGTTAAATAAAACAATAAAAAGATTCTGCTTTTATGATCAACATTTTAATATTTACTTTAAAAAAAAAAAGCAAAATAACCATTTTTATTTTACTCTATATCTGAACTTCATTAATATTATTATTATTATTTATTTATTTATTTATTTTGGCTGTTTATATATTTGGGCATTGATTTTTGTAACTTTGATTTTAAAAAAAATATTTTCCCTGTATTTCTCAGGTTTTAAAGGAAAATTTCAAAATTCCCTGGATTTCACCTGTTTTTTTTATTTTTTTTATTTTTTTAGTTCCCTGTGTTTTTCCTGTTTCTTCAGGTTTCCCTGTGGCATGGCAACCATTAATTTTTGTGATTTTTTTAAAGCTTCTGTGATAATATTTTTTGCCAATTGTAACTTTCAATCTCAAACAATTCCTTACTTAGTACTAGCTACTGAGTAATGTGGAAAACTCATTTAATCTGGTAGATCCAGCAGCCTAATAATGACTCAAGAATCGACATACCTGGCATAGGGGTACATTTGAAGGTAGCTTAGTGAGAACATCCGAAAGCCATTTTCTTGGAACTCTCAGGGGACAGAAATCAGTCACCACACCGCCAATGTTATTACTCTTCACAAAGTCTGGTAAAACATTCTTGGCTTCACCTAACAGCAAGTGAAACTGAATGTTCAAAGATTCACATTCCTAAGAAAATGAAAAACAAGAACTTAGAGTAAACTATTTTCCCATTAAATAAGATAAAACATTTTGTAAGTTTTAAAAAATGATTCACTAAATGTAGATGGAATATACAGCACATCATGTGTATCTTTATTATAGTAGTTTTCTTACTAGAAAAATTACTTGAAATGGTTAGACAGTGTGGAATTATATATAAAATCGCAAACATATAAAAAGATAAAAGCACTAAAACCGAATGTCACATGAATATTGCGACAAAAATTTGTTGGATCTGAGTAAAGTAGAGTTGGATTTTCTTAGACAATACCAGACTGTTATCAAAGACTGTTTCTTAAGTTCCTTTCCGCTTCTTAATTATTGCTAAAAATAGTAAAAAGTAATAATAATTATTAATTAGTGTTGTTATTGAATTTAAACTAGTTTGAAGGCTCAACTCAAACAAACTTTGATTAGTGGATTTTGGACACTTGAAACTTTTAAGAAACAGGTTTTTGCAGCTTTTTTGGATCAAGTCATCAGTATTAAATTATTTATAAATGCACTTCGCATAAGAATTAACAAGTTATTTTGAACTGAGTAGCAATTTCGACTATCTCCTTTCATTTACAGACTTCAAAGTTCTAATTTTATTTTCAAGCACGTTCAATTTCAACTTTGATGATGAAAAATACGCTTTCGCCTCTTCACTTGAGTTGCGAAAAATTCTCCCCCTGACCTCAAAGTGGGCACATGTTCCAAAGAAAAGTACAAAGAGTCTAACCTTTGGGGAAACCACAAAAAAAAAAATCAAGTACAGCACCCGTCCCTTTCCCTACACACCCAAGTACACATATTACCCCCCCCCCCCATCCCCTATTCTTTCTTTTACTATCTAGGAAAAGGGAAGAAAAACCACAAGCAAATGCCCGAAATTAGTTCTACAGCAAAAATTTGTTAAAGAAAAACAGCACTTTAAAGTTGCTTCTGTGCGAAAATTTCAACATATCAAGGATTTCAAAAATTAATTTTGAGTTAACAGAGGAAAATATACAAAAGAAGTTTTGTGTAAAATGCAGAAGAAAAATTTTCTTGAGATATCAAGGGTTTCGAGATATCAAGGCTTGACTGTATGAGCCTCTGACAAACTTGCAATATTTAAAAAACAGTTGCAGTAAGCATAAGTTATTCTGTCTTTATGCCGAACACATTTGTATTACAACCGAAGTCGATACTTTTTTTTGGGGGGGGGAAAAAATTAGATAACAGGTAAATTTATTTTAAATAGAAAAGAAGTTTCATTTCAAATAAACTCAAAAACCAAACAATTGTAAAGTAAAATATAAAAATATTTATATTAAAAAATAATTCTATAATCTTGGTTTGCATTAAAAAGTATGAAATACAATAAGTATATGATTCCCTGATTACGACACTGAAAAATTGTTGTGAATCTTAATATTACAGCAGCCAATAAAATTTTAATTAAAAATTTGAAAGAAGGAATAAGAAATATACAGCTTTGTACCAATAGCTTTTACTATTACCATAACCTCCAAGACATATACAGTCTATTCCCGCTACAACGCGATTCAACTTACGCGAAATGGTTATAACGCGAATTTTCCACGAGTAACGAATTTTAGAGCTGACGCAAGCAAATTCCTTGTCCACAACACGAATTTCTTTAGAAGGAAGTAGTGGCTTCGTTATTGACAACAAAATGTATATTTTGTGAATGTTATTACATCCCATTAGCATCACACTGATCATCGAAAGTTCCCACATCAAACTAGTCTAGGCATCATGTTGTTAGTGCATAAGAAAATCGCTCAGCAGCTTTCTTTTTTTACATTCTAAACATTAAAGTTGATGAAATATAATGGCACCTTAGTGAGCTGTTTCATCTAAAGTTTATGAAGATGGGGGGGAAAAATAAAGTTTCTGACTATAAAAAGATTAAGATTCTCGATATGCTTGGACAACTACCAAACGTTGACGATAGCAACGCAATAAGTATGAGCGAATCTTCCATATGTACAGTTAATAGTCAAAACAAAATGATATCCGTGTAAGTTCAAAACTTAGTTTCAATGTTAAAGCTTGCAGAGTCTGAGTAAAGAATATGAAAATGGAAGCTGCTCTCTTGCATTGTGGATTAAAGAGATGGGGAAGAGGGGCTTGTGCCATGAATGGAAACGTTATAAAAGAAAAGGTGAAGCAACCGTATTTTAAAATGTATTTAATAAAAAATAACGATCTGATTATGCAGCATAAATCTTCATCATCTTCATTTAACTCATAAATATTATTACTGTATCTACTGTACAGTACTATTATAGTGCAGCATTTTATTATCACTACATACTGTACATACCGTGTTGTTTTATTTTATCAATCATTCTTTTTGTGCATTTTAACTATTTTATGTTGAATAAAACAGCTTTTTTATTTTTTAAATACAGTAAAAGTTGAGTTTTTTATGTAAGAAACTGTAATGTATAGTTGAGGAATGCTTTAAAGCAATTTGAGGGGTGCTTACAAATGTCTAAAAAATTTGGTATGTTTCTAAAAAATGTTTATGCATACATTTTTCCACAACGCGAAATTTCGACTTACGCGAGGAGTCTTGGAACGCATCCCTCGCGTAAGTCGGGATTCAACTGTACTAAAACTCACTGTGTAATGTTTGAATGTTGTAATCAAAAGAAATCATATACTTATTTTATTTCATACTTTTTAAGGGGAACTAACCTCATAGAAATAGTCTTTAGATTTTAAAAATATTTCTCATATTTTATTCAACAAATAAGCAGCAGAGCATGTATGGCATCACTCAGATGTTGCATTTCTCTTGAGCTATGGAACTCTGTGGCTGTTGTACCAATGCCCCCTTAATACCAAATGCCTATTTCATTTGCCTCAAAAAGTGACCTTCTGTTAATGCCCTCATTGACTTTCAGTATGAAGAGGACAACCTTACCTTAAAATTTAAATTCAGAAATTAACCAATTGCTTCCTTTGCTATTAATTTTTAATACCTTCTATGATGGAGTAGCCTTCATACCAAAATTTACTTATCCTCATTCCTTCAATTTGGGTTCATTTTTGCTCTATGTTAAAAGCGAGAAAAAGATAGCCATTTAGTATTAAGGAGGCGTAGGGTTGTACTTTCTCAGTAAAATTGTCAGTTGTAGATAGTGATAGAAGATAGCTAATTGTAAAAGAAGCATTTGTGTCAGTGGCATTGAGATAGGTATTAAATTTATTCAAGTGAAGTTAAAATAGATACTGATAGCTTCAAGTAATGAAAAAACTGCTTTCTTTAGTAATTACTTACCTCTGCAACTTCCTGCAGTCCTTTCAACATAAATCGGTAGTGTCGAATGGTGGCATCCAGAAACTTCGGAACAAGACAGAAGCAGACACACAGGGGGAGATCCAGTTTCAATGCCAAATGTTGAGCATAGAGGAAAGCCCAATTATCTATAACAATATTTTTTATTGCTATTCTAGGTACAATTATTGCTTGAATAAAATAAAACTATTTTTAAAAAATCATAACAAAATGGAACCACACCACATTAGCTCTTCTTTTTCTTTACGCACTTACAAAAAATGACATAAATCTTAGAGTGCACTTTTTAAGCTTTTATTACCAATATCTTATTCAAAAACTAAAAGTGTAATAAACATTTTATGGTCAATTATTTTTTTTGCTTTTTGTGAAATGCAACTAGATTTTAAGCAAATTGTGAAAGTAACATTAAAAAATTGAGATAGGTTTTATATAACTTTAAAAGGTCAATATTTATTTGATGTTTTAATCTTGCATATTTTACATTAATTACTTGCATAAGTAAAATTTTATAATTATATATTTTACATTAATGAAATATGTAAGTGATGCAAGACTAAGGTACAGCAAAAATAGTTTAGAACACAATTATATTAAAGTAATAGATTTACAGTCTTGCTACTTACAGGTACTAAAACTGGGAAGGGATGACTTCCATTGAAATTTCATATGTCCTATCCTATAAAACTGTCTGGAAGGGAAACTACTACTGAAGGAAAAAACCCCAATGCAGACTGAGTGTATGAAATCGCTTGCACTGTGAAACTATTTCTGCTCAAATTATTTCACAATAACTTTTACTTCCTTCTATATCTAATATATAGGAAAAAGTATTGGATTCGTGCAAATTTTCGAATTTCGAAGGATTCGAACGTTTTGAGGTATGCTGAGTCTATTTCGACCATTTTTGGAACATGTCTGTCTGTGTGGGTGTGTCACGTATGTGTGTGACCAGTTTTTTGTGGCTGCTCTACAGCAAAAACTACTGTATGAAATCCAATGAAATTCGGTACACATATGTGTACATATGTGAACTTGTGCCCATTGGTTTTTGGCGCGAATTGCTCGAAGCGGGGTGGAGCAATGGGACGTTTCTTGAGTTATGCGTGCCTGCTATTACCCAACAAGTAACTGGCGGAATCAAACAAAATTCGGTCCATATGTTGCTCCTAACAGGAGTAGGTGCCGATTCAATTTTGGCGTCAATGGGGGTTGAGTTATAGAACGTTTTTTGTCATCAATTGTGACTGCCGTATCTCAAGAAATAACGAAAGGAATCAAACAAAATTTATCGACAAGTAGCCCTTAGAGGGTATAAGAGTTGATTTTATTTTGGTGTCAACAGTTAAAACGGGGGTGGCTCAATCGAACGTTCTTTTTTCCCATTGTGAGTGCCATATCTCAAGCAGTAATGCAATGTTCTGGATGAAATTTGGAATAAATGAGAATCCATATGTAAACTGGCGTTGGTTTAAGTTTCGCGCCAATCACTCCAAGAGGAGCAGTTTTTTTTTTTTTTTTTGTGAATAAAAATACTTTTATTAATGCAACAATTAGAAAGATAAATCGTAATAAATTGTCCTTTGCGTATTTCTCGTGATTTTAATTGTATGGAAATAATTGGAAATAATATCTCAAAATGATTTAAAATTTTTAACTGTTGTCATGTTGTGTTTGTTAACAAATAAAATATTTGTAATTAATTCAAGCAAGTCTTTTAAAATAACTTTCAATTTTCGCTCTTTGCTTTGATTTTGCGATAATTCAGACATTGGGATGGTCGTCAAGCTTTTGCTTGAGAAATTTTGTTTTTGTTGGGAATATTGCTTCCTCGTCAAACATGGGGAGGGATCTGAATTATAAGAAAGATACAGAAGAAAGTTTTGCGATGGCCACAACATAGTAGTTTGTTTTGAAATGCTGATGTAATTTAAGTGAAACTAACATAAAGAATTGTTGCTAAACAATTAAACACTGCGGGAAAAAGAAGTTGAAAAAAAAAAAAGAAAATGACACTTTGAATACTAAGATTTAGAAAGTGAGAACAAAAAAAAAAAAAGAAATTGAAATACTAATACAGTATTGCGAGTTTTTCTCCCTCCTGTAGGTTTGTGATCTGCCTCTACACATAAAGCTAAGAGAGGAACTTAAGCAATGTAAATAAGTGATACAAAACTCTTTAGGAATTAAAATTATAGAACCTCAGTTAGACCACATCCACTTTTTAGATAGATTATCATATAGCAAAAATGTCTAGGAATTACATTAACAAAAAAAAAACATGATGCAAAGAATAATGTGCCTCATTTTATGCTGCTTCAAAACAAAACAAAAAATAAATAAAAAAAAATTAATTTGAATATTGACATCTTGAATTCAAATTATGTTTTTCGCAATCACGAGTGTAGGGCGAGATGTAGGCGTGTGTGTTTGTGTGTTAGGGGTATGTGTGTTTGTGTGTAGGGGGTATGTGTATATGTGTGCAGGCATGTGTGTTTGTGTTTGTGTGCTGGCATAAGTGTGTGGGTAGTTGTGTGTATGAATATGTGTGTGTGGGGGGGTGGGGGTATGTGTGTGTAGGAATATGTGTTTGTGTTTGTGTGTTGGCATAAGTGTGTGGGTAGTTGTGTGTATGAATATGTGTGCGTGTGTGGGGGGGGTATGTGTGTGTAGGAATATGTGTTTGTGTCTGTGTGCAGGCATGAATGTGTGGGTAGTTGTGTTTATGTGTGTGTGTAGGTGTCTGTATGTATGTGTATGTGTTTGTGTGTGTATGTGTGTTCGTGTTTGTGTGTAGTTGTGTACGTATGCGCGCATGTGTAGGACATGGATGCAACCTGGAGACGGCTTTCGCTATAGGTGCAGCATCGTGAGGAGCCGGTCGACGGTGGTGCTGCAGAGGGTGGCGGTGGGAAAATAAAATGATAGGAACGTCAAAAACAGTCAAATGAGAACAATAAGCAATCGTGATTGCTCAATAAACTATAATACCTTGAACTCTCTGATCTCTAGACATCCAGTATACAACAGCTTCTGCATCATCTGGAATATCTTTGGCTTTAGACAACACTCGAACCCGCTTCTTATTGAATTTGAATTCTTTGATGGAAGTAGCACAGGCAGCCCTCTCATCACTCAAGCCTTTCACAAAGTCCTCGTTTCCAATTTGACTGCCTGCAGCATCGACCTTCTGCTTTTTAGCGGGCTGGAGTGATTCTGTGATTTTTTTCTGCTTCCCTGATGACATTTTGATCCTTGGAATTAAAATGAGATGAACACTTGCTAGAATAGGAGTATCAGATGGCAGGTGAAACTTTATATACTTTGATAAAGCCTGTAATGATAGAAATTCAGATAACAATTTATATTCAAAACATAATACTATAGGGGAAAGAAATGGGCTGAAAAATATTATTGGAAAAAATTGAAAATTTCTTTTTAATCTAAAAGTAGTCCTGCCTAGTACTTCAGAAATGATCAAACAATCAAAAAAAAAATTTTATTGCTAATTTCAAAACTACAAATTATTTCTAACACAGGGAAAAAGTTTCATTGCTTTAATTCAAATATTTAAAAAGTTATGAGTGGTTTTAGGTAATGCTCGCTATGTGCACCCTATGCAAAAGAAAAAATTTAAATTGCTTTTTCTGTGACCAATTTTTTGTGTTTTCATGTCATTAGAATCCCTAAGGATTTTTTTCGATTAAAGATACAGCTTTAAAATAATACTTTTTGCAGTCCGAATAACGTATTTAACAAAACTGTGCATTGGATAAGCATTTTATAAATTACTCAAATGTTTAGACCAGGTTATACCTTTAATAGCAAAAATTAAAAAAAAAAAAAATACAATTTTTTACGTAATTTATCACAGAAAATGTTCTAATTCATATATAAGCAAATGAATGCACAGATTTTTAGAGATGATTGTTGTGATTGCTTATCAAAAAAAAAAAAAAATTTAATAAGTGCATAAACAAAAGAGCTTTAGGGATTTCAAAAATAGAAATTTTCCTAAATATTTTGAATTTTTAAAAAATGTGGGCAATATTTTAAGATTTTGAAAATAAATTATTGATTGCGAAATAAGTGTGCATGTTATGGTTTCAAAGAAAAACAAAACTTACATAAATTGTAAAAAAATGTTCTGAAGGTATACTGTGACACCTTAATTGTTTATTTTTGGATAATACATTTTTTTTAAAAATGAATACTAGAAAAGCGGACCAATGTGTCCAAACCCCTCTTATCAATTTCATCTCTCCCAATTTATAATTCTCCTGTTTTATGTCTTTGTAAGATAATTGTCTTTTGTCACATTGTAACAATAGTTCAGCAAACGAAAATTACATTTTCCGATAATTTTCTCCACGTACCTGCATACCTCTGTTTCTTGCATAATTGTTTTAGTTGTTAGCAAATGAAAAATTTAGTAAACATTACATACAATGGAATTTAGTCGAGGAAGTAAAGAGTGGAACAGCAAATGAACAAATACATCTATTATATACACTGAATATTTAAAAGAACTAGTTATTGCTTTTATTATAACTGCAACAGAATAAACAAATAGAAAACTCCTTCTGTGAATGAATAAGAAAAAGTAAATAAATTTCTTACTTTTAACATGGAAATCAAAATAGATTTTTCATTGTTAAATTACCGCCAAAGTGCAATAGTAACAACTCTGTTACATAATAATTTTTTTTAGCGCGTCGCTAAGCAACAAAAATTGCCTCTGTTTACCCGTCAAATCTTGAGTGCAAAAAATATTGGAGTGATAACATATGCTTCTGACATCTTTACCATTTTATGCAAATTTTTCCATATTAAACTGAATTATGGCTACTTATGAAATAAAATAAGTTTTTGACTATGTCTCTTCAGCATTTTATCCTTCAAATATGAAATTCTGCTTTTGCTTCTGCAAAACATACTTAATATCGATAAGCACTACTTCTGTCACATGACCTAAACCAAGTAGTTTAATTTTAATGATAGTGTTACTACAGATGGCAATGGTTTGCATGTTGCATGTAAACAAATATTTTCCGAAAATTCGCACTGGTGGGATATTAATTTAATCGAGACTTTTATATCAAGTGTCGACTCGAGTTTCTGAAAAATTATTTTATGATTTTAGCTTTTCATTCAGAATCAAAGAAAGCTACTAAACATTCCAAAGCACTGTTGCAGGTGTAACCAAAGCAGATTTTTAGGACTTCTATTTTTAGAAAAATCAATACATATTATTTCACCTTTATTTTAAAAGAACTCACGCCCAGAATGCATAAATATTTAAAATTTTGTGTATAGTCTCTTGTATGTATACGTTTTACTAAAATGATAACATCTTTGAATTTTTCTAATGATATACAGGTTGGTTTTCAAGTAATTTTCTTTTTTCGTTTTCATTTGTACTATTAAACTCCTCGTTTTAAAAATTTAAATTTTTGTAAACTTAAATTTCTGATCTTAATTTTCAAAAAAGCTTTCCTTTTTTTTCTTTCTAGCTTCTTTTTGATGTTATAAATTCAAATGATTTTGATGATGCAAGAAATATCCTTAATCAAAATCTATCACCTGATCAGGTACCACCATTACTTTTTTTATGGGGATATTTTGATAATTGGGAATCTGGCGCGGTCGTCTCATTTTTGGCGTAAATAATTTTATTTTGGTAACCCTGCTGATTTAGAGTAACCCTATGTGAATAGATGTTTCGGTTCTTTTTGTTTAGATTTGCAGTGAAAAATACCTCTTGCGCAGGCACTGGAGCCAAACATTGACTCCAAGGAAGAAAAATCGCCAGTTTCCCAATTATCGAAATATCCCCCTTTTTTATAATACTTCGTGAAGTTTGCTTTCATGTATTTTTAATAATATTTGTTTTTTTGTTATAGCCTTCTGACTTCTTATTTGAATTGATCACAGAAATTTCTGTTAGAACACTTGATGGCAGAAACAACTATTTGGAAATAATATACATTGTGATAGATTTGGGAATTGACATTAATTTAACTGACGAAGTAAGTTAATAAAAATAAATCAAGATTTCAAGAATTTAAAAAATTTTAATTGTTATTTTGACTAGTTTATCCAAAACTTAATTTTACCAGTTTGCTAACCAAAACTTGATTTTTCCACGATTTAATTTGTCTAAAATGTGATTTTGTTAAGGTGCCGTGATTTTGACACTGTTCCGCTACTTTTATCATGGTTTTGCTAAACAGTATCAAAACTGTCTCAAAAAAAAAAAAAAAAAACTATATCCAAAAATTTTGAATCACTAAAGCCATGATGAAATCAGTTTCATGATTTTAACCCAGCTTCAGAGTAGTTTACCCGTTTACTAATTGGGCTGGAGGGAATTTGTTGCAGCAACAAACTTTTCTCTTCTTTTTTTTTTTATCCCAAAAGTTAAAAAAATTGGATTTCTAAAAAAGTTGAGTGCTCCATTTATCTAAATTGTTATTTTCCCTCACATTTAAAACATTTGCTTATAAATTAATTTTCTTATACATTCCTGCTTTTAGGATAGCTTTAGATATTTACATTTAATGTAAAACGTATCGGTACCTTTTTATCAGTGTATAATACAGTAACAAGCCCCCCCCCCCCCCCCCGCCCTGGCTGCTGAAGGTGGCTATTCTCTTGTCTTGGCAGCTAGTTCTGTAATACATTTTGCTTGCTAAGTATAAGCATTGGAGTTTTATCAACATTTACTGATCCTCCCATGACACTTTAATCGAAGGAATTTTTCTTGAATTGCACACCTTTCTTAAGTTTTCCACACTATAATCTGAAGTGTACTGATTCAAAGATGAATTTATTATTTTTAAAGAGCCATATTATCTTCATGATAAAGTGTGTCGGTAATAGTGAATTCTTTCCATTCTTTCCAGCATGGCAATAACTGCCTTTTCTATGCTGTGCAGAACAGGAATCCTGAATTGTGTACTGTTCTATTACAGTGTGGTGCTGATATATGGGAAGCTACTGAGGTATGTTAAAAAGATTTTTCATAGATTAAAAAGTTGTTAATCAATGTTAATTTTTTTAATTAAATGAATCTTATTTTAAGTGTAATAATTATGTTTTTTTTTTTCAATAACACTTTTGAAGCTTGTTCGTTCACTTCCTGGGAATGTTTTTATTTTTAGTTTGGTACCACAATTTATGACTATGTTATGTGTACAGAAACTTCAAAGGAAGTTAAGGATGCCTTTGAAAAATATTATGTAAGTATTTTCTTGTTATTTCAAACTATAGATTGTCTGTATGTGTATGTGAAAGAGATTTATCCAAATCTATATGCTTAAGTAGAAGATTTCAATGATGGGGAAAAATGGCAATTTTTTTTTATTGGTACCAAAATCTGTGTTTTTTTTTTTTTTTTTTTTTCCATCTTGGCAATGTGAATGAACAGTAAAGCAACAGAACATAGCAAACAATTGATTATAGGTATGGAAAAATAACTAAAGCCCTAAGAATATGAAACTCAGAAATTGGCATGGTCAAAATACCTTGTTTATTAAAAAAAATTGCAGACTGCACCTGGTTTCTAGTATTTAAAATATCCTTTGGAATCTTTTTTAATCGGCAAAGATGCTAAAGATGTAAAAAGTTAGCGACTTAAGAAGAAGTTTTACTTTGTTATCTACATTTATGATTAGTAAAAACAAAATTGCGTGATTTGTGTAAATCGATGAAATCATTACTATTGTTCTTTTTCTGGCTCAATTTTTTTAATTTGAATTATTTCATGACTACAAGGGCAGATTCAGGGAGAAGAAGAAAGTCATGCCCCCCCCCCCCCTCCCCAATAAAGCGACCAAATACAATGAAGCACTGTTTATACGTTTTCAAAGGGACTGTATAAAAAAAGCGTATAAAGGAAACAACGTACTATTGGTATACGTTAATAAGTATAGGACTCTCCAGGGACCAATTTTTAAAAACGTATAAATAATAAATACGTATAAAAGAGAAACGTATAAACAATGCTTTACTGTATATTTTTAAATTGCAATTTGACAAATAACATTTTGAAAAAAATGACCCCCCCCCCCCCCAATTTGTGCCCAAAAACAACCTTTTGACCCCTCCTATCGCTAATGACTCTCTCTAAAACCAGAAGCTGGATCCACCCTTGACTATAAGCTTAGTTGATTTGCCAATCCCAAGAGTTTTATGCTACCTTTCTATTCATCTATGGTTGATTGATTTCTATGGATTAAAATATTTTTTAAAAATCTATGACTTTCAAATTTGTATTGGGGCATATTAAAGGCAAAAATGATATTGATGTGATTCCCTTTGATGCCTTCATTAAAAAAGTTTCCGTTCGAAATGCATCGCAATACGCATCAATTTCAATAAGGATCATTCTATTTTTAAAAGCATGGATTCATGCCCCCCCCCCCCTGCAAACAATAGAGCCTTTAATCTGCATTTTGAGGATCTATATTTCCAAAAAAACTCAAGGTTCCAAGTTGAATCCCATCCTTGCATTCACATATGAATTTGACAGAAAGAGGGAGAAATTATTCAGTGCTTTGAAAAAACTTTAACTACTGTACTTCAGTGAATATTTAAATTTTAAAAACGGTTTTTTAATTAACAATGCTGAAATAGGAAAATTTTATTATAACTAGCAATGAAGTTTTTTGATACCTTTTGAAATCAATTTTCAGTTCTACACCTATTAAAACTTGATGTTCCTTGGTTCAAAAACAGTGCAATATCATTATAAATGAAAAATGATGTTAGAAAAACAAAGAGCAATCAAAATTGTAGAAACCGATGTGTTTTAAATTATATTCAAAATATATTGAAATTTTAAGTATCCATTTAAAAAATATTGAAATTCATAAACATTATTTTTATAGTGATACACTATTTTGTAAAATAAAAAAAATCTATATGCTTTATTGTACATCTTTTTAAAAAAAAATTGTATGCTGATTACATTCTTTGCAGCCTGGACTTTGGAGAGCTGTTGAATCAGAGAATATCTATCAAGTTCGAAAACTAATCAATCTGTGGTGTAGAACAGATCTTTGTAAGGTAAGGTTCAATAAAGCATTCTCATCTCTTAATTTTGGACAATTCTAACTTCTTGCACTACTAAGTCCTTAGAAACCCTAATAAATTTTCGACTTATTAAGTGTACTAAAAAATTAAAGAGCTTTTCTCCTCAAAATTGGCTAATGTCACATTTCATTTTCTTTCTTAGACCATTGTTTACTTTTACAAGCTACTACAATCCTGCAAAGTCCCATCCTAAGGTCAATGTCCCAAGTTGTGCTCTTTTCTTGTGAAACTTCAAACTCAGGTCCGGATTTAGGGGAGGGCAGGCGGGGCTACTGCCCCGGGGCCTCCAAAACAAAGGGGCACCCCACAGTAAAATTTTTACAAAATATCCTAACTTTCAAGGGTCAGAAATATCGGCTATATACATATATATATCAAAATATTCGGATATATATATCAAAGTATCGGATATTTTCGAAAACATGATGATCTTTTCGAACCCTGATTAGGGTCCTCCACTCCTTCGTTGCCCCGGGGCCTCCACACTTCCAAATCCGGCCCTGTTCAAACTAATGAAATTGACAATTCAAACATTTCTGCTGTGTAATACATTGTACAGATTAAATCAGTTACTTTTATTTTGTTTAAAGATGATATTTATTAAAGTACTAGAGGACCCGACAGACGTTGTTCTGTTCAAACTTTGTAAATTGAAAAGTTAAAAAACTTTAATAAACTATCAAGTTTTTGAACCGGTTTGTTGAAAAAAAAATAAGCAAAAAGAAAATGTTTAAGCTGCTTGGTGTCAGAACTCCGAGCGAAGCCAACTCCGACCGATTAGCGGTCCGATCTTTTGAACGAAAACTTTTAAAACTTAATATATTGCCTAATTTGTTCTTTCCACCAAAGATAAAGATCTTCCACTGCACTGATCTTTTGTGTACAGAACTACCCTATTGTAATTTATCTGGACAAAAATGAAATTTGTTTCATCTTTAAATTCCATCATCTTTTATTTTAATAATGTACTGATTAGTTTGATAATCCTTAAAGTATTCTTGACGTTGGTGCCAATACTCAGATGGATTTCAGTCGAGAAACAAATGTTGCTGGGTATGGTACTTTCTGATCATTTGGTTAGGAAAACTTAAAGCACCGATCCGATCACATGGTTCAACTACGATGACAGAACACACGCGTTTTGTGTGAACCATCCAGTACTTCACTTTAAAATATATCTCGGGACCTAAAACCGTTGCTTTCAAGAGAAATGAAGGCTTCTCTCTCTTTCTACGTTTTATCTATTCTCAATTGACATATCACAGTAGGAAATTTCATTACAAAAAAAACAGAGCTGACTTTCTTATTGTCCTTTGGCAGTGGGTCAAATATTTATTTCAGTTCTCGCTCAACAATAGGTTAAAATAAATATTAATCATTTGAGAGACATAACCATCCAATGTTTAAATTAATTAATTAATTAACAAAAACGTTTCCAATTCAATCCATCGCGCTTCCAAACCATGCTTGCCACAACTTAATTACCTACAAAAAATTTGATCAAAATCGGTCCAGCCGTTTAAAAGCCTTATGGTGACAAACGTCCGCACAGAAGATTTTCATATATTAAGATGTAATACAAATTAATTAGAAACAACTGCTTTGACACTTCAGACAGAAAAGCTATTTGTATTCAATATGAGAGCTGAATGTAAAATTTAAAAGCCTGTGCTTTTTCTTCTTCTGCCTGGTCTCAAAAAAATAGTGTTTAAGAAATTACAGAACATTTGATGTGTAAAATGTAAAGCATGATGTTAACATTCTAAATTGTAAATATTCTCTATAGAGAACCTCTTTAGTACCACTTAAATAGAACTGCTTGGAATTTATTTTTATATCATTAAAAGTTACCTTTTTTGTATGTTTCCTCTACTATGGTAAATATAATTTTATCATTTTGCTTCCTTGTTTTTTTGTATTGTATTTAAATAACTGTTTTTACATCTAAACCTTTACTTTACAGCAGGAATTCACTTTGAGAAATCTTGCATTCCAAACTGGTAATGAAGAAATTATTAATTTGATACTAGGAATTTTTGAGTCAATGGTAAGAGTATTTCATATTTAAATATGTTTCATATTAAATACCAGTTTTTTTTTATCTAGTCAGTTAGTATTTGCTATTAATATATTGTGCATACATAAATTTTATATTGTAGAGCAGTGATGGCATCTCTATTGTGTGTAATCAGTTTTAATTTAGCATTAAGGAAAAACAAGTGCCTAATCAATGTTCTTATAATCAATGTCTAAAATATGGCCAAGATTTATAGAGGATACTTTTCTGTTATTAAAGCAAGGATCTCACAGAAACAACTATTTTTGTAGTCTCATATTGAAATTCTCAACATACATTGGCTGAATTGTCAGCTTGGTGGCGTGGTGGTAAACCTCCTAGGCCTTGGTCCCGGGTTTTGAACTGTGGTGATCAGTCGGTGGGTTTTCAAGATGCAGAAAATCGTCAGCATCCATGTTGTATGCTTATGCAGCAAATATTATATCCCTTGGGTATTTGTTTGCCTTTGAAAACTCTCGGAAAAATTAAGTCCCTAGTGCAGTTTCACATCAAAAAAAGCCCAGATGCCTCCACTTGATAGAAACTGGGTGTCAAAATTATGTGTCCCATTGACATTCGCGGATAAATGGTGGCACGTGAAAGACTGGATGCTATATCGGGAGATTGTACAAGACCTGCAAAAGCTAAGGTGCCAAACGCAGCCTCATTGGAAAGGAAGAAATTATATTCGCTGATTTAAAAAGAAATCAATATTTTTAAGGGAAGTCATGTAATGAGCTATCCCCATACTTGTGTGGCAATCCTTAGACCTAGGTCTGAAAGGGGGTGGTAATGATATCTTTTATGTACTGTTTAAAATTATTTTTTTAAATTCTAATTTATTGATTAATATTTGCAGAAAATGGTGTATTACATACTTGCAAGGAATATTCAAAGTGTGAGGCAGTTATTTCAAGAATGTCCAAAAACATTGCGTCTTGATCTACGGAAAATGGTATGTATACTTGATTGCAATTAAACATTGAGTCACATGGGTTTAATTTATTTATTTAATTATTTAACTTTTTGTCTTTGTAAGGAGAGAATAATAGTCACAATCAGGGCCGGATTTGGAAGAGGGCAGGCGGGACTACTGCTCGGGGGCCTCCACAACAAAGGGGTCTCCACAATAAAAGTTTTACAAAATATCCTAATTTTCACTGGTCGAAAATATCGGATGTATACTTATATATCAAAATATTCTGATATATATCAAAGTATCAGATATTTTCAAAAATGTGATGATTTTTTTGAACCTTGATTAGGGGCCTCCACTCCTTCGTTGCCCCGGGGCCTCCACACTTCCAAATCCGGCCCCTGGTCACAATAAAAACAAAGAAGAATTAAGTTATTATAACATTAAAGAAAGTTAAAAACAAAATTTTATTTTTTTGGATGTTATTGTTTCATCCATACAGTTATGCATTTTTTTTTTAAAGTTATAAAATAATGAGTTACATTTTACTTTTTCATTGAATTCTAGTTTCTGTCAGTAATTTCTGTTTCCCCTAGAACTCCTAAAAGTTAATAATACTATTTTTAAAAGACAACTAACTGCAGATTTTAGATTTAAAATTTGTTTTAAAATTGGAAATTGTAACTGTTTTAGGATTTTCCTGACACATTACTACAAGTGGGGGGGGGGGGATCACATTTAGACATTTAAATTATTAGATAGTACTCAATTCTTAACTCATTATAAGATATGCATTTTACTTCTCTGGAAATCTGAAATTTTAATATTTTGACTAATATCTTGATACAAAATTAAAAGTCTGAAATTTAATTTTCATTATCAACAAACATAAAAACACCAAAGTGTGTTTAGATTGCACTTTTAAAGAATATATTACGAACAAAAATAAAAGTATAACTTTAAAATCTCAAGCTGAGTTTGTTTCAATTAGTAACTACTAATAAGCATTAAATACCAATGCAGTTATTTTAGTTTGAATCAGGCCCGGATATATAAATGTTCAGCCCCCCCTGCAACAAAATCTGTAGAGCCCCTCCCCAGAGGCCTGCAGTGTATATTTGTAACGTTTATAAGTCTTAGTGCTAGTTTTTTTTTTTTTTTTTTAAATCTCTTGGGCTGTTTGGCCCATTAGGGACATGCCCCCCCCCCCCTGCACTGCGGTGTCTGCAGGTACACTGATCCAGGCATGGTTTGAATGTTTTAGATACAGTATCAAATTTTAATTTAATTCAATCAAATTGTTAGTTTCTGTTATCTCAATGGTTGAACATTGTATTTTCCAGCAAAAAATATTTCAAAAATAACATTTAAAAATTATGATTACTGATCAAGAATATTTTAAATGAAAAATTTTTGGATAAATATTTACTTGTTTGCATGAGAAACAATGGTCAATTAGCCATTTAAAGAAAAATTGAATAGCATACATATTTTATTATTATAAAAGGCGATTTTCAGTCCACTTCAACCGTAAGTTTTTAACTGTTTGAATAAAACGTTTTTAATAACATGATTGTTGAGAAAAGCTTTAGTAAAAAGTAGTTTAGGAGTATAATTGAAAAGTCTTACCCTTTGATTAGATTATGAATTATTTTTTGAAAATTGGGGGAGGGGGGGTGTTGGGGAGGGTTGGCTCGTCTATATAGCAAGGTTCATTGATTGAAATCAATTTATTTTAATCAAATGATTTTCATAACAAAATCATTAATTAAAACCAGTTAATTATATTTTTATAAATTAATTTTGCATTTTTAGAATGTGTTGATCTACATTTAACTATACTGCCTTATACATCTTAACTTTTACTGACAAAACTACATAGATGCCTGTTTCTGTGTGTGTTACAGATTTTCAGAATCTTGCTATATTGCTTTTTCTGCAAAATTAGTTCAGAACAAAATAAAAATTTACAGTTTTTCTTATGTCATGACTAATATAGTTAAGAAAAGTTCAACATATTATTTTACACTAAAAATGTTCATGATGATAGAAACCTTATCTTTTAGCAAAACATGAAAAAATTAACATCTTATCTAAACATAACATACTTATAAATCTTAAAAACTTATATGGAGAATCAAACATACATACATAGAGAACTTATCCTAATTTTAAGCTGAGCTGAATGCATTCATTAGTTCAGATTGCTTTATTTTCAAGGTTTTTTGCTTTTTACACCCCAATTGAACAATCGAATGGATTTCCTAACTTTTTTTCAACTTTAAGCTGAAAAACATAGAAAACTGCCTAATTTTAAGAATTTTTGTTCTAAAACATACAAGAATTATAATTCTAGGAAATAGTGGTACCACTGTTTCCTAAAATTATAGCTGAAGGATTGTGGTTGTAGCTCGGAAGGGGTAAACGTTTAATTTGAATAATGCATTTGTAAATTAAAACTGGTCTAATTATACCTAGTATTAGAAAATAGCTACTGTCATGAAATGAAAATCGCTAATCATTGCATTTTTATCTACTGTATGAAATATGTTATGTTTATAAATGTAAAGTAATTAATATCTACAAATTTTTGAAGATTTCAAAAAAAAAATCTTATTTAAATCAAAAAAATTTTGATTTAAATAAAAAAAATTCCGCCTTTTTTGATTTTTTCAAAATCACAAACCCTGCTATATAGTGACCTAAGGTCTACTATATAAACAAGCTGACGCATCAGTTTGTGATCAGCCAATTTTGCTCGGAGTGCGTGTTTCAGTGGTTCTTTTCTGCGGAGTTATTACGTTTGGTGACGTCTCACTGCGAGCAGTTATTAGCAGTGCACACAAACTGTTTATTAAATAAAATATTATTTTTGGCCAATTTGGCAAAAAAAAAATTCTTTGGTAACCCTAGCTCCGCTACAATCTGAGCCAAATGGGCTAAACTTAGCTGATGCTTGGGCCTGTCTTATATAATGACTCTTTTGTGACCTTAATGTGAGCAAATGTGAAAGATGATGTGTCTATTAAATGAAGGAAAAAATCTGATATGTTTATTACATAACGTCAACCCTGTTAAATATTCAATGTCTTTTAAATAGTAAATAAAAAATATTTGAACATGTAAAAATGATGCATGGTCCTTTCTCTTGAATGCAAACGATGAATCTATTGCATCAGGACATAGAAGAACATGTTTTGAAGAAAATCTTTGACCCTCTAGAGGGCTTACCTAAAATCCATTTTAGATCAGAAATGGGGACTCATACTTTCAAAAATCAAGATCCCCTGAATACCTACATCAACTGGCATTGGAGATTATTAATCAAATACCAGCTGCTGCAACTCAAATACTGTCAGTTATTTTTTTATTTATTTTTGAACTAATTTTGTCTGTAAAGTATAATTTCTACTTTATTTTTAGAGTGATAAAGGTGCTCCTATATTGTTTTACCTGATTCAACAAAAAAATTTAGAAGCTATAGAACTTTTTATTCAACATGGATGTAAAATTCATACTGTTATGCAAGATGATTGTGGTGTAGGTATTTTCTGTCTTCCTTATTTTATGTTTATTATTAACATTTTTGTTATTGTAATGCCATTGTTATTAGTTTTTATTAATATTACTGTAATGTTATGTTATGGTAAAATTATGTATGTAAACAATTCCTGTCTGTAAATTCAATGTAAAAATTCAAATCAAAAATTTTGAACCACAGTTTATTGAATTGATTCAGTAGAAGACTTATAATGCACACTTAGTTTTGCGTTAAAGATTTTGTCATTGCATAAATCATATCACAAATTTATAAAATAATATTCAACATTTATTGATAGGTTTGCACATTAGAGAAAGTTATGACTTAATTGAATTTTAACATTCAAATAATGCCATTTAATTATGGTTCACAAATAAATAGACATCATAATAGAACATTATCCTGCACTTAATGGTTTGCACAGCAGCTGCATTCTCAAGGATAATCAGGAACTATTTTTTTCTGTGAATACTATTTTGCTTTTAAAACCCATGAATTACAGCAGAGTTTCCCAAACTGTGGTCCAGGGACCCCCAGGGGTCCGGGAGTCCATTTCAGGGGGTCCGCGGTGCTATCCAGCTAAAACGTTAAATATAGTTGAGATTGAAGGATGAATAACAACATTTTAATTCAAAAAGAAAGCACGCTTATGAGGAATAAAAAAGTTCTTTCTTAAGTACATGCAGGAAGCAGCAGCCCCCCCCCCCCCCAACCTGGAAGTAAACACATTACACATCAATTAATTTTGTGTACATTGACAAGGTTCACATTGTTACAAGACTATATTAAGTAAAATGCAAACATTGAGGCACATTTTTACAGCTGGGATATTATACTTCAAATATATATATATATATATATATATATATATATATATATATATATATATATTAGAAGAAAAAAAAAGGTTTAACTGTGTCAATTTTTTTTTTCTTTTGCGCTCGCCGGTGGGGGGGGGGGGGAGCTCAAAGTTTGATTTTTCCAGATTGGGTCAGGAGATCTGAAGTTAAGGAACCTCTAAATTAGAGTAAAGATAAGAAACAATTTCAAATTTTAGTTTGGCAAGGAATTCTGTAATGTTTCTAATGCTGTGATATTTTAACTGTTATTATTATTATTCATTTATTTTTAACTATAACTTCACAACCTGTTATTTACTTCTGAAAGTTATACAGTTTATCGAGAGCTATGTGATATAGATCAGTCTGTGGTTTGAAAGTATACTACTGTAGTAGTTTACTTTTAAAATCATTGTCCATTCTGCTTAATTTGGGGAAGGGAGGGGGGGGGGGGAGTTTTTATGCAATTCTAAAATTTTGTTAAAAGTCCAAGCTGTTTTAATACAATGAACCAAGGTATTCAATACTGACTATATTTAAAAACAGAATATGTTTTCTATTTTCAGCTTCCTTGTTCAACTCTCCCCCCCCCTCCCCCACATTTAGAGTGGATGTGAAAAGGGTCCTTAGAATGTCCCGTTTCTTTCTCAGGAGGCAAAAAAAGTCGATTGAACCTTCTCATACATGTGTTGAGGGAAGGGACTGATTTTCCAATTTTTTTTTTTTTTTTTTTTTTTTTTTTGATTTTGTAAAACTTATCAAAAAGTTTTTCTTAGGGTCTTAAATGGGTCTTATAAATCTTCCCAAAAAGCTTTGTCACGGCTATATTCAAATGATTTCTATGAACCAGGGGTTCTCAAACAGTGAGTTCTCACATTTTTCTTCCACATCTTGCAACTCCCAGGTGCGTCGCGAGATGTGGAAGAAAAATTTAAAGAAAATTAATTTATTGTTGTGTTTTTATTTTTAAAAAATACACATACAGCTTTAAAAACTATTTTGTACTGCATGCAGTGATAGAACTTGAAAGAGGGCAAGGTCAATATTTGTCATAAAACTACTGCAAGATTATAAAACCAGTAAAGTGTACTGCTGTCTCTTATTATAAAACTAGAAAATCACTCGTCATGGTATGACGCGTGAAAATTGTTTCTACATTTGAGCGAAGCAATCGCCTGTTTGGGGATATTTTGATAGTTGAAATTTTAACCCTAACACCAGTGAATGAACCCTAAACTCCAGTGGATAGCGTCTATTGTTGACAATTTTATCGTTTCTTCATTCCCCTGAAATGATAGTCTTTACCAGTAAAATGGTTAAGTAACCGGATCGAGTTCAGGGCTGCCACAATTAAGTCTTTCCCTGCATGTGAATTATCAAATTATCATGTCGTGGCGTGAGTTTCATTGTTGAAACATGCAGGTTACTCGATCATCGGCTGTTATTTATATGAGGATAAGAGAATATTCGAGAGATAAAATGTCGCTTTTATTTTACTAGTTACTAGTGTTTCTAAGAATAAGACTTAACCATTTGTGTAGTTTTCAGTTATTGTTTTTGGGTTTAGACAGAGTTAAAACTTTGGAGGGTTGCCAAAATACTTAGTCTAAAAAGTGGGTTGCAATGTCTAAAAGTTTAAGTACCCCTGCTATAAATAAATGATGAGTGGGAATTCTATACTTTTCTTCATTAAAAAAGAAAAACCTGTTAGTTATAAGTTGTTATTAAATAAAAACGAGCATGCCTGTTTTAATCAACGAGGTGGAATTAATGACTTAATAAGATCTTCTATTTTTCAAATGATGGCTCTATATCAAAAAAAAAAAAAAAAAAATCCCTGTATTTTACTTTAAGTACACACATTTTTTGAAAGAATTATGATTTTTGAAACTTGTAAGAGTTCTGTTTTATATGTTAACTAGCTGCATTGCACAGTTTTGCATGGTCTACCTCGAAAAAAAAAAAGTTATGTCAAGTGATGCAGGTTCAACACTCAGGCTTCAATTTGAGAGAAAAAAATAAAATTTCTCATCAATGTAATCATTCTTAAAGAAAGAAAACAGGAAATCAAAAATTCCCAAATAATCTAAATACAACCCTCCATATACACACCTAAGATCCTGAAAAAAAGAAAGAAGATAAATCGCCAAATATTAATCAAAAGAGGAAATTTTACCTCAAAACCAAAGCAAAATTTTATTATTCATAGTCGAGAAAAAAAAGTGGCAACCTTCTGAATAGTTTTATTCACGCTATTTTAAAATGAAATCGTGCAAACGATAAATTTCCAATATAAAATTTCTGTTCCATTAGGCTTAATAATGCTTTTGAATTTCCCCCCGGTGATTTTACAGCCTTGGTTTTTTTTTTTTTTTTTGAAATTCGAAGGAATTGATTCATTTTCAGATACATCTTTTGCGGGCTTTCGAATGACGCTAAAATCGAACTGATCAGATTACCATTTCAGGTAGAAAGAGCCATTTAATGCTGCTTTTGGGTCCTAAAACTTCAATTCGAACCATTTGGTTCTTTTTCGGCGTTTGAAAAAACCCCTATGTTCTTTCTCAGGTGCTCAAGTACCTCCCTGCCAAGTTCGGTCAAGATCCCATGTAAACTGCCGATTTGTATAGGGAACATATAAACACACAAACATATATATTCTTTGTTTTATTCATATTGATTTTTCAAAAGACAAAACTAATTTTTGCAAGAAGATAAATTCTTGATATTGTTTTCCTCATGATGAAACCAGCAAGTGTACAATATTTATATTTTACAGCATGACATGCCGGTTATTTTCTCTGCCATAAGGCCAGGAGTTCCAGTTGTCATTATAGAAGCTTTGTTACCAGAAAATAAAACACATCTTCTTGAAATGTTGCATAAAATTTTATACAAGGTATTTGTTTTTCTGTAAGTTCACTTTTATTATTTTATAATTTCTGTATCTTATATTTTGAGCATTTTTTGCTGAATGTTACATTTCTACTAAAGGTTATTTTTCGTCATATTTAGGGGAAAACAATCTTAGAAATTGCTTTGGAAAGACATGTAAGTGTGGATGTGTTTACGTTGCTTATTCACAGAGGTGGGCCACTATTGCTTAGCGACAGAAATATTGTAAGCAAATTTTTTTTTTTTAAGTTTTATAAAATTCAATGCTGTTTGATCTTACTGTTGTGTATTACTAATAAAAATATTATATTTTGCCATGTTTTTCTTCTTACTAATTAGTTCGGTTTTACATAATAACCTCTTTATTTTAGTTATTGAAATGTGGGTTGATTATTTGCAAATATCTGTAGTAAAAGATAATTTTTACTTTTGAAAGAAATTGAAAATGTTTATCCACTACTTATAAATTATAATATTTCCAGATGAATCAGACTGTATGTGATATTGCTGTCTTATCAGGAAGAGTGCAGTATGTACATGCAATAGATCAGGTAAAGTATACAGCAAATAATTTTTATTGTGCATAAAATATAATATTTGAGGATGTAATTAGTCTTTTTTTAAGCTAAGGAAACGTGTGCAATTTACCTAGTCCATCATTGATTTATAGAAAGATCTAATGTTTGTTACTATTGAAATCTATCACTTCATTTCACATTTTACTGTGTAGAATTGATTTTGTTTTAAAATATAGAAACAACTTATTTATTACATGAATGTGCTAAACTGAAAGTATCATTTAAAAATGTTCAAAATTTGTTAGTCGAAGACATTGTTACAAAGAGCGCTGCTCTTTTTGCCTGTTTTGTGCTTTACATCGAAATATACAAAGAAAAATAATATCCTTCTTTTTTTGCCTAAAAATGAGACATCTCCAACCGTATTTCATAGGATTTTGAAGAAAAACAATACCAATTTTTTGTACTGTTTTGAAACTAAAGTCTTAACAAGACTTATATTGCTTTTTATTAGAACTAAACATTGTTTGTATTACTACTAAAAATTCAAAATTACAGTAGAACCTCTCAATAAAGGACACTAACGGGACAGGACAATTTGTCTCTTAAATAGAGGTGACGAATCTTCGGAGGTAGATGCATGCTTTGATAACTCAGTATAATTTTATAATAAACCTAAACTAATGACATTTAAGAATAGTAATTATTGAAGATGTTTCATATGTACTAAATAAAATTCAAAATTATTCAAACTGGGAAAGAATTTAATATTAAAATTTTATCAAAAATTTTATTGTATCAAAGTTTTATAACTGATTTTCATTAATTGCAATTTTGAATTAATGTATTTCTTGGATTTATTTGATGTCGTGTAATTTACAATGCACAAAACAAGGATCATATTTCAAGTTTTCTATACAATGACATGGGAGGTACACTCTCTGTTGGGGTTTAGCACATATGAAAAAATTGATGAGAGGGAAAAGCATAGCTGTAGGTCTCAGCAAGAATTTTAGAATACTTATTTGTTTATATTCAGTAAATTACCGCCCATTAGCCAAGGCTGGAGCAGAAATACATGAAATACACCTCCAGTTCAGTCATTTCCAGCCGAGGACTGCAGTTTCGAGCTTGTTAGCACTCATCAGCCCGGCATAGGAAAGTGACTGAGCTGGAGATGGAAAACCTCTTAAGGAAGCCAAGAGTGCCAAACAAACTGGTAGCTAATATTGGATTAGCGTAGACCAGACGAGTGACCGAAGCAATGGTTTGGTTAACCTCGAGGATTGAAGGCAAGGCATGGTATATTCAGTAAATTAGCCCTGGCTAATGGGCGGTAATTTACTGAATATACCATGCCTTGCCTTCAATATTCGAGTTGAACCGAACCATTGCTTCGGTCACTCGTCTGGTCTGTGCTAATTCTACATTAGCTACCAGTTTGTTTGGCACTCTTGGCTTCCTTAAGAGGTTTTCCATCTCCAGCTCAGTCACTTTCCTATGCCGGGCTGATGAGTGCTAATAAGCACGAAACTGCAGTCCTCGGCTGGAAATGACTGAACTGGAGGTGTATTTCATGGACTTATTTATTTTCCTGTTTCGTCAAGACAAACTTTTACCAGTTAATTTTTGGACAAAGAGGGAACCTTGGATTCCTATAAATTCGATATATCTGATGCATTTATACATACATACATATATATATATATATATATACATATATATATATATATACATTGTAATTTTCTCTGTGATTGTCCCTTAAATAGAGTGTCCCTTAATGATAGGCAAATGCATGGAGGTCCCTGTTCTATGGGACTGGGACCAGAAAAAGTCCCTTAAAGGAAATACTACTGTATATTTGGATTATTGTTTGTATTTGGAGTGAGAATGGGACATCTCCAATATGTAATAATTACTTAGGTAACCTCATATTTTATTGTCATTGGATTTAGTTTCTTAATGGTAAATTCTAACACAACGTTAAATAAATGCATTTTTGAAAGTTTTTTTTTTATTCCTGAAACTTTTAGAAAGTGAAGTTGTCCCTTTCTTTCACCAAGGTTTTTATTTGAAAAATGAAGTGTTTTTTCACATCTTTAGCTTAAAAAGGTATTCCAGACTGCATGGTCTAAAGGCTACTCTTATGCAAAGCAGTTTTATTCATTACTAGTGGTACCTGCACGGCTTTGCCTGTAGTAGAAAAAACTAAAAAGTCTTTTGGTTCGCCTGTATATTTACAAATAATGTATGGAGAATTTTCTCGCCAATTGACTTTTACCCATGTTACGGTTCCACGTTATGATAATTTCCTATCTCGCCAATTGGCTTGTGCCCATGTTATGGTTCCGCGTTATGATAATTTCGTAATTTACTCGTCCATCTTATGATAGTTTTGTTCTTAAAATTGAAATAGAAAAAGAACCACATCGAATTTTCCAAAAATTGCTTCAAGGTGCACACCACCATGCTACAAACTAACTTTGTGCCAATTTTCATGAAAATTGGTCGAACAGTCTAGGCGCTATGTGCGTCACAGAGATCCAGACATCCAGACATCCTCCTGACATCCAGACAGAGAGACTTTCAGCTTTATTAGTAGTAAAGATTAACAATATCTGATTCACAAGCCCGACAAGAGGCCATGTCAGCCTTGTCGGAAACTAGAGGCCGGGGCCTTGGGGGAGGGGGGGGGGGCAATAATGTATCATATTAAAATGTAACCTATTTTAAGTTATTGAACATTTTTGGTATACTAATAAAATATTCCTAGGTAATCAAACAGTGGTTCCATGACTCTAAAAGAAGACAACTGTTAGCACTGCATGGTTGGAGATTTGATGATATTGAACATTTTGAGGTAATGAATTCTATTATAGAAGGAAAAAAATAAAAGGAATAGTTAACTCTGTAACATTACTAAAAGTGTATTTTCAAAGCAAACGGCCTTTGAAATCTACCATAATATTGTCGTTAAAATCAGGGCTGTGGATTCGGAGTCGAAGAGTCAGAGTCGGACTGATTTTGGTGTAAAGGAGTCGGAGTCGTTAGAAAACATGCCGACTCCGGGCTTCTTTTTTTCTTTCCTTTTCACTGACTCTCCTTGCATTTTTTAAAAACTGACTACCAATTGGTTCGATTACATGTATAAAAAGATACTAATGAGAAAATAACTGCCATTATGGCAATCAGCTAGCTTGAGTGCTTACCGAACTTTCTGTAGCCGTCCCCTAGTTTGCTTGCTTTTGAACTTAACTAATAGCAACTGTCAGCAAATGGTTTTGTTACCTAACATTTTCAAGTAATCACTTTCAAATAAAAATAGAAATATAGTGTTTTGTTCGATCTCAGTTATAAAATAGTAAAAGAAACGTAACAAATTAGTAAGTCGAGGCCCGTAGCTAAGGTTGAAATGTTTAAGAGTGATCGACAAATTCAAAGCAGTTCTGGCGCGAAAGCATGAATCCAAAAGATTCGATGAAATAATCTAATGCTTTTTCTTTATTAAGACTATTTCTATAAGCTTGGTTCTCACTAAATGTGCTATGCAGTTCTGTCTTAGGGGCTGCAACTTACTGCTATTTGTGCCATTGTTTGTGCGTCACTAGTTGTTGAAATTGAAATCTACTACCTGGTATTTACACTTTATACTTTAATTTTAGAGAAGTTGTAGTTTTTGTTTTGGAAAAAATTTTGGAATTTTGATTTGAAAATGTCTTTTATCACATTGTATTTATCTATAAAATTCAAGAAAAAGAAAGCAAAACAAGTAGTTCTTTGTTTCTTAAAATGACTTTCCTTGCAGTGTGTTTTTTAAAAATGTTTTTTGTTTCTTAATGACATTTTAAGTATATATACATAAAATAAAATTAAGCTACATGCTTATATTTAATGTCCCTTGAAATTGGAATGTTGATAATTTTGTGCAGGCAAATTCTGATTTGATGCTATCCTCAGTATATTAAGCATGTCATAACATCTATTTTAGCGGATGACTAATTTTAATTTTTATATTTGAACAGGTAAACAATAAAAATGACAGTGATGTTGAAGACTTCCTTCTTCAATTGAAAACATATCAGGTAAAGGATTGTTTTAACCAAAATATTTTTTATTCTATTCATATTTAGTTTGTTTAAATTGTTCATTTAGATTGTTTAGATTTTTATAAAATTATATTTCATAAAGCAAATAATTAAATTGCAACTAAACATTCAACTGCCATTTCAAAAATGCTGTGGAAATGGCAGACATCACAAAGTTTATAATTATCTAATGTTCAATCAATAAATGCCAAATTCTATTAAATAACTTTTTAAAAACATTTCATTTAATGTGTTTTGAGTTTAAAAAAAAAAAGGTTGATCCATACTGTGGATAGTATTTTTATAGACCAGATATTTTTACCTCATTTTCCAGGATCTTATTAAAGACATGTTTGAATTCATGGAATGTGGTGATGTTGACAACTGTATAAAGTCGAGTGAAACAGCTGCAAAATTTCCTTTGTTTGATGAGAGGATACTGTGGAATGGAAGAATTGTGGTGAGAAAATTAATTTCATTTATTTTGACAGTTCATAGAGTTATGTAACGCTTTTTATACGTTCGGTATTTCAGCTTTAATGTTTTATTGTTAGTTGCATCTTACAATTTTACCTTATAAAAACGCTCCAAATCTTAAAAAATTTAAAACTCGTGTTTAATTTAAACCTTTTTTCACTATGCAATTTGTATTTTGAGTCCCTGACAAATGATTTGAGAATCCTTTAAAAGAAAAAAAAATGTTTTCCCAGGCTAGTAGAATGTAAAACACGAATAGTGAGTGAGTACTTAAATTAATTGGAGCCACACGATTTCTGTAGACCCCCCCCCCCCCTCACTGGTGGGATAAGTTAAAATATTTGCTACCAGTGGGAAGGTAATTTCAGCTACCATTAGAGGTTTACTGCTTCCTGCTCTGTTGTGCCTTATTCCAAGCTAAAGATCTGAAATAAGAGTGACACTACTATCTCTGGATTTGGCAATGAGCCATTTGGTATTTGCTCGAAAATCTGCTTATACTTTGAGTTCGGGGGCATTACTTTTAACTTGCCAGACAATTTATTATTTTGATGCTCATCATACTTATTTTAAGAAAATTTGCAAGTATCTTTTTTCTTAAATTTTGTGTTTTACATACTTGAAAGCTAGCCTCTGCATTAAGCCTAGGTTTTTGTAGACTTGAGTTGAAGTGTCTTACCCGTCATCCTCATATAAATAATAGCCGATGATAAAGTAACCCGCGTGTTTCAACAATGAAACTTTCGCCATGGCATGATCATTTGATAATATGTTTTGGTAATGCTTGACATGCATGGAAAAGCTTTATTGTGACAAGGCTGAACTCGATCCGGCGACTAAACAATTTTACTGGTAAGATTGTCATTTTAGAAAAATGAAGGAACCAAAAAATTCGTAACTCCAATAAACTATAGGGGGCGCTGCAGCCACTGTCTAATGGCAGATGAAAAAGGTTAAACAACAAATGCTGTAACTTATAACTTGCTTTGAAGATTAGTGAATGACAGTAATTTATCATAGTGTTTGGAGGAAGCTTTCTTTTCTATTGGTCTTAAAATACATTACACTATAAGCTATCTGAAGCCTGTATTTTACCCCAAAGAAAACATGTGGAATGGAATGTTTTACCTTTTTCTTTAGTATTGTAAATCACAGCAAGGTAGCGTATTCGAGCTCTGGAGATTCGAATTGACGCTATCTACTGGAGTTTAGAGTTAATCCACTGGTGTTATGGTTAAAATTTCAACCATCAAAATATCACCAAACAGCAATTGCTTCGTTTAGATGTAGAAACAATTTTCACCTGTCATACCATGACGGGCGACTTTCTAGTTAAGTATGAAATTAACAAAATACTACAAGATAGACAGGCCTGTCATTTATGTTGGTCAGGGGAACAGGTCAACAGCGCCCCCCCCCCCCCTCCGGGGAAGTTTTGTATTTTCATGTAAGTAGACATGGTTTTGCTGTTTTTTGGTGAAATGTATGTTGAGAATATACCCTTTGCCACCCCCCCCCCCCCAAACAATTTGGAATAATGGACCTCCAGATGGATACTTAATATTAATTCCTATAACCTGGAAAATGTGCTTAAAGTCTAGATGAATCTAAAAATTTTCTTGTACATTTAAATGAATGACCAGAAGAATTGGAATCTAACAACAGGCTTTTAGGAAACCAAACAACAACACTGCCTGGGTTCCTTGTGAGTGAATTATTATTATTACTTATTTGTTTTTATGTTTAAGTAGGTGATTGTTAACATTGCTATACAGTGTTAAGCACAAAACAAGACAAAGAACAACGTGACTTAACCAGATGGGCCATTCCACTGTCACGTGCAGGACAAAAATATGCTTAAATTTCATTAACATTTCGTCATATCTCTTAATATTTTAATGAAACAGGGGTAAGCAATTTTTTTAATCTTTACATTTGATACAAAGATACTTCTGATGCAATTATATTTTTATCAAACAATTTTGTTATTAAAAATTAAATTTATTTACATGTGTCACAAGCGGGACATCTAAAGTCAACTTCTGGTAACTTGCTCATAAATAAGCTAAACTTTTTGCTCTATTAATACAGCAATGACAAAACAAATTGTAGATTTTGAAAGCTATGGTTTCAACATAAAGGAAACAAATCTCATTAGTTTAGAAATAATTATTAAAACCATTGAAAAAAATGTATATGCCCATTCCATTGAAAATGGTCATTTTGTCCCGCACGTGACGGTCCCTATATTTCATAAAAAAGAAATAATTTTTGAAGAAAATTTTTCCTTAAGTAGTCACACATGTGTTTGTGATTTCTTAAGCAACAAAATTTTTCTCATCAACCTTTTAAAATTGTTATTTTTTATGAAATGTATAAAGCGTCACGTGTGGGACAAAATTACCATTTTCCGTGGAATGGCCCAGATGAGTTTTTGGGGCAGGGGTGATAGTTGACTCGAGTAAAATTTTCTGAAGACAGTTTGAAATTTTCGGAAACTATGAGGAATACCCCACCCCCGTAAAAACTCTTCAAACGTGCATATAAAAATTATTGAAAAAAAAAACATTTTAAAAGCTTTTCTTAAAATAATTTTTTAAGTTTTAGAATGTGTTGTCATGTTGTCAGCCCAAAAGTTTCAGAATCCGCCAACCCAAAATTTTTGGATCACAAACAACCCTGTTATTGGGGAGTCTTGTGCACCAAAAGCCATCACTTACCCAGGGTCACGGCAATTAGTTTCGATATACAGTGGATGCCGGTTAATTGAATCAGTGGTTAATTGGATCAACTGCTTTAATGAATCAAATCGTCAAAAACTGAACAAAGTCCAGCTTTATTGAATCAGCCGCTTTATGGAATCAAAACGGTTTAGAAAAAACATGATGCACATAAGGGGCAGCCACTGTATTAAGTTCCAAATTTTAGTATTCAGTTGGTTGAGTTTAGTTTATTGACCAATTGCTATATTTTTTAGCCATTTTGAAATTTTAGAGGAGAAAATTGTACCAAAATATCGTTAGTAGAAATCTCAGAAGTAGAATTTTGTAGCTCATCTATTTTATTTATGGGTAGAGCTAAGTCAAAAACTTCTCTTTGAATTTAATATATAGTTTTATTTGACCCATTTGGTACTAAATAAGGTGTAAAATAATTCTTCTCTCCATGTAAATTTTTTGTTGAGGCCTTTTTTATCAAATCTTCTGGAGTTGTACCTAGGTCAACGTAGTTGCCTTGTATTAAGACCCATATCCTTATGTTGTTTTTGCATTGAAAATTTGTTACCAAATTAACTAATTAAGTAGTTAATTAAACTAAATTAACTACTTAATTAATTAAGTTTTAAGTTCAAATAAACTAAATTAACTAATTAAGTGTTAATTAGTAACTAATTAAGAAGTAGAATCAGTTTTTAAATGGTATTGTTACATTTAATAGTCATGTGAGGTTTTTTTTTCATTCAATACAGTTGAAAATTGACTTTTGGGTCCTAGGTACCCAAAGGGGGTCCTAGGGCCCTAGGTACAGTGATATCTTGTACCTAGGCCATTTGTTTATTTATTTAAATTATTTTTAATTTCATGATTTAGTTTCAAATTGTAATACTAATCTCAATGAAATGACGATCAGCTTAACAGTTTGTGCATACCAGTTTCGCTCTTAGAAGTAAATCACACTTATAAATTTAATTTCCATGTAATGAAAAAGGGTGGACCTAGGTACATAGGGTCACGCTGAAAAATTGAAGAAACGAGAAGCAATTCTAAGAAAATAAACAATGATAAATGCTGGATGCAATTTGGACTTTAACCAATGTTTAAACAAATATCAAGTTTAAAACTACTTGGTGTATGATTTTACATGATTCTTTCTTTTCTTTCTGTAGGGTGACAAAATGCCCCTTTTGCACAGAGCTATTCTTTTCAACAGGTTGGACTTGGTGCACATCATTCTAAAAAACAAACTACCTTCTGAATCAATCGACTGCCTTTTTGATCAAGTACTAGTTCTTACATATTTATTTAGTTTTTCTTTTTCAATGTCTGATTCATTTTTTAAAATTTATTATTTAATTATTGTATGCATCTAACTGCCCATTTTCCAGTTTCATAGGACAGCCCTTCATTATGCTTATGCTTCATCTGCCACTAAAGAAATTCAGAAATTGCTGTTGGATTATGGGTGTTCTGAACATGTTCTTGACAAAGTAAGTTTTAAAAATGCATATTTTTTTTGTCAACTGCAATGCAGTAGAACCTCATGGTTTGAAATTCCGGATATTTCAAACAGCATGTGAAGTGAAGGCCTAAAATTAAATTTGAAAAAAAGAAAAATCGATAACTACGATTAGTTTTTAATGACAGCTATTTTTAGCAAACGTTTTAATAGGGTACTGGCAATGTCCTTATGGCATGTGTGTACTGTAGAAGTCGGACTTCACACCAAATTACGGTACAGTTAGAAAAGTGAAGCAGCGCACCCCAAATTTCCAGCCTAGCTAGCACAAGACAATAACGGCATGCGTTGATGCAGCCTCTGTACCTTATTATGTAGAACTGAATTCAGTAATATTTCATTAATGTAACAAACTGAATTGACTTGATGACATGGTGTTGCACAAGCCACACATGAATCAGCTGGAATTAACACACTCATGCTTTATTATGAATTTGAAACAAAGACTTTAAGGTCATTACTGAGCCAAAAACAAGAAGTTTAGGTTGACCCCTAGTTAGTTCTCATTTATAAGATTCCACTGTATAAAAATATTACTTTCTATTTATACATAGCTTCAATTTTATGCACTTAAAATCTTTCTTCATGGCATAAGTATCAAACTTGCAAAAAGTTAAATTATGTATAGGATTTTTCAATTATTATAGTATCTTATCCTTGCAGATTGAGCTCTGTACTTTTTAAAATGAATCAATTTTTTTAAGCATTTTTTTTTCTTTACAGATGAATAAGGAGCCATTAGATTTTAGAGACAAACAAGATACTCCTCTTATGATGGCATTACTTGACAGACTTAAAATGAAAGTATGTATTTGGTAGATAACTGGCATAGGTGTCCATACGGAAAATTTTAAGGGGGGGGGGGTGCTCAAATATTTCCTCATGATTTATTTTCCCCATGGAAACAGATTTCAGTACAGATTAGGCTTAATAAAGTTTGACGTTTTTAATAACTTATTCATTAATGGCTGGAGAAGAAATGTTTTTACATTTTTTCAAAGAAAAAAGTACTAAAAGCAAGGAAGTTCTGATTTCTAGTGGGGGGAGGGGGTTAGCCCCCATTTGCCACCCTATATGGGCGTCCATGATAACTGGTGAACACAGATAATAATTATATTGCACTTCAAAGAATGAAAACTGAAGAAGTTTTTGTCCTAGTGCGTTTTGAACACTTCTGTTCGAAATTCTGAAGAAAACAAATACTAACTTTAGCTCCTTACTACCAAACCATTTCACTTGCAGTAGCAAAAGTTCTTAATTTGAATTTACAAGTTTTTTTTTTCTTTTTTTTTTGTATTGAAAACTAATTATGCAATGCGTATTTCAATCACAGCCATTATATTTAAAAAAATCGTTAAAATAAGTTTTGTTAACATTTTTATTTTATTTCAAGAATTAAGAGAAATGGAAATTCAAATTATCTTTCCTTAATGAACATTTTTCTCTTTTTGTCCTCTTTAAAATCTTGCTTGCTAACTGGTAGTCAATAAATAATTTTAATTCCGAAAAAGTTTCAGCAATCAACTGGAATAAAGATTCAAATCATAAATACATGCACAATCTTTGCTGTAAAAATATTGACAACAAAAACGAGTTGTCAGAATGAAATGACTCTTCCATACATAGGGAATATTGATATTAAAAAAGTGATTGCAAAAGGAACATTTATTGCATGAAAAAAATCCCAAATAAATGGAGGTATTAGTACCTTGTTAGGCCATTTCACGAATGCACCAGGTGAACATTGAGGTATGAAAATCTCGTACGATAACCTGCATCATTTTGTTCCACAGTTACTGACATTACACCAACTGCAGGTGCGGAAAAGGAAATGTCCTATCAAGAGTGTTCACTATAAAGCCTTCACACATGCAGGATTATAATCACTACCCAAATTGAAGCTGGATTCGTCGCTGAAGACGATCTGGTTCTATTCAGGTGCAGTTCAATCTTGTTACAACATTATTTGAAATGGAAGCAATAGTGTAAAATCCCTAATCATTTCTTTTGTTATCAGCTCCACACTACCGCAACCAGGAGTGCCCCGAACTTAAATTCTTAAGGGGGGGGGGCAGAATTTCTCAGTTTTGCCAAATAGAACACTGAATTTTGCAAAATTATGATAATTTTGTAGAGTTGTTAGACAAATGTTGTTGATTAAGGAAAATTTTTGAAGGTCACAGAACCCCCCACCCCCCACCCCCATCACGGCGTCCTGACAGCTACACTGGTGTGATTTTATGAGTCACCTGTAATATTAAGCCACAACACCATTAGATCGCAGAAAATACAAATCCATTTAACAATTCCCTCATAGAAAAAAAGTTAATACTCAGCCATTCTGTAGAAACTAGGAGTGTTATTCCATTTTCAAATATCTTAGAAACTGGTATTCTTAGTTGAATTTACAGTCTTATTCTTACAAGAATCTTAAAATGTATACTTAAAAAGAAACTCCATCATATTAGCGGTAACCTTTAAAAAACTAACTGTCTAACTGTTGAATTTACAGTCTTATTCTTACAAGAATCTTAAAATGTATACTTAAAAAGAAACTCCATCATATTAGCGGTAACCTTTCAAAATGTTAGTATTTAACAACATTTAATAAATGAGGCAGTGAGAGGCAAAAGGATGTAAGTGCCAAAGTTAAAAATTTTGAGATAACCAGTACAAATGGCAGGTGAACCTCTCCTCTGTTTTGGCGCAAGGTACAGTACTAGTAGCAGTAACAGCATGATTTAAAAAAAACTTTTGAATGAAAGGCTTTCTAAAATCAGAACTTGAACAGTGTTTTACTCAAAACTTGAAAATGTCCACTCACATCACTTTGCTTCTCACTGTTTCAATTGATTTATTTCAAGATTTCTTAAGTTTGCCACCAAAGTTTGGTGATTTATTTATATTTTTAATCGTTAAGTTTCTTTAGATTACTGAAAAAAATCTCTCTATAAGGTTGATTTTTCTTCAATATCTATTTTCAAGCATATTCATAATGTACCATTTATGTTACAGGCATTCGACCTCGAGGAGCCAAATCCTTGGAATGATGATGATATCAAGTCCAACATCAAGCCCACAAAGTGCACTTGTATGCCGACTCATTCTCAAATCAGCAACTTCAGTTCGGATGAAGACAGCGGCTCTGAAGTTTCCTACGAAGAGCAACCTCGGACATTTTGTGTAGTCACATAACATTTAAAGCAATTGTGCCTTTTTTAGCCAGCTCTTGTTTAGTGGTAAATGAGCTGCACAAAAAAATAATAAAGTAGATAAATAAGCAGAACTCCTTGCCAAATTGCACTTCAAACTCCACATTTTGAAACATCAATCTCCAGCGATGAATGTTATTTTCGTAACAATGATATTTTGCATTCTCGGGAAAATGATTTTTTTTTATAGTGTTGATGTTGATGAAATTATGCATGATGCTTACGGTTTAAAATTGTTCTTAAAGATCATTTTGATATTTAAGAAATTTTTGTTGTTTTAAAGAGATATTTGATTAAGGAATTTAATAAATCTTGAATAAAAGGACTTGGGCTAGGGTCTTTCTTGAATAGAGCAATCAGATAACTAGGGATCATTATGTATTGACCAGAAACATTTTAACAGAGTCGCCCGTCAGTCGATCATAAAATGAAAACTTTTCACGGACACTCTGATCTCATAGGAACAACGGGAAAAGGGGGGGGGAGGAGAGTTCCAAGAAACAGACTTGAACCCGAGCTAGTTCCATTACTGTTTAGCGTGTTTTTTCTTCTATTTTGTCTTCCAACTAAGCTCATTGAAAGACTATGCAATTAGTAATTGCAAGTGCAATGTTAAGCTAATTGAAAGAGGATCTATTATGTAAATACTAGTGTAATGTTAAGCTGATTAAAAGAGGATCAATTGTGTAAATTTTAATGCAATGATAAAAATTGTTATGTTATACAATTTAAATTGAATATTAAGTTTTAAAAAATTGATGTTTGCAGTTGCTTTTTATTAAAATATATATGACTATTAGTTATGTGTGAAATATCTTGATGCTATTTAAGTTCAGAACTAACTGATATTTGTACATAGTATGCTTGCAAATATCAAAAATCCGCAAGAGAAGTAACGCCAAGAAAAATCTTGTTTTTATAAAATTGAATAATTAAATTTTTTTCTCATGCCTAAAAAAAGTATTCCAAATTAACCGAAGGAAAACATACTTAGATCAGGCCCGTCATTTCAAGTTTTTTCAGTGGGGGTCAAAGGGTGTACTCATTGTACTGAAAAACCTCGCCCACAAATATGGAAATACAGTTCACTCTCTGTTTAACGACTTTCAAGGGACCACAAAAAATCGTCCTTAAGTAGAAAACACATAGACTAATAATAAGAGTAGACCGAGCTTTCTCATTCTTGCTGATAAAGAAAATTGGTTCATAGATGTATCATGTGACTAGTGGAAGGGCTTGACGAAGACTTTGGCAGCATGGTTGCTAGATGGCAGCCTTATCTATAGTTTGGCACTCGACATGTATTTTAAGACAATGTGTTTTCATTAAAAAAAACTTCCAGGTGCAGAGATTGAACTGTTTTTCTTTTAGTTATGCATTATTTTGACATTAGTCATAGTTTTTGATCAGTTTTCGGTAACTTTTATTTCATTTGGAGCTGTCAGCGCTGGCGAGAACGAAATGGCGTAAACGTTTTGCGTTAACGCAAAAATGTACTAATCGGTATCTTAAATTGAAACCGTAGGTAAAAATCTTACCGTTTGCTGATTCCTCTTGGTCGCTTGCATCTTTTATTGCTTAGAGAGTTATTGAAATTGACTAAAGAAAATGCACAATACTATCTAAACGAAAAACTCACTATATTAACAAAATATTTACAACTTAGAATAACAAATTTACAAATCGGACTCCACAAAAGATCATTCTTCCGTGTTCCATCAATTCTATTTATTTTATTTCGCGCTGGCGTTGATCGTCTGCTACGATCAACGCCCGCTGTTGCTAGGATATCCACCAGTCACATGGTTTGGTTTATGAGCAGCAAAAGGGTTGCCATAGCTCGGTCTACTCTTATTATTAGTCTATGAGAAAACATCCTTAAATAGAACACTTTTAACACTACAGTGGATCATCTGGGACCGTGAAAAGCCGTCGTTAAACAGAGAGCCAACTGTACATGTTTTCTCAAAGCCGGGGGGGGGGGTCAACTGCTCCCTCCTGACCCCCCTAAATGACGGACCTGACTGAGATGTCTTATGCAAATCAAGCAACATAGAAAAAAAAACACCACCTCAAAAATGATGCTCCTACCTCTTCTTCCCCATCAATGGATGTCAAAACCATGCTCGTTACCAGATCGAGTGTTTGAACTTTTCAACATGAACGTACGCCTCACAGTGACTTTACAGAATGTAGTCGTTTTATTGAAATTTACTTGTAATTGCACATATGCATTAATCAGAGTTATGTTTAGTAAAAAATTTATATCTCTTAAGTTTCAATAGAAATTGACAATAATAACCTTAACTCTTAGAAATTGTAATTACATTACAGTGCGTAAGAAAATTTCCTTTACATAAAATTTTTAAAAATTTATTTTTCAGAAACTATAGGACTGAAAATAATTAAGTTAACTTATATCGCTATTTAAAAAAATATATAGAAAAATATATTTCAAGGTTTACTGTGCAAAAAAAACTTTAAAACATGAAGTAAAACAAATTTTAATGCAAATTATTTAAATCAAATTTTGGCTCTGTATAGAATATTAAGGCTCTTGCACATAAAAACTTATAGAACCAACCAATAATATCAAACTAAATATTAACTGCACAATAGTACACAATAGATGTTGAAAAATAGGGGGAAATGTGCCATACAAAGTAAAGCAAAATGAAGACAAAAATAATAAAATATTTTTGACAGTTAAAAACCTAATGTATCTATGTATATATCTATGTCCGCGTTACTTCTCCCGAACGCCAGTGAACTGATCATCCAATCAGGTATTGATAGATTCTTAATTTTCCTGTCTTTATGCTTAGCTATTTAACATAATCCTCCGATTATAATTAGTGGAGATATCAATTAAAAACTATTAATTAGGATACCTAGATTTGAACATAAAATTTTTCAAAGGCTTTCCTCCATTCAAATTTTAATTCCATGCTTTATCTCAACTTTCCATAACAATGCTTTCATTAAAATTTGTAGCGTGAAGAAAATCATCGAGAAGAAAGACGTGTTGCCATTTTGTTTTCTCGAATATGAACGAATAAAATTCTAGCTTTTGTTTTGAGGCTTTTCCTGTAATCGGGAGATTTAAAATGTTTCCTTTTTGGTTATTTTTCCACAAAATCTTGCCCATTTCTTTTCTTTTTTGTTCAAACCCGATTGTTGAACTCGCGTCACTTGATATAACTTTTATTTTTGAGGTAGACTGTGCAAAGCCGGGCGATGCAAATAGTTTTTGATTAAAATCAGAATTTTTAAAGAGACATCAAGTTGCTTAATAGCCGATAATGTCTAAAATAATTTTTTTGTTTGGTATGTAAATAACTACATGGTTTCAGAATCAAAGTTTTATGGGTGTATTCTCTGTATTACATGAGTGCTAAGGAGTATTTAGCTGAAAACCATCGAATTAGATTTAGTTAAATTTGATTTCATGAAATTTAACTAAGTTTAAAGGACACATAGTGCCGAGCCAACAAGTCGCTAAATGCAGGTTTGAAATACATTGGTACATGGTGAGATAGATTCTCGTGCAAGAAGCATAAGAAACAAACGCATCAAGAAAATCATCCAAGAAAGAATATCCACAATATTAATAAAATTATGCTCATTTTGATTACATATGAAAAAAAAACTTTATTTTACAGGTTATCAGTATACTTTTCCCATTTTATATATCAAAATTGTTTCCCTTTAAGAATTCCTTAACTTGTGATCCTTATATATTATTTCTGTAGCCTGTTTTTGGTTTCTACGCGAAATTTTCCTCAATTCTTGATCGATTTCTTTGATTTACACCTTATTTTAAAGCTTATCGTGCAGGCTACTGACGAAAAATAGACCCACAGTCTAAAAATTGTTTTTTCGGGCAAAAAAACCTGTTTTAAAGAACCACAATGTGGTTTTCGGTTAAATTTATAACTTTAACTTGCACTGTTACCGAAAGAGCTGAATAGCTTGATCGGCAGAGCGTTCGACTGGTAACCAGGAGAATGCGTGTTCCGGCCCACGTCCGGACAATCTGCATCAAAAAATTAGAAAAATATCGCGCATTACATGCACAATGAATAACAAATATGAGGGAATACATGAGATAGAAACGCTTCTAGGTGTTATGAAAACTTGATGCAGCCCGGAGCTAAATTAATACTTAATTGTAAGGTTTTTTTTTTTTTTTTTAAAGCTTTGGCTCCGTTAAGAAAATTAAAGCATAATGTAAGCGAAAATATAAGTATCAGGTTTAAGATTTCAGACTACAATGGAATTGTTTTTTGTTCAGAAAAATATAATAAATCGTATTTTGCAATATAGATTCTTCTAATGAGTTTTTGACTCTTTGTACAAATAAAAAAATTACTACCTCAATTTAAAGGGTAATATATATATTTTTCTTCTTTTTGCAAAAAATCAAATAGCGTATCACATTTTTACTATATTTGAAAAGCTACGCTTAAAAAAGAACTTAGTTCAAAATATTTTGTATTTTAACCGTGCTGTTAAATGATGAACACGTGCTGCCATCTAAGCCATAACGGTTCAAACAGCCTACGATAACAAATTGTAAAAATTTTCAAAAATAAAAACACTTTTCGGCAAGAAAAAAAAATTAAAATTAACCTGTGGGCTTTTTTTTTTTTTGGTAGAGCGTTCGGTTATAAACTGTCTGAACATCAGGCCAGTTCGGGTTGTCCGACATAATAGCAAATTTACATTACTATTACGCATTACATGTACTCATAACATACAACAGATAACACACGTAATAAAATAAATGCAGTGGGAATGCTATTTAGTGTTTCGACTCCTTTATGCAGGCTACAGTTATCAGTCAGATAAGTTGACTGCTAATCGAAGGGTGTTCTTCCCTTTATTTTTAAAGCTTTGACTCCGTCCAGACCACTGAGGATAATGTAAGCATAAAAAAAAGTATTAGATATACCTCAAGGGAAACCTTTTTGTGCAGAAAAACATTTTCATTGTATGCTGAAATGTAGATTTTTCTAATAGCAGTGTTCGAACTTTTGTACAAATGAAAAAATACTACGCCAAATTAAAACTACGAGTTTCACCCAATAAATCTTTAATTATTTATTCGAATACGACATAAAACATTAAATTTTATCATCAACTTCATTAGTAAGAAATCATTTTCTACTCCTCTGCTTTGGGCTGGAAAAAAAAAAACATTTTGTCTACGCTCGAAAAATTACACTTAAAAAACGGACTCAGTGTTCGATTAAAAGAAAAACAAGTGCGGGCATTTAAGCCGTACAGGTTAAAGAAGCCTGCTATGGGAAATTGTTGAATATTCAAAAATAAAAACACTTATTTTTTCAATCGAATTTATTACTTCTCTAGAATGTTAGTTTCAATCGCTACGTGAGATATTCGTCATTCTTTAATCAAATTCCATGTTTTACGAATAATTTTAAATCGTATCATGCTGGCTAATGACAAAACATAGAAGCATGATCTTATTATATTTTTTTCAGCAAAAAGCTTTTTTACTGTGTTTTATTACGCATTCCTTTAACGAATAGCATTCGAAAAGGAAGGCGCAGTTGCTAGGTTTGTTGGAGCGTCGTACTGTTAATCAGAATGGCGCCAGTTCGAATCCATGCCACTAAATATGTCTTTAATGTTTCTTTTTTTTTCCGTCAGATGCTCACATGGGCAGAACTGTATTTGTCACAACCTGTTTTTTCACATGCACAATGACTGCTTTTTCACAAGTCACTACTCAGCCACACTTTTAATGATATCTATGTTTGCATTGAAAGTACGTACAAACAAAAGGTGAGCGATGATCAAACTATCACAACGTTGTATTTAACGAGATTTTGTTACTGATGTCTTCAAATTACATGACTTCTCTTGTGTGCTTACTTTTTTCCGTTTACTTTTTTTTTTGGTTCCTCTTCATAATGTTCTTTCTTTGAAATTTTTAAAGAGCGAAATGCCTTATGAAACGATTCAAAGCACAGTGCGGAGTTCCGCACGGGTCGACTAGTCTAATGAATGTTTCAATTCCCTGAGTATTTCAGGGTGACCACTGTCCTAACGCTATCTACTGGAATTTAGGGTTAATCCACTGGAGTTAGGGTAAAATTTCAACTATAAAAATATCACCAAACAGGCAATTGCTTTGTTCAAATGTAGAAACAATTTTCACCCCTCATACCTTGACAGGCGATTTTCTAGTTCGTGAATAAACATCAAACAGGGTCAACTAATTGAAAGACATTCCTTACGTTAAAAAAAAATCAGGCATTGAGAATCGCAAAAGAAGAATAAGTGCACAAAAAATAGCCCCTCTTAATGGCTGTAGAAGGATGCATATAATTGAAATTTTAAAAGAAAAAAGTAATAATTTTGTGGTTTGACTCTGGATTCTAAAGTAAAAGACAAGTTAAGCAAATCTAGATGGAATTATATTAGAATTATTAACAAACTCCCAGACCTATTTTGCAGGATTCGAGGAGTCGTTAAAGTTTTGCAACTATCAGTATTTTGCTTTGAATGTGATGATTACACAGAGCTACGAGTTAGTCAAAATTGAGGATCTTAGGAAAAATGCTTCGAAAAAAAAAGCTACAAATAACATTTTAGTGCTCTTTATGAAGAAATAATCTTTACTAATAATAAAGCAGAAAGTCTCTCTGTGTCAGGATTTCTGTCAGGATCTCTGTGACGCGCATAGCGCCTAGACCGTTCGGCCGATTTTCATGAAATTTGGCACAAAGTTAGTTTGTAGCATGGGGGTGTGCACCTCGAAGCGATTTTTCGAAAATCCGATGTGGTTCTTTTTCTATACCAATTTTCAGAAAAAAAATTTCCGAGCAAATTATTACAATGTGGGATAGTAAATTACAAAATCATCATAACATGGAACCGTAACATGGGCGATCCATTTAACATAGCCAATTGGCGAGAATTTCATCATCCATTATTTTTTAATATACAGGCAAACCAAATGACCTTTTAATTTTCTACTACGGGCAAAGCAGTGCGGGTGCCACTAGTTGTTTTATAAAATTTGGCCCCCCTTTTTGTTTTAAATTCATGCATTTTGGGTTTTCTATTCATTTTTATAACGCCTATTGTAATAGCAGTCACCTCTCAAGAGCAGTCACCTAGTCATGATCAGAGCAGGGATCCTTGTTTGGAGATTTACTGTATTTCTTTAGAATGAAGTAAAAGAAATATAGTTTTTCATTTCACTTATGCTATTTCAGTCTATTATTTTTTCTTTTTGATTTCATAACTAAGCTTTTCTGTTCATGCATGTATACCTAAAAAGTAAAATGTGTGGTTAAACCTTTTAGGTTCATTTTTTTAAAAAGTTAGTAATCTATTATGAGGACTAATATTTTTCCCATTGAAGGGAAACAATTTTTAGCTTTGGGATAAATATTTAAATTTTGATAATTCTTTTCATTTATTGGTTCATGACACCAAAAAAAAAAAAAAATTGTGACTGATAGGCGGTATTTAAGACTTAGATGAAGCTTTAAAAAAAATTTGTGATACACAAAAGGTAAAGATTTTAGCACAGCAAATTTGTAAAACTGATGATATTATAGCTATTATAGCGATGTCATAGCTATTTCAAAAGCCATAGTTGATGACTCAATTTGGGATTTGCTATAATAAGTTGAAAATGAATTCAAAGAGGAAAAAGTAGTTTCTGTAAAACTAAATGAACTCAAATTAAATATTGTTTTCCTAAAAAGTAGGAATCATGGAATAAGACATATTCTCTTTTCTTTATTTTCTTAAAAAATAATTTTAAAGTGTTGAATCATAAGTAGTATATTGCCGTGCTAAGCGCAAAAGTCGTATCTGCAGCCGAGTTCAAAATGAGAAATTCCTGTTAATAGGAGGTCCTTTGCACCTCCATGTATTTGATTCAAATGCAACTTTTTAAAAATATTTCCCGTTGATAAATGACCATAAAACATTGTAAGTAGGTGAAATATGTGACAAAGAACCTCCTGGTGACCGTAACTCGATTTTGATAAAAAGTGCAGATACGACTTTTGTGCTTAGCATGGCAGTATAGTTCTAGTTCAATGATGAAATCCCATCAAAGTAATAACCCCCTCTGAGAGTTTTTACTGTAGTTGTTTTAACACGTTTTGAAAATTGCCAGACGTAGGATTTTTTATATCAGACTGAGCCCAACAACGGGACTACAAAGGATTAACCATGTTGTCAGCCAGACCTAGATAAAATTTAAAACTATCTGCGAACTCAAATTTTCTGCAAAAAAGAACCCAGTACTCCTCCCAAGTCTTCTATTGCGGCCAAGAGAAAAAATGTAAAGTTGAAAGCGAGTAGAGTATACAATGCAACCAGCCTGTTTTTTCCCCTGCACCAAAAAAAAAAAAAAAAAAAGTAATATTGCAGAAATTTGTTTATAAAATATCAAAACTGTCTACAAACTTAAAAAAATTTCTACAAATTAAGTTCGTGCATTTGTCTATATTATCTTGGTCTGGCTGTCTCTGAATTGCATGTATAAGAATTAAGTAAACAACTTGATCCAGTATTCAATAACAAATTTATTACTTGGAGTTGTAACACTGACATAGTTAATCTGGGAATAGAATACAATACTGTAAGCCATCACTGGATTGTTTTCATTTCATAAATAATTTTAAAAGTATCAAACATTCAGCTTCTCACGCTGCACTCTTGGGACAAATTATACATCAATTAAAATTGGGGCGAGGTTTTAAGTCGTTTCATTTTAAAATTCACAATGTCAACTCAAGCACAAAATAGCAATGAACATAACAATTAAAGTTTTCAAGTTTAAAAATTTCCAGAACCATTTAATAGTAGCTTTTCAATATTTATTAGCTTTTATATTTGTACTTTGATATTTAAAATTCAAATACATTTTAAAGGTTTCCATTTTCGAACAACATACCTCTACTCGCAAACAAGGATATTCGCTTCCGTCGAAAAGTCTCCGGCTCGTGAATCGCTCCGATGGATTCGTAAAAAAGTTTTTTGCCAACCCAAATACCATGCATTTGCAAAATATCCTAGTAAAAATGAAAAGCCATATATATATAGAGATGTCGTTGCCCATTGTTTGTTTCTATTTATGTATATAATCCTGGCGTTCTAAAAAATTCAAAAAATGTTATGATTGCATTCAGGCAACTCTTTTTTTTTTTCTACTTCTTCAAACAAACCAGTAGCTTCAAAAACGAGAAAAGAACATGGGGAGGTGCGAGACAGTCGGTCCTAAACGACGAATTTCCCGATAAAGATGCCCACTAGGCCTATGGTGAGCATGACTGCCAGGTAGAGCATCGGAGACTGGGGCTGCTCCTGCAGCCTGTCGTCGAAGTGGGGCTTTGATGGCGCATCTTTGGAGCCCCCCAGGTGGTGGGCCCTGAGCTGTGAACCTGCATCGCTCTTTGGGTTCCCACGCTGCCTTAGCCTCTGCTCTTCCGCCTGAAAAATATACGCTGGATGAGTCTCAATGCACTGAAAGAAACATAACATTTAAGGCAACGGCACCAGTAACAGACAGTCGTAAGTTTGGATTTAAATAATAAGAATTTTAGACGGGTAAAACGGACGTTGCTGCGACCCATGAATACCGTGTAATAATCTAGTGTTATCAGAGTGAATTTTATGAGCCAGTTGGTATTTACAAGGCATTGGTGGAGGTTTATGAACAGCCACCACAAGGTTTGCCGGTGTTTCATGTTCATTTGAATTTAATAAGGTTTTAGTTCTAAAAATGAAGCACTTTTGCACATTTAGAGGAGAAAAGAGGAATTTTGTTCATTACCAGGGCTCCCAACACATTTTAGCCATAGAAAAGGATAAAAGAGGACCACTTTCAATCAAAAAGGGGACTAAAGAGGACCAGTTGGGATTAAAAAGAAGACCATTCATAGTTAAACCCAGGGAAGCACCAAAAGGCAAATTAGCTGCTTGCTGCTAAATCCGTGAAGATAATTCGCTAATCAACCATAATAATGATTTTTAATGATACAGTTCCTTGTCACCTTCTGTACAACTGAACTTTTTATCCATTGAATTATATTATTTTCTAACATTTAGTGAGGGAAGGGGGGGGGGGGGGGTAACAAGATAGCATGTAACTACAATCTTACAGAGTAACTTTAACTCAAAAATAATTTTTCTACTAATCAGCTAAGCTAAGTGACTGATGAATCATACCTAGTTAAGACTTTTTAGATATTTTTAACTGTAAGCATCCTAGCACATAGTCATTTGCAAAATTTTTCACATAACCAATTTAAACAGAATTCATTTTGAAATAAGGTACTGCAAGACAAGAAGATATAGTTTAGAGGTCATGAGGTAGTCTGCCACCCCCCACGGAGCCCTTGTTTTTAACACATATTTCCAAGTTTTATGTTGCCAAGGATTCCGAAAAAAAGTACTTTATCTCTTGAAATTAAACATAAAATGAGCTAATCTAAGGTAATGTATGTTAAAATAACTTCCGATTGTCAAAAATATTAAAATACTAGCAAAAACACCCGGCATTGCCTGGGTCAGTAATAATTGTGAGAAACAATCACTACTTTCATTCGTTTTCTGTTTTAACTGAAAGAACTCAAAACAGACCGCTTTGACGTGATTTAAAATCAAGTTTCTTCCTTACCCTTAAAAGTAAAATAGCAATAAGTACCGAAATTCAGAAGAACGAAATATTATTCAGCTAGAAACAAAAGAACGACATTTAAGCATATAAAAATTTCACTTGTTTTAAAGAAGAAAATCGGTTAATATATTTTCCTTGTCTTTCTTTTTTTTTGAACATAGTCTAAAAAAATTTTTCTACATGGCTATTGAAATAAAGATAAACAGTTTAAAAAATGTAGCCGCCCAAATCTCATTGTACTTGCTTTAGTTTTTTTGGGGGGAAATTTCAATTATATCATTCAATTATATAATTGTGGGTTTTTGGAGTGATTCAAAATGTTACCAAATTTGCGATAATTGTTTTGGGATACCCTGGATAATGCTCCCCCTACTTTTTAAAGCTGTCTGTTACTAATTTTCGTCTGTTACTAAAGGATATTATGGCCAAATACTGAGATATTTTTGGTGACCATAAAATGTTAAACATTTTCATTCGAAATGTTTCTGAAAAAGGTAGTAAAACTTGGCGAGTATTTGAAACTGTGCACAAAGACAAATTAATGGAAGTTTTTGTGCTGTTTATAGATTTACCTAATTTAGTTAGCGGATTATTTTATATTTTAACAAAAAGTTTTAAAGATCTTTTTCTATTGCCGATATTTTGGTTACATGGTGAAAGCCGAGAAACATTATGTAGTCTTTGGTGGCAAAAACAGCGCCAGTTGAAAAAAATGCGTCACGTTATAATTGAATCGTTATGATTAATTGTAACTATGTTCTTATTTCTAAGAAATTAGTATACATATTTAGTAACTGATTTTCAATTGTATGTTTGATGTATAAACTCGTTTGAAAGTAATAAACTTACAGATATTTTGAAAAGACTTTCTCCCACTATAGAAAAAATAGGCTTCTCTGCCTATATGTTAAAGCCCAATTGGTGAAAATCGCTTATGTGATTGAGAAAAATGGATGTCATCCTATAGAATAAAAAACGCTCATTTACGGTGCAATCACTTTTTCATGACCAGAACTTTGCAGGCCTGAGAAATTTTAGAAAATAAACACTTTCTATTTTCCCATTGTTGTATAAATCAATTGTATTTTTACTTTGTTCCATTATCGATTATTGCACAAATGAGGATAAAATTCCTAAGAAAGCAATAAATTTCACGCTTGCTCCAGAGAAGTCTTGATTCAAAATTTTCATCATGATTACTATTAACATTGCTGTAGTAAGGCAACGATATTTCGTAACAAGGGTTTAATATTTAATCATTTAATGGGGAAATTACATGAAATTTACTGTTTTACATCATTACTTTTTTAAACGGAGTTTTTTAGAAATAAATTACAGCCTATGTTGCTCCCTAATAATGTAGCTATCTATGGTGAAAAAAATTGTTAATATCGGTTCAGTAGTTTTGAAGCTTACCCCGAACATACATACATACATACAGAAGTAGCCATTCATGTATAAACATTAACAAGATGCAAAAAGATTGAACTCGCAAACACAAGAAGCTATTTTTGGCAATTCTGCATATCAAACACAAGTTCAGAAAATTGCACTGATGAAATGTTCTTGAAAAATACTTAAGCACAATTCAATGATTTTATACCGATATCAAGCACTAAAAAAACTTTTTAGTGCTTGATTTTTTTTTCAAGGCTTTCAAGCACTTGAAAAGGAAAATTTTTTTCAAGCACGAAGACGTCATAACTCCTCCCCCAAACCCCTCCATTTGCAAGATTTCCATGCTGCAACGGTTGAAGGAGCAGTAATGATGTCAATCTGAAGCAAAATAATACAGGGGAAAGTCAGGTTGAATAGAAACAAAGACAAGGGGCAAGCGGGCGCATGTCTGGGCATAACAAACATCAGCACACACTATCTTTTAACGTAATGAAAACTTTTAAAAGTCTGATTTTTAAGTAAAAGCAATATAAAAGCAGACTAAACGGACCAAAGTGTTAAAAAGCGGACCCTTAAAAATGAACTTTGGTGGGAAAAGTGCACCATTTGTGGAGCCCTGCATTACTCATCCTATCCGCCTCCTAGCTGTTACTGGGTATCATCAGAATTGTCGCTGTCTGTTACTGGGGGGGGTCAGACTTTTATTCGAAATTGAGCAAATAAAGATAGAATCAACTAATTCAGAGGATCCAGAAGCAGCCAAAAGTTTGATGAGGTGTAGTTGCATGAAAAAAAAAATTTAAAATTCTAAATACCGTATTTTCCTGCGTATAATCCGCGGATTATCTGCTAAAAAAGGCAAAGTTTATGAGGCGCGGATTATACGCAGCCGTGGATTATCTGTGATTTTTCCCCCCTCTTAACACCAACATAGGATTCACCGATCGAGACCGTACGCCGACTGAATGTTGTTTATTTTACGAAGCATGCATGTTCTTCTTCGCTGCCTGCCTGTATGTTGGTTATTTTACGTTGCTTGAATGTTCCTCCTGGCGATTCAGGTCATGTACAATAAGCAAGATTACAGTGAAATAGGTAGCCATTTGCACAAGATTAGACCGTTTGCTCCTTGTCTTGACTCTGTGTTTTTCAAGTAATTAGCGTACTATAATCAAGATTTCAAGAAGAAATCATTGTATATTAGATTATATTTCAGATTAATTTTGATTATGCCTTCAAAGAAATTACTTTTCACGTTTTTATTTTAGTTGCTCAAATGGTATGTGAAATTCAAACTTTATCTTTTTACATCGTATTATCCGCGGATTATACGAAGCTTTTTTTTCTTCCGGCCGATTTTAGGACCTGCGGATTATAGGCCGCCCGCGGATAATACACAGGAAAATACGGTACAATAAAAGGCTCAGAAAAGGGAGTTTATTTGAGAGCAATGTCTTACACATGTCTGTTACTGGTGCCGTTACCTTATACCTAGTGACAAACGTAACATTCAGAGACTGTTTCGTTGCTTAACATGAGTTTAAAACGTCTAATAATCATTTATTAGTGGGTTAGTGGCATTTTGTAAAATATTAAAACTTCTGTGAAATATTGATACAATAAAACACAGTATAAATCGGATAAATTGGTTTTCGAAACTAAATTACTATAGTGTGACGAACGTAACATTTTTGCAACCTTGAATTTGCAACATGAAATTCAACTCTCAATTTAGTTAGGTAGGTTTCAGTTAGATTTAGGTGGATATTATTGTAAAAAACAGTGCAATGCATTAGTTTCATTTTTTAACTTGATTTTTCATGCAGAATAACTCATTTTTCTTATAATGTAACACAAATGAATATTTCTTCAAAATATGAGGTGTGACAAACGTAACATTGAGGAGCATAACTCTGAAGTTACGTTTGTCACGGTGAAGACTCAATTAGTTTTGTAGACCATTACGTGTCTAAATATTAATTAATACTTAAGCACTGATACTTTGTCTTAAAAGTAGCACTTATATCATCAATTTTTCAACTTGGATTAAGTAAATACTTTTTTGTTGGCCTTGTGCAAAATTTATTTTTTTCTCCTCTGTTTTGAAGTGAAACTTTTTATGCAAGAGCTTTGGTTTTCTGATCTCCAACCTTTTTGTGTGACGGAAGTGACGTAGTTGTTTTTTAATTGTTGCCAGAAAAAATGAAAAATGACAGCATTTAAATTTAATTTTGTAAATAAAATTAACAATTTCAAAGCATTTTTGATTCCTCAGTCTTCTTGATTTTTTTTTTAAACCTTTTTTTTCCGTGATATTTGCATACGCTCTGCAGCTTTTTTTCCTGTCATTTTCTTTTTGTTAACCAGCCATTCTTGCTCTGCTTTAATCCTCTCTCTCTCTTTTCTGAGCCGCCGATTTTTCCATAAAATGCAACTCAACAAAATTCCACAAATCTGTGCTGAAAATCAAGTTAATTGGTGCAAAAATTACAAAATATTATACAGAGACATTGAAAAAACGACTATTTCAAAATACACATTTCATTCATTTTTTATTGAACTAAACGTTCGATAGATGCAGTGTTTTTTTCAAACGATTAAGTTCGTCACAATCAATATGTTACGTTCATCACACTGATAGTTAATTGTGTAAATAATTTAATAAAAATACAACATTTTGAATGAATTCTAGGAAGTTCTTGGGAAGAGAATAAAGCAAAAATTTTAGTTTTATAGTCCTATAAAAAGTGTGGAAAGAAAAATATGACGTTTTGTGATGAAGGCCGTTCAACATAGAATTCAAATTAGGTCCATATTCCACAAACTAGTCCATATTCCTTCTATTTCAATTTGAGCAAACAAAACCGAATTGTCTTGATGTTCAGATAGATAACTTTATTTTAAGTAAAAGCTCCTAACTTTATTTTGTTAATTTTATTTTTGTACTCGCTTTAAAGAATATACATAAATACATAGAAAAACTTCAAAAGCTATGCTTTTAACATTCTACCACCAATCTATAAATTTTTATTACTATGCAAGTATTTTATTTAAGTCCATTTAGTTTGAAAGTTAATTTCATTACACATGTTCACCCAACATTTACTGCCCAAATATTGCATTTTGTTCATCCCTTTCTGATTTATGGGGGAGTTTAATAACGATCCCCTCTAAAACCTTCATCCATACTGTTTATGAAACAAAAAAGTACTTACTCTCAACTGTTCATTCTCTCGGTTTAAAAGTTCAATTTCTTTTTTAAGGGTCTTGTTTTCATCATAAATTTTTTTTAGCTCTGATTCAATATTTGAAGCCTGAAAACAAAAATTTCATAACTTCAATACCAATTACATTGCGACATATGAAAAATACTTTTTTTTTTTTTTTGGAAACTCAAAATACGATACTGACAAGCAACAAACAGTCCTTACAAAAAAAGAACAATAAAGAAACAATACAAACAAAGCTCAAACAGAACCTCGGCTACGCCACTACAAACTATTGACAAATGTAAAATATCTAAGACAATATACTTTACATTTTCTTTCATTGATGCATCTTTTTTAAGTCTTTGAGAAAATATCAACAGAAAATTACAAACTGTATTTTTTATGTTCCAAAGTTTTGCTTTATGTGCTATTTCTGTACAAATTAAATGTGATCATTTTTAAAAATCAGTTTTTTTTAAAAATTTTCTAACAATTATATATACAAGCGTCCCTTGTATAACACGGTACTTCTACAATATAGTTTCGATATTACACGGTAACAAATTTGCCATTATTATAACACGGTTTCGATATTACACGGTACAAAACTTCAATTCATAACTACATGGTTTTGATGTAACAAGAATTTTAAAGGAGGAATTTAATTTTTGTTCAATACACTGTTAAAAAATGTATGATAACAACTGTAATAAGTTTTTACTTTGTTTTTATGAAAATTTTACCGAAAAATTGTCTGTCTTGGGCTCAAAAGTTTGGTTTCCCTGTATAAAACTAACTTTTAAATACATACTTGATGCTTCTCATCAGTGTTCTAAAAGCAAAAAAGTGAATACCATTTTGTTTCCAATGCATTGTAAGAAAATAACATTAAGATTAAACATAAGCTAAATTTGGCAAACGATAAATAAAAAATTTAGTCGAAACAAAATATGAAATAAAATAGAATGATTCTATTTATTTTATTTTAAATTTTGTTTTGTAGTTGCTCAGACAAACTTCATTGCTACAGAAAAGCTCAGATTTTTTTTTATTACAGAATGCGTTTTGTTCTTAGTACAGAAAGAAAAGTGGATATAGTTTTTCCTTGTTGTGCATAAGTTTTAATTTGAGGTATGTAAAATAATTAAGTTTTATCATTTAAAACAGCTCTTATTTTTAAATCAGTGGGTCTTTGTATGTTCTGGTTGCCAGCTTTCGTTTGTATGTTCTATTGAGCCGAAATTTCAGCTATTATAAAAATTTGCACCTCATGAAATTGGTTTCGATATAACACAGAACATGGTTTCGATATAACTTGGTACACGTTGATTTATGATATGTAGATGATTAATTAGGTTAAAAAATGAGTAAAAAAACCATTTATAAAAAAGTCTCATACAACACGGTTTTGATACTACATGGAACGAATTAACCATGGGTTATAAGAGGGATACTTGCATATATATATATATATATATATATATATTAATAACTTTAATATTTAAAAAATTCCTATTCATAAGCATACAACTCTTATAATAAACTAGAAGCTATAGTTCTTAACAAATGAAATCGACTCGAATTAAAATAAGAAATATTCTTAGGCATTTTATACATGTGCAGGTTTTTAATTAAATTTATTTACTGGTAAAATAGAAACTTTACTGAGTTAAATCACTAAATTCAACATCAATTCACATTAAAAGCATAACATAAAAATTATAGTTTAGTATGTAAGAAAAATATTTCTTTTTACTAGAAGAAGCAGCTTACATAGAAAAACATGATTTGAAATGTAAGTGGAACACAGAATATGTATTTACACACATAAACACAAAGCGGAAAGATTAATTATTAGTAAACCATGCAAACATGCTTGAATAGTATTTTAGGAGCAATAAAATCAAAAATGCAATCCAAATTTAAATTGCATCATATTTGACAGTAAACTAGGTAGCTAACATAAAATTTACTTTTAGGAGATGCTTCTATACAAATTTTACACTGCTAGATGGTAAAGATTTTCGAGAGTTACAAACATATGTGATTTATTACCAAAATTTGTGATACCCAATGTTTGATAAATTGCATCTTGTTTCAGTGCTCAAAACATCAATTTATGCTGAATAAATTTGAATGCATGATAAACCTTATAAATCCATATTTTACAATATTTATCCTGTTATGCATCACAAGGAAAATGAAAGATCTCTATATCATTACTGTCTGCAAATATGTCAAATATCTTTTGAAAGAAAATGAAATAAAATAAAGCAGTGTATTACTCAAACTCTCAAATACTCTTCAAACAAGAATTGTCATAATTTTCACAAAATCAAAAAAGATTTTAAAGCACTGCACTTTAATTAATACATATTATATGTATAGAAGGGCAGTTCATATATTTTGAATATGATAAACCATTTGACTAATAATTTTATCAGTTCATATACAAATATGATAGTTATTAAGTACAATTTAAAATAATTTTACGAAGCTGATACTAATCTAATGTAAATTCGATTTTCCCAGCTAACAAGTAATGTATAAAAAAAAATTAATTCGGTGCACATTATACTGTTTGGACCGCTATATCACTTCCTGTTAACTGATTTTTCATGCTAAGCATATTTCATTGTACATTTTAATAAAAGCATTGTTCTCAAAGACCGTGATCAACAATGAATTTTCAATTGAATGCTCATCTGCATTTCAGCATGAAATTAGTTAAAAACAATTATAATTCATGATCTAAATCTCGGATAACTCGAAGCTTATAACTCGAATATTCCTTTATCTCGAGTTTTCATCGGTTCCCAAACTCTTGAGACTGTAGTAGAAACTTCCCATAACTCGAACGTTTTAGCCGGTTCATTGGGACCAGGGTTGGCCAATATATATCAGTTGATATATATCACGATATATATCTGATATTTACTTAGAAAATATCATATTTTGATATTTTGGATATTTCATTTACAGTATTTTCAATATAAAAATTATATTAGCATAGTAATGTTGTTTCTTTATCATTGAAAATAACCAAAAAGTTATGCACTAATTTTTTTATGATGTATTAATATAGTGGCTCCCAAAAGTGTTCGTACACCTACGACTTTCAATGAAATAGGACCCTATCCATTGGTTAGAATTAATGTTTCGGAATAGGTATTTAATTATAAGATCTGTGATCAATTTTTAACAAAATTGCATGAAATTTTTAAAAAAATATTAAAATTTATTCTTTTTTAAATCAAAAACCAAAAAGTGCCAGAAATTTTATCTCACAAAAGTCTTCTTACACTTTAAAAAATGTCTATATATCATTGAATAATCTTTTTATTAAGTTATTATTTAGTAGAATATCATGCAGTATCAACAACACCTTTTAAACGTCTGGGAATAGATTTCATTCTTTTTTTTTTGCTTAATTTCTGGGTAAGTGTTCAACCACACTTCGAGTCGTACTGTTTCTAGCTCTATTTTCGTTTCAAAGCCGTATTTTTGTAATCTAGCCTCCAGATATCTCTAAATATGTTACATTAAGTTCAAATCTGAAGATTGAAGGAGTATTTTCTAAACTTCAGGACAATTTTTGAGGCACTAGACGAAAACGTTGAAAACCGTGTGCTTCTTATCGTTCGTTATCTTGATAAAAAAGAAAGTTGTTTCCGATAACCAAATTTTTGGCTAAGAGTTTAAAATTGGTTTTTAAAATATTTAAATGAACAGCATGATTCATTATTTCATCAAAAAATTCCAAACTGCCAAGTCCTGATGCCCATATGTACCCTCACACAACGACACCTTCACCGTCCTGATTAACTGATCCAACTAAGTTCTTAAGATTAAATTCCTCATTTTTTCTTTTATTTACAATTATACAACAATTTAACCAAAAATGCTGAATTCATTTTTATCTGTAAGTAAGACATAATTTCAAAACATTTTGAGCTTATTTATCACTGAGTTTGCGACGAAAAGCATAAGTTTTCTGTTTTTTACATGGCAAAGAAAATTTCTGCGGGAAGAGGTCCCATTTAATCCAGCCAATCAAAGAACTTGGCGAACAATTTTAAATGAATATTAAATGTAAAAAATTTCACTTAACTCAGCAGAAACTTTTACAGCACTCAAATGTGTATTTTTCATAAATTTAACTGTAAATCTCCGATCATGCTTTGTCAACTTTGCCGGTTGACCTTTTTTTACCTTGTTTTCGGTCCGATTCTTTTTTTTAAATTATTTTATCAAGCACTTTACAATAGAATGGAATACATTAACTAATTTAGAGACATTTCAAACCAATTTACCACTACTGTGAGGAAAAAATTCAAATTTCGAACGGTGTTTGTGGTTTTTTACGAATACCAGCCATTTTAAAGTAATAAGCACAATATTAAGGAATAAATAAACAAAAAATTAAAGCCAAATGACTTTTAAGGGTCAACACAATGCAAAAATAATTAAAAAACGACATATGATAACTTTAACCTTGAATTTATACGAAAATATTTGAGTGTACAATGACTTTTGTGGCGTATTATTTCTGTCTCTTCGTTTTTTGACCCATTTCAAAAAGCAGATCCGTCAATATTTTGAAAAAACTACAGGGTTTTATTTAGAATGATATAGGAAATGTGAAAAAATATTGGAATTCATATTCGAATTCAGTTTCGCGTTATTTTGGTTTTACTAAAAAATTTCAAAGTGTATGAACACTTTTGGGAGCCACTGTATATAATTAATATAGCAAACTAATATAATATTCCTTTTTTATTTTATATTCGTAAAATTATTAGTAAAAATAACATTTTAATTTATATTAATTATTAAACGTTACACACAAAAAAAAGTATTATGTCTTTGCACCAACTAATGCATTTTTTTATTTCTGAATCATACAACTACGCGAAAGTAGCTAATAGAAGAAAATTGAGTAAAGTAGCTAAAACAGAATTAACTTCATTAAAATTGATAAAAATGTAAAATGAAATTTTAGATAAAATTAAGGTTTATTTTCATTATTTATAAGTTTACATGTTGTTATAATATGAGAATATAAAGAGTGATTTAAGGATGCATTTACTATTTTAAAGACTAGTTAGTGCTGATTGAAAATATCGGATATATCAAAATACTTTAATTCGGAATCGCCGGGACTACGGCCATTCCGATATATATCAAAATATCGGTTATTTTCGAAAATATCATGATAATTTTGAACCCTGTTTGGGACTTCGAGTTATTGAGAGTTGACTGTGTATAAATGTACTAAAAATGTGAAATAACAGTAGGAATTCAATAAATAACTTTAGATTTCAAGCATAGAAGCATCTACCAAACCAATTAATTGAATGGTGATATGAGAACCTTTACCTTTGGAAATGTTTTGACAGTTGGCTCAGTCACAACTTTACTAACAGCTGTTTTGTCTTCTCCCTGAACTGCATTTGTGTCTAAATTATTCTGAAATAGGGAATCACACAGCCCACAAAATTAGGGTTTGAATGAATTTAGACATTTATTATGCAGGACAAACAAAGGATACATAAAACAAGACAACACACACACTGATGTTAGATACAAAATGTTATACTACATAAACAATGAGAAAAAAAAATCTATCAATGACAACAGGAACGGATTTAGCTTTTGAAATGCTCTGTACGAATGTAAAAAATTGCTCCTCTGTTGAAGTATTTCTCTTTCCAAAAAAAAAAAAAAAATCAACACTTTTTAGAAAATATACAAAAAAAAAAAACCTGCAACTTGATAATTAACGTAAATGTTCATAATATTCTTTTTCTATACCTTGCCTAGATTCCAAGGATAAAAAATCCAATGAATTTTTTACTATCAATCTAAGAACAATGATATGGGAGTTCTTTACATCATATACACATAAAATAATTGAAACATGAAACGGAAAAATAAAATATGTTCTATTGGTCTTTAATCATGAAAATTATGAAATCCCAAACATTTTAACAGGCTGTAAAGCCTAAACCATTTGAGATTCACCACAAATATTTTGAACACTTTCTTAAATACATAAAAAAAAGTAACCATGCCAAGTTTCATTAAAATCAGAGACTGTGGGAGTCTGACTACATTTTTTTGATTAACTTTTGCATTTTTTCAAAAAAAAAAAAAAAAAAAACATTAAGAAATAAAAAATATTATTGAAATAATTAATAAAATAAGCAGATATAAGGTAGCATATTGTAAAGAAACCTTCCAACAGTGAAAATGATTGAAATATTTGCAGGATGCAAAAAGATTGAAATCCCAAATAAGATATGCCGTTTTCAGCGAAGCACTTTCATTTGACGACGTTGTCATGTTTCTTTAACACAAGTTTTCGGCAGATATCATGGAAAATAAAGATTTGAGGGGGAAAAAATTGAAAGTATAGGAAAGCGGGGACTAAAAAATTAAGAGAAATCAGAGTGTTTTAAGATTTTTAAGAAAAATAGGAGTGTTATGAGGCCTGGAAATAGCAAAAAACAAGGAAAGATTTTAAATACCAAAAGAGAAAGCCGGAAGAATCTCATCTCTGTATTACTGAAGTAGCTCTTTGAAAAGTGTCTGGTCAATAGTACAAATCTTTGAACTATTTTGATTTCAGAATTATGATTTGCAATTATTATCAATTCTTTTCCTCAGCTAAACAGAGAAGGTGCAAGAAAGAACAAGAATCGAGGGTGCCCCAAACCTAAATTTTTAGAAGGGCGTAAATTTTCAATTTGCCAAATAGATCTCCAATTTTTGCCAAATAATGAGAATTTTGCAAACGGAACTCCAAATTTTTCTAAATGATGATAACTTTGCTGAATCGTCAGACACAATTAGTTGAATAAGGAAGTTTTGGAAGGTCACAGTAACCTCCCATTGGGGCACCCCTGAGAAGAATTTATAATTTCTCAGGAAAAGAAAGAACTTATAGTTAAACAGACATGCTTTTTTCTTTATCTATTCAATATGAATATTTGAAATTTCGCTCATTGATGAATTCTAATCACAGAAAAAAAAAAAAAAAAACTTAACAGGAGAAATAACAAAGTCATATGAGGAATAAATTTTATGAGAGTTAACACACATAAACTCCCCCCTCCCCCAAAGAATTTGTTAGTTTTACCAATTCATTTAAGCTACACATAGCAAGCACAAATCCACATAAAAGCATTATAAGTGCTTCATGCAATCAAAACTATTAATTATTTTAGATCTTTTAAAAATCAAAACATGCCTGATTAGTTAATTTTGAAGGGAATTCTAAAACAGATTTAAACTGTGTTACATATTAAAAATTTTAGAAGCTCTTTAAGAAATACATTCAAAAGAAGAATTAACTTATAACAATGTCAGCAAGAAAAGTATCAGAATTCTTAAAATGAAAAGACAAAATAACATAGTGAACACCATAAAAGAAAGATGACGAACTATCATAACTCACATTTTTGACAGTTTCTTCAGGCATATCAAAGACACATCTTAGTTTGGAATCCATAAGGCTTTCAGGTGGAGGATTTTGCCACTGGAAAATAGAGTAAACATTTTTTTTTAAACACAAGATTGCTTTTTTTAAACTTAAAATGTTATGCCATTTTTTCAAAATCAAATGATAAAAATTACACTAGAAGTGAGTACCTTCTTATAAAGTGCAAAACAAATTTCATCATTTTTTAATTTCAGTACGACACAGTTTATATTGATTGTATGGTCAACCACGTAGTTCCAAACTATCAAACTAAAAAAGGGACTTGAATCCAGGGTTAGAAAATATCTCATATTTTTGAACCTTGGGTATTTACCACACCTGGGTTTTACCCCTTTATTTCCTTGATAGTAATCATGTTTATGATTGATGCTAATCTACATGTATCATGTAGCAAACAAAATGTTTAGACCACATGTTTCGAGGTTATAAAGAAGTTTTAGAAAGCAAAGAAATTGTCCTTACAGTTTGTTTCTGCAAACAAATATTACGAATTACTACTTTAACGCAAATAGTTGTTGATAGATTTTCCTTGAATATTGGTTTTTTAAAAATCTATATGGAAATGCACTGCTTAAAAATTGTATAAAATTGCATAACATACATAAATAGCCGAAAATTTTCTAGCAAAAATGTAATCCAATGAAATATTATACTGGTACCCCTACCATTAAAGGTGTCCTGATTTGGCTTATGTAAATTATGGCAACCCTACCTTTAGCTCCTTTTGAAAAAGTTTTAGCTCTAATGCACCCTGATTTCCCCCCCCCCCCCCCCCGTATTGTAATCAATAAATATTCAGAGATAATTTTAAAAAAAACACCAAAATCAGTTTTTTTTTTTTTTTTTTTTTTTTTTTCAAATTTAACAGCATAAACCAGGGCAAAATACAAACCCTCCTCATAACTCCTATCCCAAACTCCCTCAGCTGTTCTCCCCCCTCCCCAGACAGTAACAGTGCACTTCCTGACACCTTATCCCATTCAATAACTAGGACTGAATCAAAATTACAACAACAATTACAACTTTAATCTGGCAATCAGCTTCAGTCAAATAAACTATTTTGCACCAAATTTACAACCAGCAAAGAAGAAATATAATGCTCAAACGTGAACAGATAATCTAATATAACGGGAGTTGGAAAAAATATTTGTTTATACTTACTAAATTATCTATGTTTACATCTCCATCCGGAACAATCATTGTCTGGACCATAAATTTGTGTTTATTTTTTTCATTTGGATTATAATCAAATGGTTGTAGCATAACTAAAAAAGGCAAAACATTTAAATTAAATTATAAATACAAAAAAAAATAGGTTAGGAAATCAGTGAATAGTTTTCAATTATTCAATAAACTTTTGCTCTAAAAAAGCATACACAATATCAATGATCAAATTGCAAACTTATAAGGTTTGTGATTTTTTTATATTTTTTTTAAAAAATCAAAAAGGCTGATTTTTTTTTATTTAAATCAGATTTTTTTTTAAATTAAATTCATAACTATCTATTACTTTACATTTATAAACATAATATATTTCATACATTAGATGAATTTATTCAGCTTACTGTTCAAACTAAGATAAGTTCTCTAACTATTCAATATATTTTTTAAGATTTATAAATATGTTATAATACTTAGATAGGAAGTGATTTTGTTTTATGCTTTGCTTAAAAATAAGGTTTCCATCATCATGTACGTTTGAGTGCAAAAGAATATGTTGAGCAATTACTTCTCTTAATTATATCTCAGTGATGGTGTATGAGAAAAACTGAAAATTTTTATTTGGTTCTATACTGAATTGAACTGTAATTTTGGAGTAAAAGCAATATTTGCAAGAAGGAAAATCTGTTTCACACACATCAAGAGGGATCTATGTAGTTTTGCCTGTTGAAGTTAAGATTATATAATGCAGTGTTGTTAAATTTAGAGCAACACATACAATTTTTAAAAATATTTTAAAATACTAATGTCTTGTTTTCAGGCTAGTTGATTGAGCTTGCAAATTAGAAAGAGCGGGTTTTATAAACGAAATTTTGTGTAAGATCTAATTTTAAGTATGAAATTTTGTGAAGGGACCACAAAACAAACTCAATGTACGTCTGGATCAACCTATGCAGTGGCAGCTCCTCTGTGCATATGAGCATGTGGTTTTACAAAACTAAGATTTATTAATTTTTTTAACTGAAATAAAGTATACTTAAATACACCTTCAGGCAGGGTTCGATTAAAAAAAATCATCAATTTAAATCAAATGATTTTTTTAACAAAATCAGTAATTAAAATCAGTTTTACTTGTATAAATTAATTTTTCAGTTTTAGAATATTGTGCTCTAAATTTAACTACACTGCATTATACTATCTTAACTTCAACAGGCGAAACTACGTAGATCCCTCTTTCTGTGTGTGAAACAGATTTTCACCTTGCAACATTGCTTTTACTCTTAAATTACAGTTCAGAAAAAAATAAAAATATGCAGTTTTCTTATACACCATGACTAATATAGTTCAGAAAAATAGTTGTTCAACACATTATTTTACCCTTAGAATGTAAATGATGATGGATACCTTATCTTTACACAAAGCATAAAACAAAATCACATCCTATCTAAGCATCATAATGCTTTATAAATTTTTTAAAATGTATTGAATAGTTAGAGAACTTATCTTAATTTTAAAAGTAAGCTGATTGGATTAATCTACTGTTTTGTATGAAATATATTATATTTATAAATGTAAAGTAATTAATATCAACACATTTTTGAAGATTTAAAAAAAGTCAAAAAAATCCGATTTATATAAAAAAAATCGAATTTAAATAAGAAAAATCAAGACTTTAAAAACATTTAAAAAAAAATACGAACACTGCTTTTAGGTAATTTTTCCAAAAAGAATCCTTCTCCGACCTCCCCCACTCCTTCTCAAAATGCTAATATGCAGCTTAAGTAATGTTGATTATTAAAAGTGTTAGATATTCCCTGGATCACCATGTGTGAACAAAGAGCACTCCAAATACCAGCTTATGGTTGCAAAAGCGGATGAGAAGAGCAAGAGGAAAAGAACCACTGTATAAAGCTCCAATCACACAAATTCAATATGCTCCTGAGAAAGGTTGACATATTTGGCTACTTATCAAAATCTTTTGATATTTGGCTCTCAGCTAAATTTTGCTGCATGCTTTATGCACGGCAAGTGGATTCAGTTGTTACATCAAACATCTTTGAAGATATATATTGTCTACCTTTCCATTATCTCAATTTTCATGGATAAAAATCCCTAAAACACTTTCAGAAGCATTATGAGCAATGGGAAGACAGACTAAGAGCTCTAACCGTGCTTTAAATTGACAAAAAAAAAAGGATAAATCATACACTCAAACTCAGTAAAAATGTTATTGATTTCTTTGCCTCAAATAATAAATAAAATTTAAAAAAATATATTCAAACAGAACTTGTAAGTTTTGAGTATCTGCATATTCAAATTTCAAACTTTGTTGTGTGAAACTTCATTAGATTGAACGAAGAGGCGGCTCACCTGCTGTGTGCTTGATATACCAACAAATTTTAAGCAAAAGTTCAGAAAACTAACAACCCTACACGTTAAATATTTTTTAAACTATAAGAGTGTTATAAATAATTCCTATAAAAGAATTATGCATTCTCAGGAGTTGCTCAGGAATTTTGGGGCCTGTCACAACTGACTTTTTTGTGCCCCCCTCCATACCCTTCATCTCTAGGCCAATTTCTGAATGTGATCCCCGTAAGATTCGTCTCTTATATAAGAATTACTGAAATTTGGCTCATTAGATTGCCGGTATCTTTCTAAATTTTTAAGATATTCAACTAGAATTTGATTATGAGCTAGAAGATGTACTTGAGTTGTTACAATTTGCTACCTTTTTTGCGCATGCGTAAGGAAAATTTAAATACTTTAAACATTCATATTACATCTAATTTTCAAAATATTTTATCTTCCAATTTTAGCATTATATTTCTCTTGTATGATGTCTAATATTCTGAAAGAATGTGTTGATGTTATCATTTATGTTTTATTTTCTAGATTCATTTTTAGCCAGCATGAAGATGATTTTGACAGCAGATGATACTTAAATAAAAATATAATTGGCCGTAGAATGAAATGCGTTTTTTCCCCCATGAAAGAATTAGATAAAAAATGAAATGCATTCAAAATATTCTTAAGAATTTGCTTTTTAAATAAAAATTTGAATAGAAAAGGCTGAACATTTACTTGAACATTCATCCAAAGTAGTATTAGTTTTTATTTTCGACCTATATCAATTATTTAACGATGAATTAATTTTAGTACTCTGTTACAATAAACTGCTACATTATTAAATATGCTGCTTTACTAAGGTATAAAAGTCGTATCTACAAATTACTAAGGAAAAAAGTGGTAACAGCGCAGATACCACTTTAAAGGCTTAGTATTTGTCACTTACGGTTAAATTGCCTTAGCAAACTAAGCAAATTTGCAGTTACGACTTTTTTCTTAAAGCTTTTTTTAATATTTTGCGTTCACAAATCGCCAAAAAACTTGAGATTTAGGTAAATTAAATTACTAACGACCACCTGGTGACAATAACTCAATTTTGATAAAATGTGCAGATACGACATCTGTGCTTAGCACGGCAGTATAGGTGATTTAGTTTTTATTAGAAAATGACAGATGGAGCATACCTTTCATGTGAAAAAAAAGTTACAGAACAATTGGTCTCTTATTTCTCGAGAAATCCGTAAAAAATATGAATTTTTGAAAGTGTCCTAATACTTTTGGTGATGGAGTGTAAGCGCCCTAATTTTTTTTTTTTTTAAATCAATAGTCACTATGTAAGTAATGTAGCTACGGAGCAGACGAGTTTGATATTCACACTTGGAAGTATGTGAACAGAAATATTAATGAAACTATAAAAACAATAAGTATTTAACATTTATTAACAAAACTGCTTGAATGTACACAATGAATTTCAACTATACCTGAACATCCAATCTTAATTACTGGAAAAATTACCGTTTATTTACATTTGGGGCCCTTTGAATGATAGAGTGGGGCCTGCTTACTTGCAAAAGGGCATCTTTACTGCCCAAGGCACCCTTGGGCAAAGTTTCAAGTAGCCCATTAGTGACGAATTTATCATGAAACAATTTTGAGGGGCACCCCACGACATTAGGGCTCTGAAAGGATCAATTACACAAATATTATGCACTAACATGCTTTGAATGTGGATGTAAAATATTTTTAACACTTTATACAAATCAAATACTAAACCCAATATAATTTATCACCTTAGATGCTTTAAAATTAACTGTTTTAATTAAGAACATTGTCACAATGATTATACCACGAGGGCAAGGTTATTAAATAAAACCATACTTCATTTGAGTTTTTATAAATTAAGTAATATTTCAAATATAAAATAGTATACAATTAATTTTAAAAAATCATTGCTTCATTCCACGTAAGCGTTTGACATAATGATAAAGAAAATAAGCAGTAGCTAATGACAAGAATGTTTTTATTTCATTCTTCAGAAAAAAAGTTAATGATGAGAAAATCCAAAACTTAATAATACACAAGAGCCCTTAAAGTTTATTCATATATTAAAGTTGAGCATTTAAATTGCATTATTTGTTTTATTAAATAAAAAATTAAATTAAACTGGGTGAAATTATGATTGAAAAAAATGAAAAACGTCTTGAGTTTATAATTTTGTCCAGCAGTGCATTTAAATGTTTCTCATTAATTTTCAAAAACAAAACATTTAGAAATCACTGATGGCAACATTTATTCATTCGATAGCTTTAAATCAACGTTTTCGAAGAAAATTTTATTGTATTCCTGGATTTTTTACTTATGAGTTTTTACTTTTGTCCAGGTTTCACGTAATGATAAAATTAGGTAATGATATTAAATTTTCATATTCTCTAACTTCATTAACTTTTTAATTTAACTGACGAGTTGTACTAGTTTTAGAACTATTCTTTTAACCATTCATCTTTACTTTAGTGAAAAAAAAATAAATTGAGTTAAGCTATAATTAAACCAAAAAAAAATTTTTTTTGAGTTTATAATTATGTCCACAACTGCATTAATGAACAGAATAATCAGACGAATATGCATATTACTAATTAAAACACAAGCAATGAATCTGTATCGAATCTTTGTAAAACATTAATGTCCCAAAAACTTTTTGAAAAATGGAAATGTTGAAAATCCAAATATCTATCTAGTAAAATGTTATCCCACTAGATAAAAAACAATTAAAACTGAGTTGGTTATTCATATTGATCAAACTAATAACACGAATAAATAATTTGCTGATTATAAATAGAAAATGTATTTATCGAAGTAAATTACATCAAAATTAAATTTCGATCTGGACTCATCCAATGATTCTTTTCAAGAGTTTTTTGGTTTTACTTGTACCCACTTAATACCAGTTTTCATATATCTTATAAACAAAGATGTTATTCTTTTGCATCAAATACTTGCAAATTTTAGGGAGCCCACAAATACTCAACAACATCGAAAATCGCTCAGAATAGCGTTTTTGGAGCCCCAATATCAAAAAATCACTGGCCCTAATATTACAAAATATGGCCTTACAAATTGCATTTTAAGACTTGAGTTTAAGAAAATATTCGTGCAAGGGTCCCCATGCCTTTCTTTAATATCACAAGCAATGGGTTTTTCAAACGACACTTACAAAAAAATCTAAGTTGAATAGCCCCTGAATGTAAAAAATTGTTTAAAATTTTTGAACCATAATTTTGAATAATTTTCCTGGGAAATGCTCCAGATCCTTCTATCCATAAAATCTTCAAAGTTTGACTAAAGTTGCATTTTTGAAACTTCAATTTCGAAAACTTGAGGAGAAGGAGCAGGAGGAGAAGGAATTGATTTCTATCTATTAAAAAAAAATAATTGATCGGAAACAGTCTCTGAGCTCCTTCCCTCACTGTAACGTTAACGTCAATAAATATGGCCTATAATCGCGTTTTTTAAGGCCTAAATTGCGTTTTTAAAACTAAAAGTTCCAACATTTTGACCCGATAGCTTTTGATTTTTTTTCCTATCTGATCGAAAAGTTTATTTTTTTTTTTTGAATGTGCTTCTTTAAAACTTTTTTATGGTTACGTCACTGCACGCAGGAACAGAATTCAAGCAAATTTGGTGAGAACTAGACAAAGAAGAAGTGCCTTTTGTTTGATTCAAAACAGTTATATTCTCCAGAAATTGTATCTGCATCAATGATACAAAGGAAACGAATGTTTGAAAGAGGACTTAGAGAGAGGAATATTTTCATACCCTAGGAAAAAATAGAGAATCATTGCAATGAGTCCCTATTTTGTGTGTTTATGACTGTGTATCTATGATACGCAAAGTGAGGGGGCGCCATAAGGCGCCCCTAATTTTATACAATCGAGGCATTTTATACGATGAGGGGCACCGAAAGGCGCCCCTCATGAAAATGTCATTTTCGTGCGAATGTTGTGTTCCGTCGAAACGAGGGGGGCCTTGCAGCGCCCCCTCATTTCGTGGCGCCCGGGGCGATTGCCCCCCTTGGGACGGCCCTGGTTATATCAATATAAATTCTTCAGGTGTAAAATTTGATGATAGCTGAAATTTCATTTCAATAAAACCTATAAAACACGTTATTAACTTTTATGAAAATAAATATGTAAAAAAATAAAAAATGAAGAAAAACAAGACAAGGGGAGGGGGGGGGGGAGCAATGTATTTACCAACTTCATTTGCAAAGAACAAAATGCACATTATCAAAAAGAAAATCAGAGAATTTCTGCATCAATAAAGTTTGTCTGTGAGCAACAACTACAAAAAAAAAAAAAAAAAAAAATCCATAGATCTCTATCTCCTATAGACTCTATTGCTACATTATTTTTATTTTTCATTTGACAAATTTCAATTTTTTTTTCAAACCCAAATACACCAAAACCGTTTTTTCATCTTTTATTGATTGAACCAATGTTTTATGAAAATTGCAAATTTTGTTCCGTTTAATGTCGAAACCGTGCAGTACAAGCAGGGGCGGCAAATAGGGGGGTCAAGAGGGGCGGTCGCACCCCCAAATTTTTTGAGAGAAGTAATAAAAAAATGAGCAGCTTCAATTTATGTAAATCGCAAAACCATGTTCATGAAAAAAGAATCTTGCTGGTTCTCCGTAATTATTGATGAAACTTGACACATTTCCAAACATGAGCGAGTGTTTTCTGTTTTTGGAATGATTTATTAGAAATCCTTCAATCCTTTACGGGCCTTTTCAAAACAGAAAAAACTGATGATGAATCATGGTTAATTTTAACTAAAGACGTAATTTCCTCATATAGGCTAAATATTTCCTTCTTGTGTGCTCTGTGTAATTATGGTTATGAGGCTCGTGCAGTGGTGTGGCTGCATGATTTTCACAAGAAAATGCCTTGGTATTTTATATTCATTGTTACGCTTATATTTTAAGTGTGTCTATTTAATGAGTGTTCACCACCATTTTCTTTTTCCAGAAACACATTTCAGCTACTCAATGCATAGTATAATTTCATATTATACTTCTTAAGGTACAGATGTGATTTACCCCCCATTTGGCGACATCCGATTTTTTTCATAAAATTGAAATATTTTTCTCGCCAATGAGGCGATAATTTTTTAAGCATGGCATCCCTGGTGAAACTAACCTGTGTTTGACAACGCGAAGGCAATCTTGTTCAAACTTGTTTACTTGGGTTGTTTACTCGGTTTCACGCAGGAGAGATACGTGTTGTTTCGTGCAATATACCTTACAGGAAAGCTTATTTTGTTTTTGTTAGTTTAAATTCAGTAGTTGTGTTTTGAAGTAAAAACATTAGAAAATGCCAGTTTCTTCAAACTTGAACGTTAATTAAAAGTTAACTCCAACGTGGTGTGTATCTGTAATGTGCCATTGTCATATGATGTTTTGTTTTGGACTGAGTGTGAGGATTTATACCATAAAAAAGTTCTTTATTTTAGAATCCAAAAAAAAAACTCTCACTTCTGAAATTCTTTGTTTTTTACAAATCCTTGAGGGGTTCTTGTAGTTTTTAACTTTATTTTTACTGTATATAAATTAATTTTACAAAAATAGTACGGTTATTTTGTTCTAAAAGTTAATTCTTATCGATGCCACGAATTATTTAGACATATTCTATTAACGTGCCTCCTTTAGGTCCTGAATTTCTGAAAATAAGTTAACTCCAGCATTTTATAAAAATATAAAGGTGTTATTTTATGTAAAATATAATAATAGGTATTTTGAGAGTGTCTGTATAGCAAATAAATGTATGGTATTTTTGTATTGTTTATGTTTAGGATGTTTTGTTGAGACATTTCTACTTTTCATACATCGAAATTTGAGTAACTAAGCGCTTTTTTGGCTGAAGTAGTTATGGATTTTTGGGATGTTTTCCGCTTTAAACATCGCGATTTGAATTGCTTTGCTCTTTTTTAGCAGAGTATGAGAAAAGTTTTTGTTTGATGAAATGCATGTTATAAAATAGCTTTTATTTCTATTGGTACATATTTCATTGGTTAGCTGTTATAATAATTTGTCAATTTAAGCATTTTAAATACTTTCTAGTAATTGTTCTTTGTGTACAAAACCTTTCTAGTTTCTGGTATTTTTGAAGCATATATTCGTGATGTTTTTTGTTGTGGTTTTATGTTGTTTATATATATATTGTGTTCTGAAGTGCTTTGATCATGTTTTTTATCTGATTTTTTCCTGTTGGCGCTAAAAAAGCATCGCTAAAAACGATGTATGACATATATCGTCATACATCGTTTTCTTGGCGACGCTTTCTTGGCGCCAACAGGAAAAAGTCGCCAACTCAACAAATATCTCAAAATATCTCACATCAACAAATATCTTTCCTGGGGGCTCTTTAGCTATGCAATCTCGAAGTGACTCAAGAGGGTCTTCAAGAGACAACAAAAGATGGTCTTTTAAACCACAAAGACCCCCCTTGATAATTTCAAAGCAGTGATTTTGCAAAACGACACTTTCAATAATGAAAAAGCTATTGTCCTTTAACATGTCTTCTTTTGAATGCTTATTCGCTTTGTTTGTATTGTGGAGAGTTTTTGAACAATGCCTTACTCCAATCAAAACATCTTCAATCAGCTAAACTTAATTTTTGGAATGTTCATGCTTCAGTTCAAGCTACAATTGAAACTATTAATAAATTTCACGCAGATGTATATTTCAACCAAGCGTGGATCATTTCAAAAAAATTCTTACTCCAAGATAATTTTTAAAAAGAGCACAGAATATTCAAATGACTTTAGAAGAGGTGACCAAAATGCATATTGATTTAACATATTGTATAAAACAATAGAATCAGTTTCTAATAAAATTAGCACAAGATTTGATGATAAATATTTTCCTGTATTGTTAGCTCTCTATTATCTGGATTAGATATTGAAAACAAAAAATAAAATGTTTCAATTATGAGTAAAATTTTTAGCATGAGGCAAGAAGAATTGTTTAGAGACTAGACTAGACTGTTCAATGATGAAAAATGAAGACCATAACAATTTTTAAAGTTACCAGGGTGATTCTGATGAGCAAGATGTGAAACGCATGTTTTCACACGTAACTTTGTTACTTCAATTATTTTTCAACTATTCCAATCAGTTCAGCTAGTAGAAAAAAATCATTTTCGTGTCTGAGGAAAATAGAGAATTATTTTCGTGGTACAATAGGGACAAAAAAAAATTACTGGAAAAAGAGCATGACACTGGGCATTGCTGGATTAGAAACTAGATTTCCTGTTCTTCCGTATTTAAAAGATCAAGCATCAAAACTTTATTAAAAGATGAAAACTGTAGTATCAAGATACTTTGTAAGATAACATATTATAAAATAAATTACAAATTTTGTCACAAAAATTTAAATTGCTTTTGAACACAAATTTTTATTAATTCTAAACATGTATCATGATTACTTGCTGCTAGCCACTATGTGTTTTGTTCCATAATGAGGTGATTCATATTTAAGAAACTCGACCCCCCAAATGAAATGCTGAAATGCTGCCGCTGAGTACAAGTACCGTGTTATATGAAGGACGCTTGTACATGTTTGACTATGTAATAGTCGATATAAAAATGTTCCGTACTTTTCCATTATACGCCCACTGTTCTGGGAGAGATGGGGGGGGGGGGCAAAAAATATTCGCCCCAAGCGCCATCCTCTCTTAATTTGACTGAGCTCAAAAGTGACGGAAGAACATTTTGCAAATGAAAGTTTGTAAAAGGTCTATTTTTAAGACATGAAATTTTGTGAAGTGGCTGCTGTTATGATATAGAATTTTGTGAGACGCAAAGCGAATCCAATTTGCATCGAAATCGGCCTGATTAAATACATTCATCAAAATCACAGAATCTTATCATTACATTATTCACAGTCAAATTTTTCTCATATTCTCTTCAATATTGAGGTTTATCACTGAAAAAAGAAACAGCATAATATGAATTGGATTTAAAAAATAAACAACGAAATCTTATTACTTACCAGCAACATTTATTACTTGTTTAGGTTTTAAAACTCCACTATTTGGGCGAACACAATACTTTTTTGGAGCTGTGGTTTTCACTTTAAAACATACACGACGATCTAGAGGGTTCACCAATTTGAGAGTTGAAGTGACTACATCCGTAAATGGACCTTTAAATGCAAGTTAAAATATCGTTAGATCGTTATACACAACTTCTATCTTATTAGTATCATATGGCGTACGAAAAATTCAGTATTACGATCAAACAACACAGGAGTAAACAAATAACAAAAATAAGAACTTGATAACACTTTTCAGAGCAAGCGACAAAGTAGTCAATTTGATTTGCGTAAATTACCAAAAATAAAACATCGTTCATATTTAATTATAGCTAAAAAGAACACATCACCAAGCGAACAGGAAAAATTAACAGGGAAAAGTACAATTTGCACACGTGAGAAGTTTCAGATTCCGCTGAAATTTAACACACGTCAAATTTGTGGACATATTTCAAGCTGATTATGTCAGGAAGATATGGTAAAATCGATATTTCACGGAAAAACACCAAATTAATGCATTTAAGATGACTAAAAAAGGAGATAAATAGAGGCTGAATTCAATATGGCTTCTGAGGTAGTATAAAGTAATGTGTTTGGAACTTGCCTACAAAATGAAGCTCTGTAGCAGGTTCTAGAATCAAAACTTGCTCTGCTTTATTAACGTTAGGTTCTTTTTCCATGATCAGTTCTTTGACCATCGACTTCTTTCAGGAATAATAAATTAAAACATGAAGTTACATAGAGCTATTAAAACATGAAGTTATCGCCCCTGAGGTTCTTATTTCGGGCACAGTTTACTCGAGGACCCAAATGCGAAACCTCTACCCATGCGCTATCAATAGCTGGCGCATGATGTCACACAATCAGGAACCAACGAACCGACCAACCAGCTGAGCCTTCAGACTTTAATTCAGTGAAAGTAGTAGTTACTGACAAAAATTTTGTTTTTACTATAGTGCCTAGAAAGAATAGTGTGCCGATCGGCGCTTTTTCCCCTTCGATTCTTGAAGACAAAATGTATGAAAACCGCTAGAGGGCAGTGGGCTCGAGGTGTACGTTCAATTTCGCGGTGTTTACATTAGCAGACGCGGGATTTTGTTACAATTTAGTTCCGCGTTTCTCTTTTTTATCTTTATTTCGTGAATATTTCATGAAACAGCGTTTAAGGCTTTTAATGGAGGCATCAAAGTTTAATATTAGAAGAAATAAAGCTTTATCTTGTTTCGTACCAGGGTGCAAAAGTGGATACAAAACATGCAAAGAAAAAGTTTCGCTTTTTAAAGCTCCAGCAGATGAAGAAAAACTTAAGAAGGGGAACTCGTTAATTCCGAAGTTAGATAAAGTTTTTGATAAATATTGCTCAATTTGTGCTCTGCATTTCGAAAAACATTTTATTGAAACGCATTATAAGCATATTGGGCAGTTCTCAAAAGGTGGGAACAAAAAAGTTTACTTTGAGCAATTTCAAAAATTTTCGAATTTGATATCAATTTTGCTTTTATTCTATAGTATGCATGCCTAGAACACAATATATGAACATGAAAAGACAGCAGGTATTTGTAAAAATTGTTAATTAGCAAATTAAATTAGCAATCTGTAGATAACAGATTTTGGACTTTGTTGTCCTGTAGGTAACGGATTTTGGACATCATCATAATGTAAGTTTCACCATTTTTGACAACTGTTAATCTGATTTTTAACTTTTCCAATGAAAATTTTATTTACTACTTTTTGAATTTTGCAATTTAATGATAAAGAGGATAGTAATGAAGTACTTGAATGGCTATACATACTGCTCTTTACATATAATAAAGTTTTGGAATGATTTTGAAGAAGTTGATGAAAGGTAGAAAAAAGCTTCATGGAAATAATTATACAAACTTGTAGTTTGATTTTTTGGGACAAATAAGGAATAAAAATAGAGACAAATAAATACGACATATACATTTTTAAAGGAAAAATAAACAAAATATGCTTTAAGAAAGAATGTAAAAAGTGACATCAGTTTTAATAATGAATATATTTTCTAATGCCATAAGAATTAAAACGATGTCTAAAAAAAATTATTGAAAAAAGAAATTCGTATTTCTATTTGGAGATCGTTAAATTATGTTTCCAAAAGAAAGAAGAGAAAAAAAAATTCTAAAATAATAAAAGCGGCGGGAAAAAAAAAATTGCTAGTGCAGGTGATAAAGTCGCCAAAACTGGTGCAGCTGACGATAAACCAGGGCTGCGGAGTCGGAAGGAAAATGGCCGACTCCGACCCCGACTCCGACTCCTGGATTTTGAAACGCCCGACTCCGACTCCAACTCCGACTCCGGATTTTTTTTTGATTTTTTTAATTGTATTTTTTAAACTCCCTCTCTCCATTCAAGGGAAGGGGGAAAACCTCTTAACAGAGATTGAAATATTAATTCTTTTTTATGAAAATTTAGCATTTTGTTTTTTATTGTAAACCCAAGACGTCATACAACGTTAGAAATTCAATTTAAAAATCAAACTTTCCAATAGCTACGAGTTAAAAAGTGAGATGACTTAAAAATCCCTTTTAAAAATTTTGAAAATGATTATCTGTAATTTGCCCCCCTTTAATGTTTAACAAATATATATTGATCAAATCGTGTGCTTTCAATTTTTGAAAGCTGTAACTTGAGAGAAAAAAAACTTTTTTTCTAAATCCAATTTCTTGAGAGGGAGTGGTTTGCCCCTGGTGACATCCATCTAGTAGATGACACCCAAAGTTAATTTCAGAGTTTATAAAAAATATAAATACTTTAATTCTGAAAATTTTCACGAATATATTTTAAATTATATTTCATCAATAAAATTTCAACGAAAATAAGGCACATATGCGTCAGGAGCTAATTTTACACAAAACGCGGCGGTATACAAATTTGTACGAATAGCTTTTACTATACCTATATTTCTTCTTCGCTAAATTTTTAATTTAAATTTTATTGACTGCTTTAGAATTAACCTAAATATGAAGATTTTAAGATTAACTGCAATTCTTGAGTGTTGTAATCAAGAAATTTTTTACACTTATTTTGTTACATACTTTTTAGTGAGAACCAAGCTTACAGAAATAGTCTTAATAAAGAAAAAAACATAAGATTATTTCATCGAATCTTTTGGATTCGTGCTTTCGAGCCAGAACTTCTTTGAATTTGCCGATCACACTTAAACGTTTCAACCTTAGCTACAGGCGTCGACTTACTAATTTGTTACGTTTCTTTTACTATTTTAAACTGAGATAGAACAAAACACTATATTTCTATTTTTATTTGAAAGTGATTACTTGAAAATGTTATTCAACAAAACCGTTTGCTGACAGTTGCTATTAGTTAAGTTAAAAAGCAAGCAAACTAGGGGACGGCTACAGAAAGTTCGGTAAGCATTCAAGCTAGCTGATTGCCATAATGGCAGTTATTTTCTCATTAGTATCTTTTTATACATGTAATCGAACCAATTGGTAATCAATTTTTAAAAAATGCAAGGAGAGTCAGTGAAAAGGAAAGAAAAAAAGAAGCCCGGAGTCGGAGTCGGCATGTTTTCCAACGACTCCGACTCCTTTATTCCAAAATCAGTCCGACTCCGACTCTTCGACTCCGACTCCGACTCCACAGCCCTGCGATAAACTACATTTGTCTAACTGAAATCCCCTGGTAACCTTTAGCTTATCGTATACTGTGTTGTCGCCAACGGAGGTTTGCTTGGCGATTTTCGCGCAAAATGGCTTTCGTTCGATCATAAACAGCCATGTTTCTACTGTAATTTATGTATTGTTCAAGGTGTAACGTATTAATTATGCAAAATACCTATGGATTAAAAAAGATAACATCATAATAATCTATTTTATTGATGTTAGATGACAGTGGATTATAAAGAAATTATAAATAAACGGACAGAATTATCGGCGTCAAGATCGTAACGCCATTTGGACATCTCACATGTATGTTTAAGAAAAATTATTTTTCTTCTAAGATACTGCATAAAAGCTTATGAAAACACTTTTAAACAATTAAAAACTGATTCTGAGGATCGATAAATACCTTTAAAACGAAAACATCATATACTTAGTTCTCAAATAATAGCATTGTAAAGATAGTAACTTTTGGACATGCATCAAATTTCAAACTTACTTTTTTCTAAAATCGTTTACAAAGTAAATAATCTGTCTTTACTTTTGTTATTTGTGTAAAATATTAACAAAAAATTATTCAGTGTAAGATTCAGGCCTTTAATTTTTTTTTTGAAACGTATGGAAATAATTAAAAAAAAAAATTTTTTTTAATGGTACATTTGCTCAGTTAACGTTTTGGTATGTCCAAAATTGTGCCATTTAGCAAAGAAAATATTTTTTAAGGGCATTTAAAGAGCTTTTTTTCCATAATTTATGTCAATTCTTGTCTCTATACAGCATTATAATTTACCTCAAAAATTTTAGAGTTAATTAAAATGAAAGTCATTTGGTGTTGAAGCTTCAAAGTTGAAGTCTGTGTTTGCTCCCACCTTTTGAGAACTACCCTATTATAAATGGTGAGGAAGTTTTGATTCCTCGAGGAAAACCTTTTTTGAAAGATGAGGCGATTCCGACAATTTTCCCAGATCTGCCAACATACTTTACTAAAAAAATACCAAAGCAAAGGTCCATCAGGAATTATGCAGTTAAGAAAAATGTTCCCTGTTTGAAAAAAATAAAACTTGATCTTTCCACAGATGAAACTGAAATAACCACATATAAATCTATTATAAATGAAATTGTGCATATTAATTTGCCTAACGAATATTGGGTTTGTATGAAATTTTAAAAATCTCCAAATATTTTAGTTTTTGTATATACTTAAAATTATGTGGAAAATAATATTGACGATAAAAAGATCATTATTGAAGTAGAAGAAAATTTACAAATCAATGCTACTATTTTAGTCAAAGGTGTAAAAGTAGATTATCCTGTTCTTAAATCAGTATCTGATGTCAGAAAACTTTTTATTGACGTTGACGCTAGAATCGTGTGCAATGGGATGGGTACATCAGAGGAATTCAAATTTGTGTTGCCTGTAATGAAACGAACTGAATATTTTGCTGATGGTTCATCTTTAAGACACTGTAAATGTCAAGGTTTTGTATTGAGTGAAAAATTAAGTTGTAATTTTTGTAAAAAGAAACGTAAATATTTGTTGACACAGAGAGCTCTGAAAAACAAAAGAAATATAGCAAATTTACAAAGAAGTATGGTTGCGAAAAAAAATTAAAAATATGCATCAAGTAACTTACCGTCTGAAGAAAAAATCAATGGATTTATCAAACAAATTAAAAGTTAAGGAAATTAAGAATAAGGCGAAACTTTCGAAACCTTTACAGTTAACAGCAAAGCAAAAATTAGCAATTGATGCTTGCGTTGCTGCATCCAATCGTAAAAGTTGCAATGGAATTTACTCATTGTTTCAGCATTAATGAATTACATTGTGATAGCATTTTGGATATGATTAGTTTCATCAATCCAGCAAAAATCCCAAAAGTTGATTGTTTACAACATCAAAATGAATTAACGCAAAAAATTGTTGTGCAGTTTATTATCACGAGGCTTAAACAGATAAATAAAAATCGTCAGTCGAAAAGAAAAAAAATCGCTTTTTTAAAGATGAGAAGAAATAACTGAAGGGTAATACATTAGTTGTCTATCAATTTGTAGACACAAAGACAAGGATGCTTTCAAAACAAAATTTTACACAATTGACTCTGAAAGTTTGATACTTATATTTTAAGGCAAATGTATTATCAATCGAGATGGCTTAGGGCGCCGTTTGTTGTTGTTTTTAATGCCACTTGGGAGACTCAAGCCCCATTCATGTAACTGTAAGCGACCGACCATAAGACTTGCGGACAAACGGAATTCACGAGAACGTAAATTATATTTAAAATAACAGTTTTTTTTCTTGAATTTCAGCTTTTTAAAATCTTGTACAAAATTAATAATTATTATTGTTATCGCGTCCCTCGTTATCGAGATAAAAGGTATTTAAGTCTCCCAAAATTTTAAGAAAAGTGGCAAATTTAAACACTTGGCGAGAGATTGAAGGTACCATATTCTCACAGCCGATTTCCTCCTCTGCATGTGGCAGGACATCTATATCTACAGAGCGTGAGAAAGATGTCTGTCCCCATCGAAACTCGCTAAATTTGGAACAACGAGACTCGTTTTTCTTAAAATTCCCATAGGCTTTAAAATCTTATATATCGACAACGGGAAAATATTTTTTGCGCCCAAAAACATGTATCACAATGTTCTTTTGATCGCTACTTATTTAGATTTTTTAATTGTAACACTGTCATGTTGTTTTCTAATTAAGGGTATTGAGATTCAGAAGCTGCGCTTCCTTTTATAACAACATTTTTAAGATATCATAAGCAATGTTAGACAAAGGAGAGGGACGAGGAGGTTCCCCATTTGTTTTTAGTTTTTAAGGATACATTTCTTTCGCTATTTTACATATGAGATAAAAGATAAAGATACGTAAATACTTTTTTTTGACAGTGATAGCGTCAGATTCAAAAACTACTTCTATTTCGAGAATTATCGACAACAAAACCGTTTGCTGACAAGTTCTAAAGAACGTTGTAAAAATAAGCAAACTAGCAGTTTGACGTTGATGAGTATTACCGAAAATTCAACAAATAATCAAGCCAGCTGTTTGCCAATTGCAGTTATTTGCAAATTAGTATGTAGTTATATATGTGATCGAAGCAAGTGGCCCAATTATTTTTTTAATGTAAGGAAAGTCCTTGAAAATTTAAAAAAAAAAAAAAAAGGTCAGAGTCGGTAGGTTTTCAAGTGACTCCGACTCTTCGACTCAGACTGAGAAGCCCTGATAATTTTAATTAGCTTCAAGAATTTAGATGCAGTTTTATTTTGTAACTAGCGGTACCCGCACGACTTTGCCCGAAGGAAAAAATTAAAAGGTCATTTGATTAGCCTGTATATTTACAAATAATGGATGATGAATTTCTCGCCAATTGGCAATGTTCATTCGCTCTTTCCATGTTACGATTCCACGTCAGGATAATTTCGTAATTTACTCGTCCATCTTATAATAATTCTGCTTCGGAAACTGTTTTTAAAATTTAAAAATAAAAAAAGAACAAAATCGAATTTTTGAAAAATCGCTTCGAGGTGCACACCCCCATGCTACAAACTAACTTTGTACTAAATTTCATGAAAATCGGCCGAACGGTATAGGCGCTGTGCGCGTCACAGGGATCCAGACAGAATTCCGGGCAGAAATCCAGACACAAATCCAGACAGAGAGATTCAGCTTTATTATTAGTAGAGGATAAGAGACGCGCTGTTATTGAATACTTAGGGGCCATTCATTAATTACGTAAGGATGATTTTGGCAATTTTTGACCCCCCTCCCCCATGTAAGGGTACGTAAGAATCCCCCCCCCCCATTCTTATGTAAGACTCCATTTCGTTTTCAAAATGATAAAATAACAAATCTTGAATCGTTACATCACTGGAATCGTTATTAAATTCACATTATTAAATTAAACCTTTTGCGTGAAGAAATAGTTACTGAAAAAAATCTAAACTGAATGTTTTTTCGACTTTTTTTTTTTGATGGAATATTAATTACAAATAAAACATGCCGTACGCAATGCGACTCCTTTATTATATTTTACACTATAAATTCTTTGTAAAACAAATAAAAAAACATCTTATCCTAACACGTTTTTTACCTTCCAGACGCAAATGGAACATAATCTCTGCCAAATCATTTGACCCCGCAATTTCTAATGTGAAATATCGACTTGGAAAATATTATGTAAGAATGAGTTTGACCCTCCCCCCAAGTAAGGTACGTAGAGGCTTTTCCAACCCCCCTCCTCCTCGGGACCCTTACGTATTTTATGAATGGGCCCTTATAGTCTACTATTTTCATTGAAGTAAGGTAGTTTTATAATAAGGTAATAAGGTAATTTTATATGCTTCAAAAAATAAACGAACACCCATGTAACAATTAGCACTTATTACAGAATTTGTCTTTTGCGCAGAAATAAGTTTAATCCGAAAAACGGGGCTTTTAAACAGCGAAATCAGCATGCAATCGCTGATTTAAAACGAGTCTGATTGAGGAGCATAACGTACTACTCGAGTGCAGCGCCACCTGGGTTTTCCTCAGATCTGACCTCACTTTTTCCCCGCCGATCGGCACACTACTCTTTCTAGGCACTATAGTTTTTACATGACAGGACAACAAAGTGAGAAATTTCAATGTCCTCCAAGTGAAACGATACCTCTGGGGGTGCTAGCACCAGGTAGCTATTAGCTCCTGGACTAGTTCTAAATTCTCATTAACTGTTCGATCCGGTGATGGTGCTGCCATCTATCGATATATAAAATAATGGAGGCAAGGCACTTAATATGCAGTCCTCGACATAAATACAGTTGTAGTCAGTTGTGACTCTGAATAGGAATAGGAATAGGAAAAACTGAAAAAGTGCATCAAAAACAGATAGCAATGTATTGTTTCCAAGTGTCCTTTCGCTGCCTGATGGGAGTTTTCCGGGTTTTCATCTATCCAATCAGCAAATGTCACTGAACTTAAAGGGGTGGGGAGAGGGGCGATCCACCAGGCCAGACATTTCAAATTTTTCCAGGTAAGCAAAGGGTACCAAATGTAAAATTTACCCAAAATAGCTAAAACTGCGCCCATTTTCGTGTGAATACGTTAATTTATCAAAGCAGGGAGGGACTTCTGAAACCCCTAAGTGACCGGTCTGCAACCCATTGCCAAGGACGATGGCGCTTCCCCGTTACTCAAATGCTACGTCGTACCACCCTGAGCCCCCCCCCCCTCCCAATATGAGATCAAATATTATCCAAAATGAACCCCTCTAAAAAGTTCCAATACTCAATGCATATGGATAGAAAAACAACAAAAACGACTCCCACACATTAAATTCTACAAGCCTGGAAAGAATAAATTGCTCTCAACCTTTACATACTCGAGGGACGCATCTCATACAAGATGAATCTCGCAGGCCAGACAAAAATAAATTTAAATATTTTTAAATAGCATGAAAAACTGCGGAAACGGAAAAGGAAAGATAATTTCAAACCAAGGATTATTGTTTTCATTATTAGAGTCCCAAAAGCGACTCTTCAAGGTTACTAAAGTTTGAGCTGCAGATGACTTTAATTTAGAATTTGCATGAAAAGTTATTAATTATCGACGTAAGGAATTTATGCGCGTAATTGCTTTGAAACTTCAAATAAAAGTGTAAATTAAGAATCTTTTCATCTCAGATTGTAATTTAAATCACGTTAGTAGACGACGGACCGCTCATATAACAATTTGCACCAAACATTGAAAAGATTTTCCTTTACTCACGTGACAATAGTATTTATTTTTAATGAAATCGAAAGCATAGCATTGGCACGTTTATTAAGTTTCAGACAGCACAATATTTGTTTCAAAAGTGTTATTTTTTAAACATTTTTTGTGTCACCTTTATCTATTACATATTTTCGATTTCCGTCCTGTAGCAAGATTACAAGTTGAACTACCAAAACCACTGCACTGGACGATCGATCCCATCACACTTCTTTTCAGCCATCAAGGCAAAGTACGCGAAACTTCCAACTGCGCACAATCGTAAAATTGTTTACTTTAAATAGTTTTCTAGCTCTTAAAAATTCTCTGTTTTTTGAGCAATCACGATTGCTTATTGTTCTCACTTGACCGTTTTTGAGGTCCGTGCCTTTTTCAGCTTGAATCAGGGACACCAGCACCACCGGCCTCCTGCAGGCGCGTCTCCGAGCAGTGCCTCCAGGAATCCGTATCTCCTCGTCGATGGCGTCCTTGCCCTACACACACGCGTGCTCATACACACACACATGCATACACACATATACACACACGCATAGACACATATACACACGTATACACACACATACATAGACATGCACACACGCTCATACGCACAAGCCTTTACACACATACACACACGCCTACGTGCATACACACAGGTCTACGCATACACACAAGCCTACACATGCATGCACGCGCGCCTACACATACATGCCTGCACACTGACACAGAACTATACACACGTAATCGCCCAGAAGGAGGGGTAGGCTTAGGGGGACATTAGCTGTTTCTAGAAACAATAGCCCCCAATGAGTAGGGCCCTATCGCAACTCGTGATTGCGAAAAACATAATTTGAATTCAAAATTTCAGAAATCAAGTTAATTTATTTTATTTATTTATTTATTTTTTATTTTTATTTATTTATTTATTTTTTATTATTTTTTTTTTGAGTAATCACGATTGCTTATTGTTCTCACTTGACTGCTTTGATGTCCTTTGATTTTATTTTCCCACCGCCACCCTCTGCAGCATCACCGTCGACCGGATCCTCACGATGCTGCTCCTATAGCGAAAGCCGTCTCCAGGTTGCATCTATGTCCTACACACACGCGCATACATACACAACTACACACATGCACGCACGCACGCACACACACACAAACACACACACACACACAAACACATACACACACATACACCTACACACACATACACAAACACATACACACAACTACCCACACATTCATGCCTGCACACAGACACAAACACATATGCCTACACACATACACATACTCCCCCCCCCCCCACACACATTCATATACATAACTACCCACACAATTATGCCAGCACACAGACACAAACACACATGCCTACACACACATACACATACCCCTACACATAAACACACATACCCCCCCCCCCCCACACACACACACGTGATTGCGAAAAACATAATTTGAATTCAAGATGTCAAAATTCAAATTAATTTTTTTTTAATGCAATTCTTGAAATCTAATTATTTTAAAAAATTTAAGAAGTATTGTCAATGGAAATGTTTAGAATTTTTTCATGAATAAAATTATTATACGGTTGTTCTTACTTACAAACTTCATCACTTTGAGTAAGCAGAGCTGGTCGAAAAATTACTAATTCAAACAGGTAATGACCCTGGTTTGAAAAAATTATTAACAAAAAAAAAATTAATTGAACTTTTTGTGATTCTCAATGAAATTTCGAAAGTTTTAGTATAATACATGTTTTTAAAAAGCATGAGTTTGAAATTTCTGTATACAGTGCCAAAGTGCCGTATTAGGCAGGCCGACAAGAGGCCATGTCAGTTTAGTCAAAACTCGAAAACTAAGGGTCGGGAATTTTGGAGGGAGACCATAGGCTGGGAATCGGAGTAGGGAGTAATATAAATATTATAAGCTTTATGAGAGTGAAAGCACTAGGTTCGGTGGCCAAAATGACGAGGAGTCCACCTTGGCTATCTGCGATCATGTATCCACAAGAAGTTTACGAAAATATCCTCCTCTGAAACTCCGAAATCTTTTTTTTTATTTAAGAAAAGACTCAAACTAAGCAAATCCCACACCAAAAATTGACTATATCCCATCCTGTTTTACACCCTCCCCCCCGACTACACCACTGTCTGTAAAGATACGTAGCTTAATTGATGTTTTGTCTAGTTGAATACTGAGATATATGCTAAATTAAAGTTTATTCTTTCGCTAACTTAACTTTCCTTTTCACATTTCCTATACTAGAACACTGGGGGAAAAAATTAAATGCGTTTCTCCTACCATCAGTAGTTTTCAACATGTTAGTTTTAAGCTAAGGCAAAGATTATCTGTGACAAAGTTGCATAATTGAATTGTTTCAAACAATTGAAATGTAGGTTACAAACTATTTTGATGAATAGGATAAAAGTAAAGTGCCACTGTCGTGATAATAGTACACAATTTTATTTCAACGAAATTCAACAAAATTAGATGTGAGCCTTTTAAAGAAAGTCTTTTGTGTTTAATTAAGAAAACAAATTCCAAGTAAAACTAAAATTCGTACCCGAAAAGGTTAAGAACTCAAATAGGATACGGAACGATCAAAACATTTTTTGACACGAAAGCCAGCTTATTCCATCCGGAGACTTTTCGTCCTTGTTTGGACTCATCAGAGTGGAATAGTGAATAACCGAGCTTGAGGCAGATGTCATCTCATTGAAGTTAAGAGTACCTGGAAACTGGTGGATAAAGTGAATTTATCTCACCAGCGAGAGTCTACAGATATGGTGCGGTTTAACCAAGACTTTCATTTGTGAAACAAAGATCCGAAGTCACTTGATATATTTTAAAGTGATATATTTGACGTCCAGTTCCCCTACCAGATGGAGGCACCTGGGCTATATTCGATACGAAACTGCACTAGAAATTAAATATTGTCTTTAGCACTCCAAAGTCAAACGATCCTTTACGTGTCGCATAATCATACATGGACGCTATCGATTTTTTACATCCTGAAGATCCACCGGCTTGAACCCAGGGCCTCAGAGAGCCAAGGCTGGCCCCTTGTCAGATATGTTGCTGCCCCCCCACCCAAAAAAAAGAAGAAATAAAAAGAAATAAAGGGGGAAAAGAAAAGAAAAAGGGAAAAAAGAAGACAAAAAAAAGGGGGGGGGGGAGACAAAAAAAATCAAAACTGCTTACTAGAAAACAATTAACTCTATTTGAAGTGCCACAACAGTAAATAACAGAAGAGTAAATTTTACTTAATCTTTACTTTTTCTCTTATTCGCAGTTTTTTCCCTCTTTTTCTTTCTTTTTTTCCTTCTTTCTTTCTTTCTTCTTCTTCTTTTTTTTTTTTTTTTTTTTTTTGAGCAATCACGAATGCTTATTGCTTTCATTGAGCATCCTTGATGTCCGGTTCCTTTTTCAGAATGAACCAGGGGTCTCTGCAGCACCGCCGTCCACCGGAGGACGGAGCTGCTCCTCTGGTCCGAGCCTCCACTAGCAGCACTGTCCACCGGAATCCCCTCCTTCTAGGCGGTGGTGTCCATGTCCTGCCTACACACACTCCTACATGCACACACGTCTACACACAAACAAGTCCTTACACACATACACACACGTAACCGCCCAGGAGGAGGGGCAGGCTTGGTAGGACACGAGCCGTTTCTAGAAACAACAGCCTCCAATGAGTAGAGTGCTGTCGCAACTCGTGATTGTGAAAAACATAATTCGAATTCAAATTAGATTTTACACACACGCACGCACACACACACACACACACACACACACACACACACACACACACATATATATATATATTAGGGTGGTCCTTATTTATATGGGGAAAAAAATTTTTTCGGAATTCAACAAGTGACGCCCCCTAGTTTTGTGACACTATAATAAAAAGTAACGTGTGCAAAATTTGAACTCGATCGGTCAATAATAACACGTGTCCCTAGGCCGTTGAACTTTAACACTTTTGATAATTTTCCCACAAATCTTCGAGTTTTTACTTCAGACCCAGTACATCGTTTCCTAGGTTTGCAAAATATTTTTACAGTGAGGTAGCACTAAAATTAATCTTTTTAATTACTGTATATCATCTAAAGATTTTACGTTGAATAAAAATGAAATAATGCTTTAGAAATGTTCCTTAATCGTGCGCTTTTCTCAATGTATCTCGATAGTGTGTATTTTTTTCCGATAGTCTTGGACGGTCTGTAAAATCAATTGTTTTTGTGACTCATATTTGGTGAATTAGTTGTGAAATTCTTCGATTAATATTGTGCTCCTCTTTCAATTGTATTATTCACAATTTTCAGTATTTTAACAATCTCTCTTCCCTTTAAATAGCTTCCTTCAGTAATTGATTCTATAAAGAGGTAGATCTCTACTAAAAAAGTATTCCAAATCATCTACTGTTATCTGAAATTTGTTAAACAGTCATCAGACACGTCTTCCTTATCACAAGCATTTTTTAGACTATTCATTTCCTATCTTCAAAGTTAATTCCTTCATCTATTACCGACAAAGCTACTAGTTTATCCCCTAAATACCATAAGTGATTTATGAATTTTCCAATCACTGCTTCTGCTGCATATTTGTCATCATTTCATACGCTGCTAGTTTCAGAGCCGGCCTTAGCACATGCGGGGCCCGATTAGAGAAATCTGGCGGGGCCCCTCACAGATTGGTCGTACAAATTCGAGAAGTGCTGACCGATTTTTTTTTTTTTTAATTCAGGCAAGGATTCGAAACTGCCGCAATTATCCGTCTTCCTTCAAATTTCTATATCACGTTCGATTTTTACTTTTTTTATTTCTTAAGAAACGAATGAATGAATGGCCACAAAAATAAATGTACATTTTAAAAACGTAAGAAAAGTAGCTCTGAGAATCTTTATGCCCAATCACATGCGGTTGGTGCACGAGAAAATTGGGGTGTAGAAAGAAGTGTGGGACTGAGGGAATGGCTTCCCAGATGCTGATTTTTTCTTCCTTTTTTTTTGTAAAATTGGACGATATTATGGCAATTTAACATGACTGATTAAATAACCTTCAAAAAATGTGGAATATTGTCAACAAAACCGGAACGGATGGTCACCGTAGACTTCTCTCTTCTAATTCTTAGTTCGCTTATTGTGAAATAACTTGATAAAAGTCCATTCAGTTGGAGTTTTTAATTTTTATTTTCATGGAATAAATCAACCCACCCAGTAAAAAATCATTTTTCTATCGATCATTATTGTGCAACTTTGAGAAGTGAGAACCCCTTCACCGTTGGAAGTAAGCGGGTAGCGCAATTTATAACTTAGGACAGAAAAGGAAAATGCACCAAAATGTATCTGTCCTAAAAAAAAGTAATTTTAGACCACAAGCAAAAGACCAGACGTCTTTAAGGTGTCAGAAGTGGAAAGGAATTGCAGGGAACGGGGGAGCTCTCCTTGGAAATTTTTCGAAATTGAAGTTTAAAAAGGCAGTTTTGGTACGGAGATGAGGTTTGAGGGGGGGGGGGAGGGAGAGAAGAGGGACGTTAGAGGTCAGATAAAACACCCACAGTCCCTGGAAGAGTCTTCAAAGCTGACGTCTAAAATCGCAACTTTGGACAATTTTATGTAAACTGAAGGGAAAGGGGGAGAAGCGGAGGTTCCCCGCCTACCAAATTTTATTTTAAAATTTAAAATAAGTTTAGATTAATTTTGGTAACGATAGAGAATTGGGGGCTCCTCTCAGAAATTTTTGTCCCCATTAGATGATGTTTGATGAAAATGGAAAAGAAAGGAATTTAGTGATCTCCTACGGAAATCTTTCAAAATAGAGGGTTTTATGGCGCAAAAAAACTCAGTTTTATACCCTGTTTGGGTTTGACGATAGGGGAAACGGGAGGAGTTTCCTCCCGGAATTTTTTTCGATACTGAAATTAATTTTATGCTATCCATTTGAAGGAAGGGTTCGAGTGTTTTCTTGTGGTAGTATTTTCTAAAAGGGAAATTTTAAGCTATTTTGCTGATGTTAAAGAAAGGGGTCATTAGATAGTAAAAATGTTTCAGAGACCTTCCTCATGAAATATTTCGAAATTTAAATCTTAAAAACACTATTTTAGGCTACCTTTAGAGACGATAGAAGAGAAGAAGGAAATTTATGAATCTCTTCCTTCCTTGGAAATCCTTTAAAATTGGAAACTGAATAATGTAATTTTATTCAGTTTTTTGTGATAAGGTTGAGGTAAGGGTGAGCGCTTGAGTAGCCTTCTCCTGAACTTTTTGAAATAAAGGTCTTAAACACGCATCTTCAGTCACGTTAAGAGAGATGTCAGAGTTTGGTTGGCTCCAAGTAATTTTTTGACCTTGAAGATTTAAAAACCAAATTCCATTCTATATGTATAAACGTTAGAAGAAGAATGGCAATTTGCTTTCTTTAGAATTGTTATGGAGATGTTTTCCGCGTATTAAATACGCAGTATTTGAAGTTTATCATTTATTTATTTATTTTTCAGAATTGCACTTACGTTGGTGTTAATTGTGTAGTAAAAAAATTGGCATTGCTGCTAAGTTTTAAGATTTTTTTATCAATACTAATAAAGAAAGTAAAAAATAATAAAAGTAAATATATAAATTAAATTAAAAAGATAGCTTTGGAAATTCCTGAAATTTCGGAGTTTCATGTAAATTTCCGCATTGCCCATGTAATACGAGTAGATCCTGGGATAGGGGTCCTTGACCCTTACGTTATTGCGGACTGCTAATAATCATTAAAAATTTGTACTTAAGTTCCCCACTACCTAGTTCATTTCTCTTGATCGGAAGTTATAGGATACAGCAGGTATCGCCTTAGATATGGATTTAAAAATTTTTAGCTGGCTATATGTTTTATTTTTTTCTTCAGGAAATTTATTTGAGACTAGTAGTTTTGGACTTAATAGGGATGCTAAAAGTCTCAGGAAATTCCCCCTATACTACCTCAATTGCGCTGAAAGTAGCTCCATACCCGCCAGATTAAATATCAGTTAAGCATATTATGATTAATATCAGTTAAGTTCATTTGAACCTTATATTTCCTTTATTTTCTTTTGTGAGGAAAAAAATATTTTTTTAGAGCGGGACCCCTGCTGGCGCGGGGCCCCATTGGGATCTTTTGCTCTAATCGGCTTAAGGCCGGCTCTGGCTAGTTTTTTCAGACATCCTTATATGAAGAGCAAACATTCAAACAGTGTTTTCTCCAAAAATAAAAAAAAATGAGTTAGTGATTTTTCTTTGAACTCAACATTAAATGGTACAAAAATATGCTATTGTTTTCAACCAAAACATATTTTTTCCCATTATAAACCAATTTATAAAATTCAGGTTTCATTCAAAAAGTGTTTCCTCCAGAGCCAGTTTCCAGTCAAACAGTGATTCCTCCAGTCAACCAATCAGAGCTGTTCTTACTGATCACGTGACCCAGCTATTTCCCAATGTGTCTAGTGTTTCAGAGGTTATGTTATTGTTTGCTTGGTACTATGTTGGGGGGGGGGGGGGGTTTGTTTGTTTATTTTAGAGCGGTGTGCTTTTACCTAAATTTTTATTATTAATTTAGGGATGGAAGAAATAATAGATGCACATTGTGAAAAGTGTTGTCTTACAATCTCTTCCTCTCAGCCATGGAATACCAGTTGAAAAGAAAAGAGACGTAGACAAACTTTTAAACTTAATTGTATGGCAAAGAGTGGCAAAATCAACCTGATTTTAATTGGTACAAAGACATTATTTATAATTTACCTGCACGCAATGATGAAACGGAGGAAGTAGTGTGCGATTGTTTGGATGAGGATTATGCAGGACAATTTTTTTTTCACATATAAATTTCTAGCTTTATTTTATAACAATCAGTTTTATTATGTCATTAATTAGTTTTATTCCATTAAAAAATGTAATCGTAGCAATTTAAGTTACTATCTTTTTCATTCAAAAAGTGTTTTATCCACATTGAAAACATTCAAAACACGTTTCCTCCTTTGAATTCGGTCAAAACATGATTTCTCCAAATTTCAAATGCATTTTTCTAATTCATTTTAAGTTTATTAGGTAAAGTACGCCAACAAGTCTTACTAGTAATCAGTAATACAACTAAAAAAATGATAATTGGGGTCTAATACAAGTTTTTTTTAAATATATTAGTTTTTTGTGTTTCCTGGAAAACTGTATCCGAAGGAGAAAACATGGTTTGAATGTTTGCTCCTCATATATTATTTCTGTAGCCTGTTTTTGGTTTCTACACGTGATTTTCCTCAATTCTTTATCGATTTCTTTGATTTACACCTTATTTTAAACCTTATCGTGCGGACTACTGACGAAAAATAGACCCACAGTATAAAAATTGTTTTTTCGGGCAAAAAAACCTGTTTTAAAGAACCAGAATGAGGTTTTCGGTTAAATTTATAACTTTAACTTGCAATGTTACCGACAGAGCTGAATAGCTTGATCGGCAGAGCGTTCGACTGGTAACCAGGAGAATGCGTGTTCGGGCCCACGTCCGGACAATCTGCATCAAAAAATTAGAAAAATTTCGCGCATTACATGAACAATGAATAACAAATATGAGGGAATACATGAGGTAGAAACGCTCTTAGCTGTTATGAAAACTTGATGCAACACGGAGCTAAATTGATACTCAATTGTAAGGTTTTTTTTAAGCTTTGGCTCCGGGAAGAAAATTAAAGCATAATGTAACGAAAATATAAGTATCAGGTTTAAGATTTCTGACTACATTGGAATTGTTTTTTGTTCAGTAAAATATAATAAATCGTATGTTGAAATATAGATTCTTCTAATGAGTTTTTGACTCTTTGTACAAATAAAAAAAATACTACCTCAATCTAAAGGGTAATATATATATTTTTCTTCTTTTTTCAAAAAAAAAATAGCGTGTCACATTTTTACTACATTTTGAAAAGCTACGCTTAAAAAAGAACTTAGTTCAAATTATTTTGTATTTTAACCGTGCTGTTAAATGATGAGCACGTGCTGCCAACTAAGTCATAACGGTTCAAACAGATTGCGATAACAAATTGTAAAAATTTTCAAAAAGAAAAACACTTCTCGGTAAGAAAAAAAAACTAAAATTACCTGTGGGGTTTTTTTTTCGGTAGAACGTTCGGCTATAAACTGTCTGAACTTCGGGCCAGTTCGGGCTGCCCGACATAATAGCAAATTTACAGTAATATTACGCTTTACATGTACTCATAACATACAACAGATAACACACGTAATAAAATAAATTCAGTGGGAATGCTATTTGGTGTTTCGACTCCTTTATGCAGGCTACAGTTATCATTCAGATAAGTTGACTGCTAATCGAAAGGTGCTCTTCCCTTTTTTTTAAAGCTTTGACTCCGTCCAGACCACTGAGCATAATGTAAGCATATAAAAAAAGTATTAGATATACCTCAAGGGACTCCTTTCTGAGCAGAAAAACATTTTCATTGTATGCTGAAATGTGGATTTTTCTAATAGCAGTGTTCGAACTTTGTACAAATGAAAAAATACTACACCAAATTAAAACAACGAGTTTCAACCAGTAAATCTTTAATTATTTATTCGAATACGATATAAAACATTAAAATTATTATCAACTTCATTAGTAAGAAATCATTTTCTACTCCTCTGCTTTCGGCTGAAAAAAAAAACATTTTGTCTACGTTTGAAAAATTACACTTAAAAAACGAACTCAGTTCAGTTGGTTTTGGTTTTGAATTTTAAGTGTTCGATTAAAAGAAAAACAAGTGCGGGTTTTTAAGCCGTACAGGTTAAAGAAGCCTGCTATGGGAAATTGTTGAATATTCAAAAATAAAAACACTTATTTTTTCAACCGAATTTATTACTTCTCTAGAATGTTTGTTTCAATCGCTACGTGAGATCTTTCTCATTCTTTAATCAAATTCCGTGTTTTACGAATAATTTTAAATCGTATCATGCTGACTAATGACAAAACATAGACGCATGATCTTATTATATTTTTTTCGGCGAAAAACTTTTTTACTGTGTTTTATTACGCATTCCTTCAATGAATAGCATTTGAAAAGGAAGGCACATTTGCTAGGTTTGTTGGAGCGTCGTACTGTTAATCAGAGTGGCGCCAGTTCGAATCCGTGCCACTAAATATCTCTTAAATGTTTCTTTTTTTTTCCGTCAGATGCTCACATGGGCAGGACTGTATTTGCCACAACCTGTTTTTTTCACATGCAAAATTACTGATTTTTCACGTGGCACTCAGCCACACTTTTAATGATATTTATATTTGCATTGAAAATACGTACAACCAAAAGGGGAGCGATGATCAAATTATCACAACGTTGTATTTAACGAGGTTTTGTTACTGATGTCTTCAAATTACATGCCTTCTCTTGTGCGTTTACTTTTTTCCGTTTACTTTTTTCGGTTTTTCTTCATAATATTCTTTCTTTAAAATTTTTAAAGAGCGAAATGCCTTATGAAACGATTCGAAGTACAGTGCGGAGTTCCGCACGGGTCGCTAGTATTATATTATTCAAAGGAGCCTCGATTGGGTTGCTGCGAAAAACCATATCTTTATAGAGCATTTAATTGTAAAACAGTTTTTTAAAACAGCATTGAAGGGCTTTCTTTTCATGTAAGGTCAATTTAAATTGTTTCCTAAATATAAAAAGTTTCCAACAAAAATTCATTTTGCCACCCATGTGGCTCAGGGATAAGCTCCAAGTTGCCGAAAACATATCCCTATAGGAGGAAATTCACCAGGAAATATTATTACAAGTTACGAGAATTCTTTGTAATCTTTCTCAATTCCGCTTTTTACGAACAATAATATGTCATCAACTTGGTCTTTTAGAATTTATATGATCTAGACAGAATTGAATATATGATCTAGAACTAAGAAAGGCAAGAACTTCTTTAAGGACACACTCTGCAGTACGATTTCAAGTGCATGATGATGGCAATCCAAATGTAATATATCACCGTTCAGTTTTTGCTCTAAAAAATTGCATGCACAATTTATACGGTTGGTATTGCAAGTCGTAGTATCAAACACTACAGCTAGAACAGTTAGCAATAAAGAGCTATCATCTAAGATATCATATACAACTGAAGAAATATCTAAGAAATTCCGAGTAGTTGTTCAATATTAGGACCTGAAGCTATCAGGTAATCCTGTCGGCGTTCTTTTTCCAGTTACATCTGGATGTAGCTTTGTATAAAAGTGAATAACTACAAAATCTAAATTTAAATTAATGAAATTTAATTTTACCTCTCGAAGATTTTCTCTTGCTCTCTTAAGGAATGTACGATTAATCACTAGGTCATTTGGATTTAAATTTACTGCATCTACATAGGCTGCAAATAAATGAACAACATCTTTATCCCTAATATGGCATTTGTCTAACAGTGATGAAAGTCGAGATGATATTAATAGTTGGCAAGCTTTTTTACATTGTGGTGAACCGGCTGTAGAAAACAAAAGTTCAACAGGTTAGGATAGATACCCAATTCGGTTTCTAAATCTTGTGAATCGCAAGAATTTGATGATAATGAAGGACTATGTACTGAAATAGAAGAAAATTTATAGATTTCTACATTGTTCCGATCTGGATATATTTTTTTAATTTATATTTTAGCTATGTAAAATATAGTGTATTTTTATGTTAGGAGTAATCGATGATTTTTCGAAATTTATATTTTAAAAATTAAAAATTGCATAAGCATTTAGGTATGTTTATAACTAAAGAACAGCGAATTAAAGTATAATTGCAGTTACTTATATTTATAGCATTGAAACCTTGCGATTCTATTTGCCACACCTATTACATACACAGGGAATTTTGTAAATCAACACCCCCAAAGCCTGGAGGAGGCAGCTTCTTGTTGTCAAAGATCATTCATTAATGGCCTATAGAATCCATTGTGTCCATCTTGGTGGGAGGAAACGTTCCCCTGCCGCTTGGTTGGAACAAGCGCAGAAAAGCGGTACGCTTGACCCAAGGCCAGTGGTGTGCATGTACCCTCTGTAACATGTTAAATTTTACAGAATGAAAGTGAGAGAATGGTCAGTCTGGAAGTAGCAGCACCTATTGAGGTTCAAAATTACTTTAAATATAAAACGTTAGAATATTTTTACATAAAAATAAGAAAATCCGCATTTTTTTCTTCAAAACTCAAAGAAGGGGGCCCTTGGGGCACGTGTTAATGTTCATGGATTGACTTAAAATTTTGCAAGGATCATTTATTTCTATAATGGAACAAATTGAGGGGGCGTCGCGTAAAATATCAGCAACTTCAAAAATAAGGACCACCCTAATATATATATATATATATATATATATATATATATATATATATATATATATATATATATATATATATATATATATATATATATATATATATATATATATATATATATATATATATAAAATCTTTTTTTTGAGCAGTCACATTGCTTATTGTTCTCTATTGACAGTTTTGATGTCCTATGAATTTATTTATTTATTTATTTTTATTTATTTTTTATTTTTTCATTTATTTATTTTTTTTTTTTTTTTTTCAGAGTCGCCAAAAAAAAAAAAAAAAACAGTAATTTTGCGTGCGAAATATGTTTGCGATAATATTTTTATTAGAATTTTTTTTAAACATTTTTTTCAGTAATCTCAATAAATCATGCAAATCAGTATCAACCAGTCACAATTAGTACAAGTCCAGGCAAAATGAAATCTACACGCAATCTTGGTTGCTTGAAGAAAACAATGGTAAAGACAAAAAATGTATTTTCAATATTTTGTTACTTTTAAATGAAAGTCTTGCAGCTAAATTCTCTGCACTAAATAATCGTTTGTTGCAGCGCAATGTAAATACGAGCCGCGCATGCATTTGAAATGAGTAAACAATCAAAATGGAATATGGATAAAATTGTGCTTCTGAAATTAATGGCCTTACAGCTGCGATCTTCCAGCATTTTCACCTGCCACTTATGAGCAGTTCAGGTAAATAATCGTTCCGATGAGTTAAGATATCACGCACTGGAAATAATTTATCATGATATCATAAATAAGGGGAGGTGGGGCACGTTGGTTCGCTTTCTTTTTTACTCATCATTTTTTATCTCTTCAAAAAATTTAATGATCAGTTCGATTTTCTACAATAATTTTCACTAAACCCTTTTCAACCCCACAGATTTTTTCGGAAGTGTTGAATTGATAAAAAAAATTTTTATTAATTTTTTAACGGAACCTCGTAAAGTGGACTAACATGCCCCACGGGTGGGGTAAGTTGGTCCGCTTGGTGGGACACGTTGAACCGCATAACTCAAACAACATTTGTTATAATTTTAGTGATAAATACTATCAAACTTCGTAACTACCTTATTCTCTGCTGTGTGCAGAGTGAAAAATATTAAGTTTAGAGATCAATATAACGTATTAAATTGATTTTTTGATAAATCATCTTTATTTAAAAACAGCAATAAGCATTCACCATTATATATTCACCATTAGAATACTGTTATAATTATTGAGATTTAAGAGCAAAAAAATTTTTTTTTAATTATGTGGGGTAGGTTGGTTGGATCCAACGTGCCCCACAAAGAGTGGACCAACCTACCCCACCTTCTTGGTCTGAAAAGGTGATGACATATTTTTTTTCTTTTAGACAAAAAATGAAAAAAATTCCAATTATATTGAACTAAAGGAACTTACTTTAAGAAAGTTGTTCAATTTTTCCCCCGCAATCTTGATGAAAACCATTAAAAAAATAAAGTTACAGTTTTCCGAAAATTACTCAGGACTACTGAAATAACACTTTCTGGAATAAAATTTGTTCAATATAACATTATCATGTGATTTCATTATAGGATTTGTAGGACCATAGGTGCTATTTGTTGGTCATGAAATAAAATAAAAAATATTTATAGTATTAAAATTATTGAGACTGGTCCAACGTACCAAACCTCCTCCTACAGTCGAGCGCAAAGGGACCGCGATATTTTCTCGTTATAACCAAGCGCTCGTAAAAAGCGAGTTCGCGAAAAAAATCCTAAAAATTCATCATAGTTGTTTTTTTTTTCCTGCTTTTTAATCACTGTGCAGTTCCAAAGAAGTTGGTTTCTTTGCTTTGAACTGTCTGAATGTCTCTCTTTACCTCCTTTTACAAAAAAGGAAGTTTCGTATTCGCGAAAAAAATTTCACTCAAAAATCGACTTTAATTTCCATTTTGCTCACCCCCGAATGAATGTTGAGGTTTCTTTTCGACTCGACCACACGTGGATAAGTGCCTAAGAACGTATAGACACGCGAAGTATCCATTTTGACGGTTCCCGGGTTAGTTACAACGAGTTTTCTCGTGACGTCTGTATGCACGTATGTATGTATGTGCGTATGTATGTCGCATAACTCAAGAACGGTATGTCCTAGAAAGTTGAAATTTGGTACGTAGACTCCTAGTGGGGTCTAGTTGTGCACCTCCTCCTTTTGGTTGCATTCGGGTTTTTCTAAATGGGTCCTTTGCCCCTTTTTGGAGGGAAATCATTGATAATTTCGATGTAAACTCAAGTGGTGTTACAATTTGGCGGACACTTGACGATATATCGCCAGTCTTTTGGTCATCTAGTTTTCAAGTTTTGTCACCAACTTGGCGACAAATTTGGCGATTTTTTTTAAAATCTGGTTTTAATTTGGCCACTGTTGGTTATATTTAGAGAGTAAACTATTGAATCACATTAAAATTACAAATAATGTGAAAATGACATTAAATTGGAGCAAAAGGAAGTCATGTGAGGCACACATCAGCTCGTTTATGTCATTGTTTTTGAGTTGTACACATGTCACACACATAAAAATTTTAAATGTTTCTTTACTCCACAAATTTGAAAAAGTGCTATCATCGCTTGTATTCTCAGGATTTATGATTTACTAGTGGTACCCGCACGGCTTCGCCCGTAATAGAAAAATTAAAAGGTCTTTTGGTTCGCCTGTATTTACAAATAATGTATGGTGAATTTTCTCGTCAATTGGCTTGTACTCATGTTACGGTTACACGTTATGATAATTTCGTAATTTATGATAGTTTTTTTTCTTAAAATTGGAATAAAAAAAGAACCAAATCGAATTTTCGAAAAATCGCTTCGAGGTGCACATCCCCATGCTACATACTAACTTCGTGCCAAATTTCATGAAAATCGGCCGAACGGTTTAGGCGCTATGCGCGTCACAGACATCCTACAGACATCCTACAGATATCCTACAGACATCCAGACATCCAGACATCCTCCGGACAGAGAGACATTCAGCTTTATTATTAGTAACTAGTGGTACCCGCACGGCTTCGCCCGTAATAGAAAAATTAAAAGGTCTTTTGGTTCGCCTGTATTTACAAATAATGTATTGTGAATTTTCTCGTCAATTGGCTTGTACTCATGTTACGGTTCCACGTTATGATAATTTCGTATCTCGCCAATTGGCTTGTGCCCATGGTACGATTCAACGTTATGATAATTTGGTAATTTATGATAGTTTTTTTTTCTTAAAATTTGAATTAAAAAAAAACACATCGAATTTTCGAAAAATCGCTTCGAGGTGCACATCCCCATGCTACATACTAACTTTGTGCCAAATTTCATGTAAATCGGCCGAACGGTTTAGGCGCTATGCGCGTCACAGACATCCTACAGACATCCAGACATCCAGACATCCTCCGGACAGAGACACATTCAGCTTTATTATTAGTTAAGATCACTAACTTTGGTTGACTTTGGAATGTTTTAGAAAATTCACCAAAAAAGGATAAGCTGAGCTGGAAGTCAATAGAAGTTTTACAAATCACAAAAATATTGCTCGCTTTAAGCGGGGTCGGGGTTTGCTCGTTATAAATAAGTTATGCTCTCATAGACTTAACATAGTACCAACCAAATATTTTTGATTTCCTTGCTAAATCCGGGTTCTCGTTAAATCAGGGCTCGTTATAAGCGAGTTCGACTGTACTGCGATGAATACAAACACTGAATTTCTATTGAATAAAAGAGCTTAACTGCATTAAGTTTTATCGATTTTCTTTTGTAGCACATTACGATTTTTTAATGGGGTTATTGCTTCTTTCAGTCAAAAGAACTACTTTTAGTCACTGAAGTTGATAGAATGAGTAAAAAAATAAAAATAAAATAAAATAAAAAAATAATATGGACCCAGAAAATACTTCTATTTTCTCAACATTTAACTTTTAATTAGTTTTTTAAAATGTCCAATTTTTCCAACAAGGCTTGGTCTTTATGACGTCACAAGTGATGAACTTTGCCGCGTGATCCGCTGGGGCGCTGGATCCTTACGCTTACTGTCTACCGCGATTCAGGCTATGACAATTCAAAAGCGAATTAAATATTGTGCTTTACGCTTGCTATCAACCATATCGTTGCCAGTACATGTGAGTAAAGATGCCAACTAAATATTGCGCTTGCGCTATTGGCATCAGTGAATGGTATTTCATCATTTGTGATATCATGTGCAAAAGCGTAAAACATGAAATTGAATCTGCACTAAGATTTAAATATATTTTTTAAAATACTAAAAAAGAAGATGAAATTTCAGTTTGACAAAGAGTAAACTTTTGCGACAAAACCTCAAGACAGATTAATTTTTATATTAAAACTAGCATTCCCGTACCCGGCATTGCTCGGGTAATGGAATTAGCAGGGATTAATAGTGTTTGGTGCACCTAATTTCGAAAATCCCCTATAATAATTACTTATTACCTACGTTTTCTTCTAATTTTGGGAGGATCCCGGGGCCCCTAGACTCCTTATATATATGCCCTTGTTCTTAACCGATCTTTAACTGTTATTAACGATCCTTTAAAAGTATTGATTATCTTTGCAAACACAGGCCATCCGCATTTTATTGTTATACCTATGTTTAAGCAAGAACTTCTTTGTATACAACATTTTTAGTTTTTTTTCTGGTGCTAAAATTATTAAGCTGCTTGATGAACTGACTTCGGAGCAAGCTACATAAAATTGGCCGTGTGAAAAAAAAGTCTTCTCTTAAATCAATCCCCGCTACTTTTAATGTCTGTCCTTGCGACTTATTAACGGTTATTGCAAAGCAAACTTTTACAGGAGACTGCACTCTTCTAAATTCAAAAGGATGACCCGCCTGTGATGATGTTCTTAAAAACTTCGTTTCTAGTTTTGAAAAAATGAAAGCAGATGACAGAAACATTATTATGTGACTTGAGAAAAGCCTCGAAGAATCACGTGAGAAACAGAAACAATTTAAAATTTAAAATTCGCTATCGACTAAAAGTTGAGATGAAGTACTGAATAATGATTTGAATGGAGGAAAGCCTCTGAAAATAAGAGATTTAAATTTCAATGACAGGTTTTAATTTCACAGAAATTAAGGGGTTTTAATTAATTTCTCCTGAACTAATTGATATTTCGAAAAATTCTTTCTTAGTGGATACTTTTGTAATCATGTGGACATGCCTGCCAAATTTCAAGTCTGATGCTTCAGCGGTATTAGCTGTGCGTTGATATATATATATATATGTTATCTCAGGACATTGATTTTTATATATTAAGATGTATTTATAGTTTTGCTACTTAGCAAATAACTTTCAAACATCTTCGGGTAGGGGGCCCTCCAACCCCATCCTCAGGGGCCCCTTTCCAGTACCTAACCGACCACCTCAGAAGGAGCCAGTCCCGGTCTGGTCTGATTGCTCTTTATATGCTCTCCGAAAACGTGTTTAACTGTTGTTGCACAACACAATTCGACGCCGTTGCTATGCAACGAAGTCTGACTACATTGCGTCATCCGTTGTTTCAACCTTCTCTAATGAGCTGGTTGCAATGACTTGTTTAGATGGCGTAATAAGATTCCAGCTGTGTATCCATCTTGCGAATCTATTGCTTTGCAGTTTCGAAATTCACAGGACGGCGAATCAACGAGTCGAATTGTACTGCCCGCTACATTAATGTCATTTTTCCCTCATTTCCAACACTAGTAGCATAATCTCCAACTTTCCTCCAGGCGCAAGTACAGTGAAACATCGATTATCCGATTTTTTTTAATCCGGAACCTCGTTTAACCGACGTCGATATCCTTAAAGTTTTTTTTTTTTTTTTTGGAAGTAAACAAAATCACTTAAAGGACACTGGAGGCAATCATTCCCACCACTGCGTACACAGAATGGGGTTGTTTCCTTCAGTCATAAGTCCTACTTTTAGTCATTGAAATTGATAAAATAAGCAAAAAAAATATATATTAATTTGAATTTTTGGCATCTTGAATTCAAATTATGTTTTTCGCAATCACGAGTGTGGGTGTGCATGAATGCGCGTGTGTGTTTGTGTAGGCGCATGTGTGTGGGTGCGTGTGTGTGTGTGTATGCATGTGTGTGCGTGTTGTGTATGCAGTGCTGTGTCTGTACGCGCGTGTGGCGTGTGTGTGTGTGTAGGCGTTCGTGTGTATGTGTATGTAGGCATAAGTGTTTGTGTCTGTGTGTATGCATGAGTGTGTGTATGTGTATATGTGTGTGTGTGTTTGTGCCTGTGCGCAGGCATGAGTGTATAGACGTGTGTGTGTGTAGGATATGGACGCAACCTGGAGACGGTTTTCGCAAGAGGAGCAGAGCATTGTGAGGCCGGTCGACGCGACGGTGGTGCTGGTGGGAAAATAAAATGATAGCAACTCAAAACAGTCAAATGAGAACAATTAACAACCGTGAATGCTCAAAAAAAAAAAAAAAAAAAAAAAAAAGACATGGAACCAGAAAAAACTTTTATTTTTGCAACAGTTATTTTTTATTCAATTTTTTTTAAACGTTCGATTTTGGAAATAGGTCGTAGTCTTTATGACGTCACAAGAGATGTACTTAGGCGCGCTACTCCATTGTGGCGCCAAATGTTTACGCTTTGCTATCAACCGCGTTGCCAGGTTTTGATAGTTTGTGCTGTGCGTTAATGTAATTAGTGAATGGCATTTCATCACTTGTGATGTCATGTCAGGAGCATAAAAAATGAATTTCAGTTTGCGCATCGATTAAAATAATTGTTTAAAAAAAATTGAACTTCGTTAAATTACTTTTAAACTATCCAAATCCTAAGTTTTTAAGCATGTTCTTTCATAAAAAAAATACTTTAAAACTTTTGGAAACGACCCCATTATCCTTATGGTTTATCACCTACACACACGTTTCCTTCTTTCCTTTTTCAAACACACCCGTAAACTTTTTGGATTACTTTTAATAATACAATAGCTTTTCAAATGCTATTAAATTATTAAGAGATTGAATGTGAAAGCAAGGCAATTTTTTTTTCTTCCGGAAGCTCCCTTTGTATATAATAAACTCATTTATGTAACTTCGCTGCAAACATGGTAAATATGAAGAAGTATGTCATTTCGTTGCCACCAAGTAAATCCTAAATATATAAAGTTAAAAAAAAATGTGTTCTTATTATCTTAATATTTGATACACTGTTCATAAAGACAGTACGATATTAAACTATTTTTTGATCACAGGCTTGCGGTTTGGAATTTATTCCTCCCTCTCCATGGATCGGCCCGCTATTACACTACTTGCGGGATTCGTACAATGTTTATAAAGTCTGATAAAGAAAATTCCCCCCCCCCAAAAAAAAAAAAAACTCGGATTTTGAAAGTTCTGGGAAGATTAGAGGATTTTTAACTACTGGCGCAGATACTAGAGCAGCCAGAAATTACATTCTCGGGGGATGAAGGATTGGTAATAGCAGATTTAGATGGACTTTAACTGCCATGTTTGAATTATCAATATGTATTAAAAACCAAAGGTTCTGGGGGATGGGGGGGGGGGTGACCTTCAAACTCCACTTGCGGTGCCACTGAGAGCTTTTTTCTTTCGTAGACACCATTAATAAAAATCACCAACAATGGCTCAATCACTAAATTAGTGAGACTCTTCTACGAAACACCTCTAACAGAACAATTAGAACAAGTACAATATTGGAAAGTGATCAAGATCACTTGTTGAATTAATTTGTTTATCAAGAACGTGATTCGAAATGCATCAATGGATTATTCAAAAAGCTTACTAACTGAAATCATGCGTATGTATGTGCCATAAATAAAGATCACTTTTTTTTCTGAGTTGTCAGAGGTCTATTGAATTTCCTATTTTGCAATTTACATTTCTAGCCAGCTATAAGTGGACGCTTTAATGCTATTAACTCTTATCCCTGTCACCTCGATACACCTCATTCTTTTTATTTATAACTAGTGGTACCCGCACGGCTTTGCCCGTAATAGAAAATTAAAAGGTCTTTTGATTCGCCTGTATATTTACAAATAATGTATGGTGAATTTTCTCGCCAATTGGCTTGCGCCCATGTTATGGTTTTACGTTATGATAATTTCGTAATTTACTCGTCCATCTTATGATATTTTTGTTCTTAAAATTGGAATAGAAAAAGAACCGCATCGAATTTTCGAAAAATGGCTTCGAGGTGCACACCCCATGCTACAAACTAACTTTGTGCCAAATTTCATGAAAATCGGCTGAACGGTCTAGGCGCTATGCGCGTCTCAGAGATCCAAACATCCATACAGAGAGACTTTCAGGTTTGTTATTTAAAAAGAAGAGAAGAAACATAAAGAAGTAAAAAAATGAAAGATAAAGAAAGATAATTTTCAGAATAAATTCTTTCCCATTTTATTAAATTTCTGTGAAAAATGGGCTTAAAATTGGAATAGAGAAAGAACAAAATCTAATTTTTGAAAAATAGCTTCGAGGTGCACAGCCCCATGCTACAAACTAACTTTCTGCCAAATTTCATGAAAATCGGCTGAACGGTCTAGGCGCTATGCGCGTCACAGACATCCAGACATCCTCCGGACAGAAAGACTTTCAGCTTTATTATTAGTAAAGAAGATAAAGAAGATAAAGATAAAGAAAAGAAGATAAAGATGCTTCATTTACATTGAATGATTTTTACACTACACACATTTTTGATCTCTTTCGCTATGCTGACGTCGGTATTCTTGTGTAAATTAAAGCACCGTCTTTCATTCATATGCGCAGTTTATATATTTATATGTTGTTTCAATGCGGTAGAAATTCATTTGTTTCCATTTCGATGAAGATGCATTTTGCTCATACGACGCTAAGTTTCGGTTTTACGTCGACTTGTTCACTTTTTTCGCCTTAGTCGCTTTCAACTGTCGCACAGTTCGCATCCTAATGACCATTTATTTTTGTAGGGGAAGCTACTGTACCCACGGACAAAATTTACTTTTCAATTTTTGCTGGTCTCTGGGAATGGATAATCGATCGGAAAATTTTTCTGGCAGAATCTACAACTTATCATCTAATTTGGCAATTTTTGTCAGGTGAAAATCTCAAAGTTTTCAACTTCAAATTTTTTTTCTTAAAAACCATCTTTTTTGTCCGTGGGTACAGCACCCCGTTCACCCCGCGTACAGGTGCCTTTGTACCCCCGGACATACTAAAAAATCTTAATATATAAATAGGTCTGAGGAACTCAATTATACTCAATACATTTTCATAAGTCATTTTATATTGAAATACTTCAAACACCATTGAAAATAACATTAAATAAAATATCCAACAGAAATTAAACTTTGAAAATTAATCGAAGGTTTTTTTCCTTTTTTAAAAATGTTCCTTAATTTTTAACATCAGTGAACTCTTTAAAAAAGTTATTGCTCTTAAGAGAGTTAATGATGTAATGAATAATTAATATGTTTTTAAACAAAAAAATAACTAGATTCATGACATTATGTCTCTCTATGTACCTACATAATAACCTCAATTTATATGCAAACTAGCAAAAATACCCGGCGTTGCCTGGGTCAGTAATAATTATTAGAAAAAATCGTTACTTGCATTTGTTTTCTGTTTTAAGTAAAAGAATTTAAAACACATCTTTTTGACGTGATTAAAAATCGAGTTTCTTCCTTACCCATAAAACTAAAATAGCAATAAGTATAAAAACAAAGTAGTATTGATTTAGAAACGAAAGCACTATATTTAAGCATATACAAATTTCCAAAACATGAAATTAATCTTCTCATGTTTAAAAAGATTAATCGGTTGATACTTTTTTTTTAACATGGAGTCTAACACCTTCTCTGTATGGCTAATGAAGTACGAAGTGATTAAAAAAAAGTAGCTGCGCTCGTAATCCCCTTATACTTGCTTTAGTTATTTCGGGAAATTTCAATCATTGTGGCTCTTGGTGCGATTTTACCGAATTTGCGAAAGTCGTTTCGAGGTACCTTCGATGATGCTCCCCCATTCTTTCCTTACTTTGTAAAACGATATGATATTAATTTTCGTTACAGAGATATCGTCGCCAGATGCTGAGATATTTTTGGTCACCATAAAATGGCGCTAAACAGTTTCATCCGAAATGTTACCAAAATAAGTAATAAAATTTGGTGATTGTTTGAAATTGTGCAAAAAGGAAAATTAATGGAAGTTTTTGTGCTGTTTATGGATTTGCCTAATTTAGTTGCTGGATTATTTAACACAGTAAAAAAAGTCTTTTGAAAATTCTTTGATTGGCGATATTTTGTTTACATGGTGAAAGCTGAGAAACATTATGACGTAGTCTTCGGCTTCAAAAACAGCAACGTTGAAAAAACTGCCAAATGCATCAGCTACGGAAATCTTTCTGCAAAAATTTTGGCGATCTGCTGGTTGTTTGGATAATGAGTAAGTGTTCAATTAGCATAAATAATAATAAAAACCATTAATTACTTTAAAGTTCCGTTTAAATGGAAAATCATCAGCCAAATCATGTATTATTTGCCAATCTTGTGCAAAAATCTTACTTCAAGATTTGACTTGAGAAAAGCCTTGAACAATCACGAAAAGCAAAGAAAGTCAACAATACAACAATTGTCGCTATCGACAGGGAGTTGAGATGATACACTAAATACTGTATTGAGTTGAGGAAAGCCTTCGAACATGGATCTAAAAAGCTCATAACTCGTTTTTTATTCTACTTAGAAATTTCGAACAGGTGCCATCTTCAGCAGAAAAATCAGAGCTTTCGATGGACATATAATGTAAATATGTGCAAGTATTTTTTCATCCCAATATTAGAGAATTTATACAAAAATTGTGTTTTATTGCCCCCCTAAGGGGGTTTTGCCCCCCATAACGGGACGAAAACTACCCTATGTGTTATTCTGATGCATAAGCTATATTATTGTAAAGTTTCATCAAAATCCGTTCAGTAGTTTTTGCGTGAAAGAGTAACAAACATCCATACATCCATCCATACATCCATACATCCATCCATACAGACAAACTTTCGCATATATAATATTAGTAAGATTGAAACCTTTAACCGAAATTAACCCATAACAAAAAAAAAACTCAGTTTAGATTAAACCAACAAAAATCTATAAAATTCGACTTCAAATGAAAGCAGGTGGGATTGGCGGTCTGTAGACCCTACAACAGGTGGGGGTTACTTCAACACTCTATCTTCAAGCTCTACTTCAAATTCATCATCATCGTTGAAAGCAAATTTCGCACGTTGATGACAAGGCACCATTTTGAGGTACTTCACATTGTAAGAAGACTCACGTGTGACCCAAGGAGACTAAAAATTGCCGTCCGTGGTTACATATGGTTATGTGTCCTTATATGGTTATGTGTCCTTGGGTACAAAGGTACGTCATTTTGATTTTGCAAGTCGGTCATATCGACAGGATCACAGTTTTACTACATTAAAAATCAGAAACAAAACCTTCAAAATATAGGAAATCATGATACCTACAACAAAAATGAATAATACAATCCACGACGGACGAAAAAAAAGAAATTGCTCATGTTTTTTTTTTTTTTTTTTTACTTAGATCCTACTAAAACCGAAAAAATGTGATAGAATCTCAAATGCTCGTTTGAAGGCGTTGAAACTTCCTGGGGTACTGGAGAGGGTTGTGATGCACACGCTGAAACCCAATTAGGATCTCTCTCAACGATACCCAGAATTTCCCGACAAACGTCCGTAGGGGTACAACAGTCCGTATGTACAGCATCCCTATGGATATGCCTCGTATTACCTAGGCTTGCCAGACGTCCCGGTTTGACCGGGACAGTCCCGGATTTCATGCAAAAAACCGGTGTCCCGGCCGGTTTACTTCACGTCCCGGAAAAAGATAAATTTGGTTACAGATGATTAAAAAGCCTAAATATAATTAACTAAAGGATTATTTTGGATAATTACTTTGTCATTCGTAACATTGACTTGTAAAATTTATATCGAAACAACTTGTGAGGATTCTAACCAAGATTAAAATGAAAAAGAATTTCTGAAAAAGGCCAAATCCAATAAAAAGTACAGGTAAATATTGTTCAATTTTTCCCCCCATTCAAAGTTTCTTTTTACTGAAGTAATTTAAGTAATTTATGAATGTTATCATATAGGAAAAGTTTAAGTTTAACTGCATTGTGCCATTTATTACTACCCCTGATTTAGGTCCGTAGTTCGCAATCATTTATACATAGCACTGAGAATGAACTACCCTCTGAAACACTAAAACCCAGCCAATCTTCCCAACGTCCCGACTGGTGTCCCGGTTGAACATTTCAGAAATCTGGCAAGCCTAGTATTACCTAATATAGAAAATCATCAGTCATAATAAGACGGGTGTGAATTTCTACTCCATTTCCATTCCATTCCATGTGTTGAAACAAGAAACTCAACGAGTAGGGTCCTATTGCAATCCGTGATTGTGAAAAACGTAATTTGAAATCAAGACATCAAAATTCAAATGAATGCCAGGGGCTGGATACTGGATGCTTTTTTTTCCCTTCTTTTCTTTCTTTTTCTGTCTGTCTTTCTTTTTTTCTTTTTTTTTTTCTTTCTTTTTCTTTCCTTTTCAGTTTCAATTCCTCTCCATAGGTGTTCTGACCGTACTCTAAGCAAAATAAAAAAAAATGCTGCCTTCAACACTTTTGTTCGTTGAGTTCTAAATATATGTCGGACTCCTGAACTATTCTCGTCTTAAGAGCAGCTTCCGTTGATAGAAGGGATCGTCCGTCCATATGTGCTATCGATAAGTTATTGAGCGAGCACTTTCTGACAGAAACGTCAGATTTCATCCTATAAATATATATTTTTTCACAAAGATCAGACAGGGACATGCTGATACTTTAAAAAAATTTCCTTTTCCGGATCATGTAACCCACTTTTTACAGAACCTTCATCCCCCCCCCCCTTCCCGCAGACGCAATACACAATAACGACGTCGCAATCGAAGACCTTCTAACCCAATGGTTCCCAACATTTTTAGGGTTATTTCCATTCAATAAAGCTGGATGTATGTTAGTAAATACACTCAGAAAAAAGTTTAGCTTGAAAAACAAATTAACTTTTGAATTTTTTTTCTCAAGTTACGATTTTTTTTTTTTTTTTTTGACCCTAGAATCTTTTTGAAAAATTTTGAACCTTGGATCAAAAAATTTTGAGCCCCCCCCTCCCCAGCAAAAAATCAGTGGGGTCCCTAGCTGACCGCTGGGTGGCTCCCCCCTCCCCCCCCCCAAAAAAAAATTACAAATTTTTAAACGAGTGATTTTTGTATGTTTTTAACTATTTTAATATTTTTTTCTACCTATATTTTGAATTCATTTGTTTAAAATCCTGATATCGGACTCACATTGAGACCTAGACACAGACATGCAGAACATTTTATACAAGTAGAGGTTGATTGCTTGAACTTAAATCGTTTGATCAAGTTTAATTTTTGTTTTCACCCTTTAAATTTTTGGAACTGGGTACACTTTTAAATCAATGTTTTCAAACTTTGAGTATTCTTAATGCATTCCGTACACAGGGCCGCGCCAAGCCTGATCGGCGCCGTCGTGCAAATGTCTTTTGAACGCCTTTATGCAGTGACGTTCGAAAAAAATACGTTTGGCATTTAATTTATTTAAAAAAAAACAATCTGTAAATTTTCAATTTTGGAACACAGTGTACGTGTTTACTTATTCGAGTATGGTCGGGTGTAAGGGACGTGCGATTGAAACTGACTTTTGGAATCTGACTGTTTCTCTTGGAAACCTTGCATTGAGCTGCCATTAAAAAAGAGATGGCCAGTTTCATTTAATCAAAGCATTTTACTCCAACAATTTAAAACAAGAAGTTCCGTCTAGAACTAAACGAGCCTACTTTTCCGTATAACCATACTACTTTCCAGTACCTGATCAATATTCTCAAAAATAGCTAAAATCGCAAATTGTTTCAAACATATTTTTTAAATATTTTAAGCTGATTTCTAGGAATAAAATATTCCTTACTCATCTAAAAAAAAAAAAAAAAAACCAAATAAAATAGCATTACCTTTTAAACAATGCAGCTAATACACTTTTTTCCATTTAAAAAAAAAAAGAAATTCTTTAACAGCTTTCAAAACGAAAAAATAATAATTAAAACTGATAAGCTCATTAAAATAAATACATCATATCAAAAAAAAAAAAAAAAATCATTTCTTTTTGCCCTGTTGCCAAAAATAATTTTTTAAGTGAATTAATGCACTTACCAAAATAAATAAATGAACAATAAAATGTCAACTTACAGAAAGAATTTTCATTGCCAAAAAAAAAAAAAAATCGTCTGCGCATATCTTTATGTAGAAACACAAATGACTTCGAGTTTATTCGGCGAAAACTGAATACCTAAATTAAAACTTTAGCGTGAAAATAAAAACAAGTCAGATCAACAATAATTATTTCACAGTTAAAACCATAGCTGTGGAGTCGGAGTCAATCTCATTTTGGGATAAAGGAGTCGGAGTCGAATATCTAAGAATCGGAGTCAGTCATTTGTCCTCCGTGTATAAATTTTTGCCAAAGCTACGAAGTCAGAATCGAAGTCGGGGAGTCGGAGTCCGATTAATTGTCGGGCACAGGAGTCGGAGTCGGAGTCAGGCGCCCCTAAATTGTCGGAGTCTGGAGTTTGGCGTCAAGAGCTATTTCCAACAAAATTCGTTTGAAAAAAATCCGCCTTCAAGTACGGAATCTACATTGACTTTCAGTTTCCCCGTAGGCGCTAATGTTAAGGGATTTGAACTGTTCAAAATTAAACAGAAAACTGTTCAAATCAAAAAGATATTTTATATACAAGTTTTTTATCAAAAGCTTTTTCCTACAAAGTTTGTTTGAAGCAAATTCGAATCACAGTTCGGAATTGCCTTGAATTTCCCCGTAGGCGCTAATGTTAAGTTTTTTTGAACTGTTCAAAAGTGAACAAAAAATAGTTCAAATCAAAAAGTGAAATATGGGAATGAGGTGTCCTCGCCGAGATCTTTCGAACAAAAAAAAGTTTGTTCGAATCGGACTATTTATTCAAAAGTTATTAGGGGGGGGGGGGGACAGACCGACGGACCGACAGACCGACAGACATTTTTCCCCATCTCAATACCCTACTTTCCAATTTTTAATTTTTCGATATTTATTTATTTTATTTATTTTTGACTTTTTTTTTGTTTTTCGCGATATTTTTAAGATGCATTACGCCTTCTTTCACGCTTTTTTCTTCTTTTTCTGACTTTTACTGGGAAAGTAGGCTAAAAAAGGTCTTGGAATGTGATCGAAATAATTATTGCTTGCTAGTAATTATGCAGTATAAATTTCTAATGTTTGATATACTGTCCAGAAAGCAAGATGTCTATTTCTGGACTTTATATTGATCGATATTTAGTTCGTTTCTGAAGAGTGTTTCAAAACGCCGGTTTTTGAAGATAATGATCAGTTTTTGAATGTAAGTTTTTCAAAATTCTGAAAAACTTACTTTACTGAGATAGCGGTTTTTTTTTTTTTTTTTTCAGACTGGGCCCGGTTTGACGAACCCGACCTGTGATATGCTAATGCGTTTTTGGAAAAAGAAAATATTTTAAACATCAAAGTTAACACCGCTCTAAATATCTCTCTAATTAATAAATATTTATTTAAAGCGTTATGCCGGTCAAAATATGACAATAGAGCACTGAATAGATTTCTGAATTGAAGTAGAGGATATTTTCCCTTAAAATCTGAAACTGAAATCATTTCCGGTTAAAGTCCAAAATTTTTAAATACGGAACCGTTACAAAAGGCATTGAATTTAAGATCAAAAGCAAATACATAGTCTCTCCAAAGTTTTTTTTTTTTTAATTTAATGCAGAAATAGTTAAAAAGATAAAAGGGACGGGGGAGGAGAATCAAGTAACTATGGTCAACACCTTTAGGAACTAAAAAATTAACCTAAATTATTGACTACAATGTATAAATATTACACATTGTGTGGTATTTCTACAATGTATAAATACTACACATCTAAGTAATATGCAAATATGCTTACCCTTTTTTTTTTTTTTTTTTTGCAGTGGAAATTACATCGATTTGAAAATCACAAAGAGACTATATTTGGACAAATTATAATACAACATATTCACCTCAAGAACCAAAATGGGGATAAGGAAATTTCTTGCTCCTCGTATGCTCAACTTTGTGTAATAAACACATACCAAAATGGCATTCATGGCTCCACGTTAAGAAGTAAAATGCTAATGTATGCATTAATAAAGTCACTTGTTTTTAGTGTAAAAGATAGCGCTTTTGAATAGCATATTTAGACACAACAAGTCAGTAATTTTTCCTTTTAAATTCTCAGCGAGACAGATTAATTGTTTCAATGAGCAGTATAATTTCACTGCCTCCATTAGATATCATGAAGAACTCTATTTACACTGTTAAAAAGATTTCCTGAAAATAACGGATAAAGTACCGGCAGCAAAGTTGCCGTAAATATTACGTTTCCGTTAAATTATTTTCCGTGACTTAACAGAAGTTCCATTTCTCATTTCTCCGTTTAGTTCTGTTCTTCCATTTATAAATTTTCCGTGATTTAACGAAAATTCCATTTCTCTTCTTTCCGTTGATCTATTTTTCCGTTTTTAAATTTTCCGTTCATCTATTTTTCCGTTTTTATATTTTCTGTGTCTTTACAGAACTTTCGGTTTTTGAATTTCGTTGCGCTATTTTTTCGTTTCTCATTTTCACATATTTTACTGAAATTTCATTCTCGTTTTTCTATCCTATGTTTAAAATGATATATATAGAAAAATAGTTAACTATTCAAAAACCATTATTGTTTTAATTTGTATTTATTACTCATATATTTTAAGTGAAATTTTTGCTTGATAACTTACCTTTCAAGGCATCTATCTCGAAATTTGCACCTTCAGATGAATAAAAATAATCGAAGAGTACCAGCAAGGAAATTAGTGGATTTAAATATAACACCAATTTTTGATGCTGATACTGTTCGATATTTCCTTCCACATCTCCTCGTACATATTCTGGCGTGGCATGGAAAATCATACATGAAAAATAGAATATTTTTATTTGCAGAATGAGTCAAATAAAATACCATCAAAAACCGGTTGACTTTATCATGGAATAATATACCTGATGGAGAGTACCGCATACCAATTTACTGTGTTTAAAAACAGAATCATTGACATACACGTGAAGAATTTTTTGCTCAGATAATGTATATCCCCCCCCCCCCCTCGGTGATTTCCGCATTTTTCACTCATTGAAATAGCAACATAGATTTTTAGTGCATAAGCATTATACTTAGGCTAAACATATCAATCAGTTCGTTTTACCCGAAATGTTTTTACAAGAAACTTGCAATAATCTCAAATAAGTTGTTGGATGAGATCCTAAGGAAATAAATTAAATAATTTATATTTTTTATTATAAATGAAATCCCGAAAGGAGTAATGAATGTTTCGAGATTTCTAAGTAGTCAAGAAAACTTATTCTTGTCAAAATTGTAATTGTATTTTCAAAAATTAACAATCTACTATGCCTTTTCGCAAAAAATATAACAGCAAGAAATACTTTTATTTAGAGATTCTAAATGTTTACCTTCAATCTGTCAAAAAAAAAAAAAAAAAAAAAAAAAAAAAAAGATTTTTTTCTGTCTTGCTCGCACACCACGATAATCTCCGGTTGATACGAAATGTTGGCCATTTAACTTTTTAATGACTTTCAAGAATACAACGCGTTAGAGCAAAAACAGTAACTTTATAATTGTTCTATAAATTCTAAATCAGCTACCATCGGAATTCTATCAAATGCACATTAACAAGAAAAATACATTTGTATATTAACATGTACAAAGATATTCAACAATACTTACATGTGACCATTTAAGTGTCTCCATTGCATCTGGACACAAGTAATCCAATAGCCTTTATTTTAAATGGATAACACGAGATCCTAAAACTATTCTCACCGCTAGAACACACAATATGACTAACGAATAGAATTGTCGTCGACGACGACGAACGTCGTCTAACGAATAGAATTTCGAAGTATTGAGCAAAATAACACACCGCAATAATATTCTAATACTGACTCAGTAAAACCCACATCAAATCACCAAGGCGATCAAAACACATCTGCCTGTCTGAAAATGGCGCAAACATTTTTCCAAACTTACAAAGTCCAAAGGCGTAAAAACAGTTTCGACATAGTACTAGTATATTACTTTCCAGGCATGAAATAGCAAGCTATCTGTTTTGTCTACGGCATCTGAGTTGTTATTCTAAATAAGCTTTTAATTAACAACATGTAACAGTGCGAACAGTGCACTATCAAAAAGCGATGTTTATCATAACTTGAAGGCTAATCAGAATACTAACAAAGTACAGCACAGCGGCAACCCTAGAAATGGAAAAATTCTGTTTTCATCCCTTCCTTTCGTGATATTTCTGTTGTTGGAAGGAAAAAATGCGTTTTGAAGCATTACGGAAATATTCTGTTAAAATCAGTCAGAAAACTACCTGAACTTTCAGGTTTTTTTTAACAGTGTACTTTTTGGTTAGAGTTTATTTTCCCTTCATTTGAAGCATTTTGATCAGTAGAGCTCGGCGCCCTTTGGACTTTGGCGCCGTCGTGCGCCTCACGACCTTGCACATAGGGACGGCGCGGCCCTGTCCGTACATAAAACATTTCTTTTTCTATTTAAAAAACGTGTTTGAAATTCATATTTTGGTGGCTTCTAGTAAGCTAACACACATTCAAAACAACGATAGGTATCTAAAACTCTTTGATAAAAAGATACTTATTATTTTCAGCTAATACCGAAAATACTGGAATTTTACCTCAGCAGATACCGGTATTACGAAATTGTAAAATAGCTCGAAATATCGGTATTCGGTATACCGGTATTGCAATCTTTTGTCATATTTAAATATGATAAGACAAGAATGTTTTCGGGATATTTCCCCCGAAAGTTTTTTGAAATTGCACCAAAAACAAAATTTAGAAGATCTTGTATGATGGAAGTATACGGGGGCTCTGCCCAGAAATGTTTCGAAATCAAAGTCCTAAAAACACATTTGTAGATCACTTTCGATGACTTTAGAGAAAGCAATGAGGTTTGGAACTCTGCTCCGGAATATTTCGAAATCGAAGTTCCAAAAAAGCAGCTTTAAGCGATCTTTGGACACATTAGGGAGAAGGAGGTTTAGAGACTCTCTCCCAGAATGTTTCCGGAATTGAAGGGACACCTTCTTACCTTCTTGGCTACTTCCCTATCTTCTCTTATTTGTTTTGAAAAAAAAGAAAGAAGGAAAACTTGCCCCCAGGTCCGTCATTTGGTAGATCAAGGTAGTCACTCCTACCCAGATTTCAGATGCGATGTAATTCTGTTTGTAAAATGTAATCTGTTGTTTTTCCATGTAAAATGCATTGAATATTCCTTACCTTCTGCTGGAAATCCTGCTTCTCCTTGTTTCTTTTCCTTTTTTTGAAAAACATGATGAAATTTTCACTATCGATCCTAATATTTTTATGTGTTTGAAATACATGTGTCTGTGACACCTGTAAAAATATTCTTGACGTGCTAGACTGGAATAGTACCTGGGGCTATTTTTTTTCCCTTTCGTTTGTGTTAAATTCCATGTATCCTAAGCTTCTTGATACGATTCATTTTACTTTCGTTTTTTATGCCCTCAAATATTTACATAGAACTACATACTAATGTGAGTTTTCATTATAATGTTTTAAATCTATCTCTCTCTATTTTAACTTCTTCTATCGGCGCCGAGAACCAAGGCCCCTTGTCAGTTTAGTCGCCTATATTGCCCTCTCAAGTAAAACTTATACTGCTCCGATTCTGAACTGGGGCTCTCTAAGAGCCGGGCCACTAGTTTCCGACTAGGCTAAAATGGTTTTTCGTTGGCCCTGCCTTCTTTTTTTTTTAACACGCTTTTATTAGCTTCACCTGTATGTATGCATGTATGTATGCATGTATGTATGTATGTATGTATGTATGTATGTATGTATGTATGTATGTATGTATCTTGTAACGGAATCTTGCAGCTCAAATTTCGCCCACTTCCTGCGATCGGATTCTTTTGAAATTTGGCACGCGACCTCAGACCCGATGACAATGCAATATTCTATAATCAAATTAATTAATTAACTCTTTTAATTGTTAGTTTCCTCCAATTTTAATCAATATTTTGGTATAAATCCAACAATGTGAAAAAGGAAAAATTTAAAAAAATACATTTAAAAATGCTTGCAAAAATTATTTAAAAATATCTACAAAAACCTTTAATTTTTCTGCATCAGACAAAATTTGTTCCAATGTTCGAAGGTAATTAGAACATGAAATATAATTGTTTTTAACTAATTTCATGCAAAAATTTAGGTGAGCTTTCAATTTGAAATTCATTGCTGATCAGACCATTGTTGAACAAAACTTTTATTCAAATTCATCTCCAATTTTCAAAGTAATGTAGATATGAGTTCCTCACGCTTACATCGATGACTGAGATGGATTAGCATAAAAGATTTTGAACAATGTTGAAATGAATATTTTTTCGAAAACAAGTTAAACTAAAAAGAAGAAAATAAAATAATAGTTTAAAGAACTAAAAAAACTCTTGACAAATTTCCGCGAATACAAATCTTTCTGCAAGTTGTGAGATTTTTCTTAATAATATGTGACGTGCAGAAGACTGGAGCAATGCTGACATCCTGGTCCCCCAATCCAGATCCTATCCAAAATCTTCTCTTGGATGTCCCTTTTCGGGCTCCCGTGCAGTCACGGCACAGAATTTTCCTTCTTTTCGTGATTTTCGACCTGAAGGGGGGGGGGGGGGGGCGGAGCATTCTGATGCTTTTTGCACCAAGCCAAGATTCGGTTTTCGCGCATGGAATTTAGCCCCCTTTTCTCTACTCAGGGCCAGATTACTGAACAGTTTAACTAGGCCGTAGCCTATGGCGCCTTCCATTTGGGGGCCCCAAATGGCTAAACTGTTTTAACAACTGGCAAAAATTGTAAATTTTGGCTACAAGAGGACCCCGAGGAAGAGTTTAGCCTATTGCACCCGATCTTATTCGGGTCCTGTCTCCACTTACATTGGAAAGAAGGGCAAACTTTTGGTACTCCAGAACTACTATAAGCTTTTCAAACTAAATTTGATAGATGGAAAAAAAAAATAATAAAACTGCATGAAAAGTAAGTCTCAAAATTTTTCCAGCCCCTTCCTAATCCGCCCCACCCCCTCCTTCTACGTTGAGGGGTCGCGCGGAAGGAAGTTACAGAAGTATGATGATAGATTTAAAAAAAAATAGCAAAATTTCGGTCTATCAACGTATCCAAGTTTTAAGAAACTTGTTCAATTTCTTCTGCAATTATTTTAAAACGAAATCAACTTTGACGTGCTACTCCATTGGCGCACTGAATGTTTATGCATTGTTAAAAAGAAAAGTTGCCATTAAACAGTAATATTAATAGCAATCATAATGATAATTTTGAATAAGGCTGTTCTGAAACAAACATGAAATTCATTACTATCATAGAGTTATAATATTTTTTATCTTTCTAATGCCAATAATTACCTTTGTCTAATGCCTAAATATTGCGCTCTGAGCTAATGGCATCATTGAATGACATTTCATCACTTGAGCAGAAACGAAAACTAGTATGTTGTGGCCATCACGAAACTTTCTTCTATATTTTTCTTTTTTTTTCTGATCCCTCCCCATGCTTGACGAGGAAGCAATATTCCCAACAAAAACAAAATTACACGTGCAAAAACTTGACGACTATCCCAATGTCTGAATTATTGCAAAAGCAAAGCAAAGAGCGAAAATTGAAAGTTATTTTAAAAGTCTTGCTTGAATGAATTACAAATATTTTATTTGTTAACAAACATAAGATGGCAACAGTTAAAAATTTTAAATCATTGAGATAATATTTCCTATCATTTCCATACAATTAAAATCACGAGAAATACGCAGACGGCAATGTATTACGATTTATCTTTCTTATTGTTGCATTAATAAAAATATTTTTATTCGCAAAAAAAAAAAAAAAAAAAAAAAAAAATCAACACCTCTTGGAGCGATCGGCGTCAAAATTGAACCAAAGCCTGTTTACATATGGATTCACATATATTCCAAATTTCAACCTGAACGTAGCATTACTTCTTGAGATAGGGCACTCAAAATGGAAAAAAAGAACGGGTGATTGCGCTACCCCCTTTTTAGCTGTTGACACAAAAATAAAATCAGTTCTCATACCCACTAAGGGCTACTTGCCGATAAATTTTTCTTTCATTCCGTTCATTATTTCTTGAGATACAGCAGTCACAATTGACGACAAAAAACTTTCTATAGCTCAACCCCCGTTTGAGTTATTGACACCAAAATTGAATCAGCACCTGTTCCTGTTACTGGCAACATATGGACCAAATTTTGTTTGATTCCGCCAGTTACTTCCTGAGGAATAGCAAGCACGCGTAACTCGAAAAACGTCCCATTGCTCCACCCCCCTTGGAGGAATTCGCGCCAAAAACTAATGGGCACAAGTTCACATAGGGGCACATATGTGTACTAAATTTCGTTCGATTTCATGCGGTAGTTTTTGTTGTAGAGCGGCCACAAAAAACTGGTCACACACAGACGTGACACACATACACACACACACACAGACAGACAGACATTTTCCAAAAATGGTCGAAATGGACTCAGCACACCTCAAAACGTTCGAATCCGTCAAAATTCGAAATTCGAAAATTTGCACGAATCCAATACTTTCTTCTATATATTAGATATAGAAGAAAGTAAAAATACTAAACTTTGTCAAATTATTAAACTTTGTCTTGTTATTTAAAAAATGGTTAAATCCTATGTTTTTAAGCATTCTCTTACAGAAAAAAATACTTTTAAAATTTCGGGAACGACCCAATTATCTTCTTTTTATTTTTACAAAAATATAGTTCACGTGAAAGTCATATTAGCGTAATAAACTGATGAAAAATTTCCAAAGACTGATGTCAATCCTTGAACTGGTAGCAGTGTTAATAATCTGCTTTGTTGGTTCTATTGGTATTAATGGCGGAGGAGCCTTATTAGGCTGTACCGCGCCATAATAACCTGAGAATGAATTAAAAAATCTCAAAAGACTCGACGAAAACGTATGCAAAATTATAACATTTAGAAATACGGTGCGAAAACTTTGCTGCAAAAAACTTGAATTTTTCAGAAAAGAATTCAAGGTTTTATTTTATTTTATTTATTTATTTATTTATTTATTTTTTTTTTCATTTTTGGTAATTATTTTACTCTCAAATTTTTCAAAAATTTACTCAAGAAAATTCCTTTTCGGAAAAACAAATTGTCTGCATTCTGACAAATACATAACGAACTTATCGGAATCATGTTCCTGTTTACGTTATCAATAGCATTGTGATGTTAACGAAGGAGAAATTGAAGAAATTATTAAACAATCGTGATTATCTTCACAGAACAATCTCAAACGTAGCCATGGCGAACAGATTTTTTTAATCTGTATCTTACATCTCAAATAGTGAGATATTGCAAAATAAAATTTCTACAGTCTTGATAAGCTTAAATCTGTTTTTACTTCCTTTTACAAAACTAGTATGTTGTGGCCATCACGAAACTTTCTTCTATATTTTTCTTTTTTTTTTTTTCTGATCCCTCCCCATGCTTGACGAGGAAGCAATATTCCCAACAAAAACAAAATTACACATGCAAAAACTTGACGACTATCCCAATGTCTGAATTATTGCAAAAGCAAAGCAAAGAGCGAAAATTGAAAGTTATTTTAAAAGCCTTGCTTGAATTAATTACAAATATTTTATTTGTTAACAAACATAAGATGGCAACAGTTAAAAATTTTAAATCATTGAGATAATATTTCCCATCATTTCCATACAATTAAAATCACGAGAAATACGCAGACGACAATCTATTACGATTTATCTTTCTTATTGTTGCATTAATAAAAATATTTTTATTCGCAAAAAAAAAAAAAAAAAAATCAACACCTCTTGGAGCGATCGGCGTCAAAATTGAACCAAAGCCTGTTTACATATGGATTCACATATATTCCAAATTTCAACCAGAACGTAGCATTACTTCTTGAGATAGGGCACTCAAAATGGAAAAAAAGAACGGGTGATTGCTCTACCCCCTTTTTAGCTGTTGACACAAAAATAAAATCAGTTCTTATACCCACTAAGGGCTACTTGCCGATAAATTTTTCTTTCATTCCGTTCATTATTTCTTGAGATACAGCAGTCACAATTGACGACAAAAAACGTTCTATAGCTCAACCCCCGTTTGAGTTATTGACACCAAAATTGAATCAGCACCTGTTCCTGTTAATACCAACATATGGACCAAATTTTGTTTGATTCCGCCAGTTACTTCCTGAGGAATAGCAAGCACGCGTAACTCGAAAAACGTCCCATTGCTCCACCCCCCTTGGAGGAATTCGCGCCAAAAACTAATGGGCACAAGTTCACATAGGGGCACATATGTGTACTAAATTTCGTTCGATTTCATGCGGTAGTTTTTGTTGTAGAGCGGCCACAAAAAACTGGTCACACACAGACGTGACACACATACACACACACACACACACACATACACACACACACACAGACAGACAGACATTTTCCAAAAATGGTCGAAATGGACTCAGCACACCTCAAAACGTTCGAATCCGTCAAAATTCGAAATTCGAAAATTTGCACGAATCCAATACTTTCTTCTATATATTAGATATAGAAGAAAGTAAAAAGGAAGTATTGTATTCGTGAAAACATTTTCACCCAAAAATCGGCCTTAATTTCCATTTTGCTCACCCCCAAATGAATGTTGAGTTTTTTTTTCAACCCGACCACACGTGGATATGTGCCTAGAACGTACAGACACCCGAAATATCCATTTTGATGATCCCTGAGTTAATTACTACGAGTTTTCTCGTGACGTCTGTATGTACGTATGTATGTGCGTATGTGTGTATATATGTCGCATAACTCAAGAATGGAATGTCCTAGAAAGTTGAAATTTGGTACGTAGATTCCCAATGGGGTCTAGTTGTGCACCTTCATTTTTGGTTGCATTCGAATGCTCCAAAGGGGATCTTTTGCCCCTTTTTGGGAGGAAATCAATGTTAATTTCGATGTAACCTCAAGTGGTGTTATAATTTGGCAGACACTTGGCGATATATCGTCAGTCTTTCGGTCGCCAAGTTTTGTCGCCAACTTGGTGACAAAATTGGCGATTTTTTTATTAATATTATTATTATTTTTTTTAAATCTGGTTTTAATTTGACCACTGTTGGTGATATTTAGAGAGTAAACTATTGAATCATATTAAAACTGCCAATAATGACAAAATGACATTAAATTGGAGTAAAAGGAAGTCATGTGATGCACACATAGCTCGTTTTGATGAGAAATTTAGGTGTTTCCATATACCCTATAAATACTGTACTCTGAGAGAAACGGAAACAACTAAGTTTTTCATTTTTTGGAACATTAAATTTTGATGTAAATGTGTGTATTTATTTTGCATAAATTCAGCGAGTAATTTAATTTTTACTTCCCTTTACAACTCGACCACACGTGGATAAGTGTCTAAGAACGTATAGACACTCGAAATATCCATTTTGACCATCCCCGACGAGTTTTCTCGTGACGTCTGTATGCACGTATGTATGTTTGTGCGGATGTGCGTATGTATGTCGCATAACTCAAGAACGGTATGTCCTAGAAAGTTGAAATTTGGCAAGTAGACTCCTAGGCGGGTCTAGTTGTGCAAGTTGTGCATCTCACTTTTTGGTTGCATTTGGGTGTTTCTAAAGGTGCCTCTTGCCCCTTTTTGTGGGGTAAACAGTGTTAATTCCGATGTAAACTTAAGTGGTGTTATAATTTGGCGAACACTTGACAATATATCGCCAGTCTTTTGGTCGCCTCGTTTTGTCACCAAGTTGGCGACGAATTTGGCGATTTTTTTAAAAAAAATCTGGTTTTAATTTGGCCACTGTTGGTGATATTTAGAGAGTAAACTATTGAATTACATTAAAATTGCCAATAATGGGGAAATGACTTTAAATTGGAGTAAAAGGAAGTCATGTGATGCACACATCAGCTTGTTTTTGTACGATTTTTCTATTAAAATGATTTAAAATGAAAGTTGGCGGGCTCAGCGAGTCTACAGGTCACAGACTGAGTATTGTTGGCGTGGGTTTTCTTAAGCTTCTAAACTGATTGATTAGCTAGCTATAACGGTTGTCTACCTATATCAAACTCATGAGAAATAAATGGGTGTTTCTATACACCCCTTAGTCTCTGGGATAAAAAGAAGGATGCTGGGGAGAAAGGAAACATTATTTTCTTCGCTAAAACTCATTCGTGAAATATTTTTTTTATGTAACCAGTTCATCTTAGAGAGTGTAGTCTAGGACAAAATTTTATGTCTCAAGTCACCCGAAAGAAAAAGAAAAATCTAAAGCTAGATCACTGAAATTCTGTTTCTTTTTTCTCTAACTGAGGCAGTGTGAAGCAAAGGGATGTAAGTGGACTTTTTAAAGTTTCTAGTAAAACGCTTTTGAAGTTCAGGTCCTAGGTAGGCTTTCATTGATTTTTTTCTTCTAAATCATGCTGTACAGCATCGCCTACCAGGGCTACTAGTACCATCTCTTGCCCCAAGACAGGGGAGAGGTTCACCTACCATTGGTACTGATTATCTCCAAATTTTTAATTTTGGCACTTATATCCCTTTGCTTCTCACTGTCTCAATTGACCCTAAAAATACATCCCATCAAGTAAATTAAATAGTACCGAGTAAACCGCTGAGAACTGGCTTATTTTCACTCTTTGCAGATGAGTATGTGAAGATTACTAAAGCATTCTAAATCACGCGGCCCAACCTTTTTTAACTTGAGGGCCACACCTCAAATAAAGATGAATCTCGCGAGCCTAAACATATATAAAAAATATAAATATATTTGAACTTGTTTCCTAGATAACATGGGGAAACAAGGAAAATGAAAGGCAATTATAAGCTAAAAATTGCTGTTATGATTACTTCCTGTCTTATTTTATTGATACGAACTTTGCATCTGTATTTTAGAAGCCAATTTATGACTACTTGACTTCAAATTTGCAACAGTCATTCACAACACCAAATGAAGAAGATTAGTTTTGGAAGGTTTCAGAATATATTTATCGTTTCATAACACTCAACACTGTCTTTATCGCAGAATGGCAGGTACCAATTACCATATATCTTTGAGGCAATTTTTCGAGGTTGAAAATAAATTGAGAATTTCAAATGAATGCAAACTAAAACTGTGTTCTAAGTCAAAAGGTGAATTTGATGTAAATTAAATGTGTGTCGATGAAACAGATGATTTTGAAAATGCTTCTTCTCAAATGATGATGAAAAAGTACCTCTTTCAATTACTGTTACTGATGCTGATGTAAAAAAAGTAAATAATCAGCTTCCATTTATAACATGGTTATCAGGATATTGCGTACACTCTGTAACTTTCAACAAACTAAAATGTGATGAGTGTAAAGATAATTTTAACAATAGATAAACCTTTGCAAAAATCTGACATCCATATTATTATAAGCAATTCAGATAGAGGTTGCCTTAAGTATCCCTCTGTAGATGTTGTAAATATAGTTGTGTATAATTACATACTTGTTCAGAAATTAATAAGTGATTATGAGGAAAAATTTCTCAAAATGCCAAATCAACGAAATACAGCTCTACAAGAGACACTTAATGTTCTCTACTGTAAAATTATGTTATTAATTAGTTGCAAGCAACAAAACTCTTTGAAAGTTATGACAATGATATTAAGAGCCTCCACCAACGCACAAATAAAAAACTACTGTAAAAACAAAAATGATTCCCTCATAAAACAGAAAAATGCTGCGAAGTAAAACTGAAAATATTATAGAAAAGAAAACCTGCCCGAAAGATTCGATAAAGCGAAAGCAAAAAAAAATTTCAGTAGTAAAATTTTCTTCTCTTATTACTTCCTTTTACAAAGAAGGAAGTATTGTATTCGCAAAAAAATTTTCACTCAAAAATCGGCCTTAATTTCCATTTTGCTCACCCCCGAATGAATGTTGAGTTTTTTTTTTTTTTTTTTTGACTCGACCACACGTGGATAAGTGCCTAAGAACGTATAGACACGCAAATTATCCATTTTGACGATTCCCGAGTTAATTACAACGAGTTTTCTCGTGACGTCTGTATGTACGTATGCATGTGCGTATGTGCGTATATACATACGTATGTGTGTATGTGTGTATGTGCGTATATACGTATGTGCGTTAGGGTGTCCCGTCCATATATGAGAAAAAAATAAATTTGAGCTACACTATCACAAGAGGTGTCAAAATTTGTGAAATTTTTCACAGATCACGAAAAAGGTAAAAAAAATGGAATTGCGTGTCATCTTGAGGGCTCTACCGCTCTTTGAAGTTTTGCATATTTCACATTTTTGACAGACTTAAACGATATGATTTAAAAAATACGAAAATAAAGTTTAGAAAGCATTTTATTTAAGAAACTAATGAAACAAAGCACAAGAAAATAAAATAAACAAACTACAGTTTATAAATAATGACAAAAGTTTAGAATTTAAACTTATTTTTGTGTCCAAAATTTGGCATTTCTGCGCGAGATTGCATCCTGGTTCTAACGAAGTCATCTCTAGAAGTAGCGTTAGTAACACTTTGTGAAGCCTGTGTTATTAGTTTAACACATCTTTCCACAGATTGTGAGTGGCAAGGAAAGTCAACGATTTCCAAGCTATTATCTTTTGCCATAATTTGAAGGTTATCGTTAGAAATATGTCGAAGAACCGGTGGTGCTGTAACCTGACACTCTTGCCAGACAATTATTTCCGTATAATCTTTAGCAGAGAAGTTAATTTTTGGTGTTTTAAATATTCTGCGTTTAGTGCTACTTTCAGCCTCTCTAGCTTTTTTTATTCTTCGTAATGCTAACTCCCGAATGTGCTCCCTATCATCAAACAACATACTGACCAGCAGGTTTTCTGGGTGCGCAAAAAAAAGCATTTCTTTCGATAACAGGATACACAACAGATTTCAAGTTTACGAGTAAAAATCGAGGGTACACAATCATTTGAAAAAGATGTTTGGCTGCTTCCTTAAAAGATGACTTTTGCTTGATTAAGAACCAAACTGGAGCGTACACTTTAACCACGTAGTTAACAAGTAATCGCACATTTTCTGTTGGATTAAGAGTACTTACATAAAGTCCGAGTATACGATTAGCAGAAGTAAGCCATCTTGAGTGCGCCATTTTTCCAGGTTGGCGATTTGCCAGCTCAGGACTACAGAAACCAGTTGATACAGCTTGACAAATCTCATAAAGATATTTTTGATCCGTGCTTAGTTCATCAACCACATTTTTCGGCAAATTAGGCAAATTATCATCCACCGCGCAAAAAAACAATGTCATTTTATTTTCACAACCAGCTAACTGTTTTCCAATAGGTCTGGAATATTCTTTAGGACCCAAAGTGCAACCATCTAAGGTCAAGAATAAATGACGAAGGGGTAATTCGTTGGCATGAAGCATACACACACCATTGCAATGGTCTTTCCAAATAATCCTCTAAATATTGAATCACGCCACCCTTCCAACCGGTGTTTATTGCAGTTCCGTCACATCCAACGCAAATCACGTCTTCTAAATTCAAGCATTGACCTTCTAATAGAGCTGTAATCGAAGTTAGAATTGCCTTTGCAGTGCCACGACTTGGCGTTGTGTGTCCCAAATAAATTGATCCGGGTTCTGCTAAAATTGAGATGTGCTCTTCTAAAATTTCTTTGCGATGGTAACGAGCTCCTATTTTCTCATTTATCAGAGTCTTGTCTTTACGTCCATCAAAGTAAATGCTTTTTATAACAATACTTCCAATATCTTTGGAAGCTTCTTTCCGAGCTTTAGCTACAGCTCTGTGGATTTTGCTTTTATCAACAACTAGAGTTAAATCTTCTTTTGAAACCAAGCCGACATCAGCTAAAACTGCAGAAGCAACAGCAGCAGCAGATCGCGTCGACAAACTGTATCTATCACAGACCTTAGCAACTGTTGGCAAGATCAGTGTATTCCTATTTGTCGTTGAAGTTGATGGTGTCCCTTTAGAGGCCGTATTCGTCTCTGTTATGGGATACGTTTCTGGAGAAAATTCACGCATCGAATCGTCATCAAAATTTGCTGAGACAGAATCGTTATTTTCAGTAGAAGACTTTTTTGCTGCCTTTTCAAGTTTTCTCTGCTGTTGTTTCATTAATCTAGCTGTTTCTTTCTTATCGACACCTCTTATCACCATTTTCCTGTCATTTCTTTGATCCAACAAGAAACTTCTCTCATTGATGGGAACTTTTTTAGGTTTGAAACACGAACAAGACTCAAATACAGGGCACTTACAAGCCGCAACGTCGAAGAGCTTCTCAGATGACTCTAAAAAGCACTTCAGTTTATTTTCAAAACTATCACTTCGTTTGTTTCTGGGGTATCGTTTCAAATTGACGTACTTTTCGAAATAGAATTTTAATAATTGAATTACTCGTTCCTTAGTTACGATTGGAATTGAAGCTTTTGTCCAAATACTGTTGATTTTTTCAGAAACAATTGTATCTGAACTGGAAGGGTCCTTTCCATTATTCATACATTTCTGTTCGCTCCTGACAAATAAAATAAATTTTATGACGTCTTTTACAGTAGGTAGCTGCAGATCATCAAGTTCCTTGTAGGGTCCCAGTATAGCACAAGTAGTCTCACTACGTCTCGAACTCATTACTTAAAACTAACAGAATCGGCATATAACACTAACAATTGCAACTGTACTTTTATAGCATTAAAATTACTTTGGCTACGAAGAAAACACCCGTGAGTCAAGCCAAGAAAGTCCTCGAAACAAGTAAAAGGAATTAGCAAGTTGAAACCAAACAAAGTCGAAGTCGTCAGTAACATATTGTTGCATGCAAATCTAGACGTGGCGCCAAGCTTCGTGGACGATTCTACTGCGGAAATGGGGGTTATTCCCATATAGGCATTTACAGTAGTAATCACCACATGTTTTTTTTTTTTTTTTTATCTGTTCGTGTTGATATTACGAATCACGATCTTTTTATTTCAGCTGTCGAGCTTTTATTTCACAGTAAATTTATAACTTTATTCACAGTACTTCTTTTTCAGTTGCCATAAAAATGACAATTTTTCAAAACTTTGACGATCGGTAGAGACCTGAAGATATAGTTTTATTCTATTTTTTAAATTATTTATTTTTCGTAGGCTCCTAGTGAGGTCTAGTTGTGCTCCTCCTTTTTCTTTTTTTGCATTCGGGTGTTTCTAAAGGGGTCTTTTGCACCTTTTTGGGGGGAAATCATTGTTAATTTCGATGCAAACTCAAGTGGTGTTATAATTTGTCGGACACTTGGCAATATATCGTCAGTCTTTTGGTCGCCAAGTTTTGTCGCCAACCTGGCGACAAATTTTGAGATTTTTTTTTTACTTATTTATTTATTTTTTTTAAATCTGGTTTCAATTTGGCCACTGTTGGTGATATTTAGAGAGTTAACTATTGAATCACATTAAAATTGCCAATACTGTGGAAATAACATTAAATTGGTGTAAAAGGAAGTCATGTGATGCACACATCAACTCGTTGTGCTTTTGTTTCTGAACCCAGAATTTTAAATGTGTTATGAGTTATATGTGTTGTCATATAGTTTTACTTTTTCTCTTGATGGAGAGAAAAAGAAATCATTGAAATATTTTTAGAAAATTGTTAAAAATTAAAGTAATATGACAACTAAATAATCAAAACGAATTGTTACATGAAAAGTTACATTCCTCTGCTAAAGGGCAGAGGAATGTAACTTTTGTGAAGTAACTGAAGTGTTTCGTATCGCTAGAATAATAACTTAACCATTTTTCAGATTATTTCAGAACTAAAAATAGTTTTATTCCCTGTTTCAATTTTAGAGAAAAAAATTTTAACTCATTAAAACATCGTCGAAATGTAAAAATAAAAGTAGTAACTTTAATATCTTGAGTCATAGGAATTATATCAATTAACCACGATGTTTTCAGTTTGTTCGGGATCAAAACTGGTTTTCATCCTTCGCTCTGTTTAAAAACTGTTTTAAAACTATTTAAAATGTTGTCAGACTTGCTATGAATTATCTTATGTGTTTATTTAAATAGTGTTTATTTAGCTATGTAAATAAATATGTTTAATTATAATAAATGTTTTCTCTTAAAATTGATCTGTTTATTTAAATCAGTTTTTTCAATTGCACACACAAGTTCTGAAAGTTTCGAGACATAATTCACTTTTAACTTATATGTAAATTGTATCATGCATAACTTTTATAAAGCTAAAATGAACAAAATTTGTTATGAAGTAATTTGTAATTCAGTAATTTTAAGTAGTTCAAATAATAATTTGGGTTTTATAGCTTTGATCAGCCTTAGAAAAAAGTCACTAACGGATATTTTTAATTTATATATTGAGACAAACTTCACCATTGAAATTTCTACAAATATTCTCTAAAATTTATTTTTAAAATTCCAATTAATACTTTACTGGAGTTTTCAATTTTATAAACAACTTATTGTGAAGTGTATGTAAAAAATAAGGTTCATATGTTTAAAAAGTAATTTTTGACCAGCAGTAGTAGGTAATTGTTACAAGATTATTGTTAATCCGAAAATAAAATGATGGTTGAAATTAGAAGTACGTATTTTCAAATGAACATTATTTTAATCATTTTCAAAACTTCTATTAAAGGAACAAAAAAAAAAAAAAAAAAAAAAAAAAAAAAAAAAAAAAAATAAATAAAATAAAATAAAACACTTTTTGAGGAAGGGAAAAAATTAGCTTCTTGTATTGAAATTTTCTTAAAATAGCACTGAATTCGTCAGAAAGTCCCAATTGCACTTCGCGATCCGATCGCTTTCTGCAGTGACGTCACGTTACCATCAGTGTGTTGGTTTTCCTAGTCAAGGAAGGCAGTGGTCAGGACGGGGAGAATTTAGACATTTTAGTATTGTGGAAAACTACTTACACAAATGCCTAAAACTATTTACAAAACATGTTTAAACTAGGGCTGCGGAGCCAGAGTGGGAGTGCTTTTAGGGTAAAAGAGTCGGTAATTTTCCCTTTGATTCTGCAACCCTAGTTTAAAGTAAATTGTGTACACACATAATTAAAAGGAAGAGTACACTACTAGTGCTAACTTGAGTAAAACCACTCAAAGTATTGTCGCTGAATGTCCGAATGTGTCATTACTAATCTTATCTGAACAGCCTGGAATCATGGACCTTGCCTTTACAGTGGAAGGGAAAATGGGGCGACCCTGACTTTTATACAGCACCAAGAAGTCTTGAAAATTCCAGAGGCTTGGGCTAAACGCAACTCGGGTGCTCAGAACAGCGATCACAAGTAGGATTTTATCAGTGCCAAAATTGAAGTGAATTGTATGTTATTCGAGTTTTAAAAAAAATATTTGCTCAAATGATAGTTAATTTTTTATTCCTAGTAGCTATAAAATTGTTTTTTTTTTGGAATGTCTAATGAATTGTTTCTACAAATGTATTCGAATGGAAATGGCCAAGGAATTTGCACCCGTCATATTATGACTGGTGATTTTCCAGAACAGGTAATACAAGGCATATCCATGAAAAAAAGAAATGATGATTAGGATGCGGCAATAAAGATAAAGATTTTATGGTCGTTATCCACCAGTACACTAACTTATCATACAGGTTATTTATAGCGTATAACATTATGTATTTTCATATCCTATCAGTCTCAAATGATGGGAATTAGTAGTCTGGAAATTTCGTATGTAGATAAATTTTTGCTGTTTAAGTTTATCTATATTCGCCACTCCAATAAACTATAGGGGGCGCTGCAGCCACTGTCTGAAGGCGGATAAAAAAGGTAAAACAAACAAATGCCGTGATGACAGTAATTTTTCATTGTGTTTGTGGGAAGCTTTCTTTTCTATTCTTCTGAAATTACATTACATCACAAACTGTCTGAAGCCTGTAATTTACCCCCCCCCCAAAAAAAAACAACCTAGAACGGAATGTTTTACCTTTTTCTTAAGTATTGTTAATCACCGCAAGGTAGCGTATTCGAGCTCTGGAGTTGCGAATAGGTGTTTCTTCCTGAAAAGAAGTAATTTTACCGCAGCAAAAACCCCTTTTTTAATGTAAAGTCTTCTTGGGCCTTGAAAAAAATATGAGTAAAATCAAACCGCAGACGATTTGTATCTTTGACGATGAAAATTTCGCTCCCTAAATAAAAATTAAAAACAACTGACGTCATGGTAATGGAAAAAAATCTGAGCAACATCAACTTTGATCAGGTAAATAATTAGCATTTCGTGATAGCTCAAAGAAAGAAAAAAAGAAAAGGGAAAGGAAGAAAAGAATGAGAGTGGGGGGAGGGTTGCATACAAAGATTCTCTTAAATGGGACACTCTCCTATAATTGCAGTGGTAAACACCTACCAATTGTTTGATTCATGTATTATTTCTTCTTATTGATACTTTACAGTTTTCGCCTTTTCGAGAATGTTTCTGATGCTCTAAGCTTAGCACGTGCACTTGTCGTTCCTAATTGAATTACATTTTTTTTTTTTTTTTTTTTGTCTTGCCTGTTAAAATTCTAGTTTTACTGTCAAATCGCCCCCTTTATTGCCTATTTTGTCACCAAGCGCATTGTGTACAAAAGCCAATCTCAATAAATGAATTCTGTAAAAGACGTTTCTGTGCCTGTGCAGTGTCAAAGCAGGGAAAACCTATTCACGCTAAAAACAATTTTAGTATTTGTTTCTGTTTCATTTTCCTTCCACGCAAGAAGCTTTTTTTTTTTTTAGTTTTTAAGAGTGTATGCTGGATTTGAGCCAGAAAAGCATATAGCTGGTCATCAATTTTAAATTAGTGGAGGGTACTCACAGAAAAAAAAGAAAAAGAAACTAGCGTTAAATACCACTTACCAGCGTCATCTTTGAGATTGCGTATGTTTAAGAAATAAATGGTGCAATCAATCAAGGTTACGATTGAGACTACACCCTTACCTCAGAAAGGCAAGGAATAACTTTGTGAATCGCCATATTGCTTTTAAAACGCGTGATTTCCGACATCCTTAAAGTGCTCTAACAAGTCAGTGAACTTCATTCTTTTAATTTTCTACCTCATATTTCCGTAATTTTTATGTTTTAAATTTATCGAAGAGCTCTTCTGAAGACAGAGGGAGGGTAAACCTCCCCCTGATCCTTTCGCGGCAGTTTATGATCAAGTAGAAGCAGCAAACTGGCAATAAAGAAAGGTGATAAAGGAAAGTGAAAGTTCAAAAGAACAATTAAGACGTCAAAAAACTTGTTTGAAAACTAAGTCCCATTCTAAAGGATTATTCCTGTGGACACTATTCCATGTGAAATACCTTCAAATGAAATAATGTAGTGTTCATATTATGAGGAATTAAAAACGGAGCATGTATTAAAAGTGATGCAGCGTACCTTTGTAAAAATACTTGACTTTAATAGCGAAAGATCGAACAGTATTGATGAAATAATGTCATTTTCAAAGCGTTAAAAAGTTTTAAAAATTGTACTTCGATTTTAAGTACGTGTATATTTTTTGTGATTTTCAGATAACATTTTTTCAGACATGCCACATTGTAATGCGGTAAGTACCAAATGGAATTTTATCCATGTTTTTAAAAAAAATCATATAAAGTAATTAATTTTTAGAAACAATTATGATTGTTCACTGATTTCACCTTTTCGTGCTTTTACGTTTCTCAATCTATTGTATTTGTGATTGAGAGTCATTTGATTTTTCTTGCTTTGCGTGTTTATTTATTTGCGGTGGAAAAATCTTTTATCATTTTATTGATTCTTTTTTCAAATTTCCGTTTCACTGTCATTACCTGAGAGCCGCCCCTTACTCGCTTCGCTCGCCAACCCCCGTTCGCAGCTTATAGTGACATGTTCACAGCCTACCTTCAACTCAGTGGTTTGATGACTGAATTAACTGAAAAGAATATTGATTGACGCGTTAATTACGATCTCTGGCAATTAAAGTCCTACAGAGATGAGACCGGCCAGAATGAGTTTCTCGTAAAGTTTTGAATTTTTTAGTACCTCATTCAACTTTTAATCCCCAGTAGATCTTAAAGAGATCAGGCTTCAGATAGACCAGCACAAATTTTAATAGTATACGAAAAGAAGCGAAGATTATTCAATTAATTAATTAATTTTTATTTATTTGTTTATTTATTTTCTAATTTGCAGACGATAAATCTTTTAACAGCCTTATATTTGTTTTCCGGTTTATCGTTATTTTTTATACTCATTTATATATTTATGCACAGATTTAGAGCTTGAATAACTCACCTTTTAAAGTGATTTAATAAATTATTCACATCTGTAAATCATTTCAATTTCGCGCAGACAAGGCAGCTGTCTCATTGGGCAGGTTGTATCCTAGATCCTACCAGGGGTGAATTTATAGTCCATTCAAGGGGGGTGGTAGTTCAAAACCGTAAGAGCAGCCAGCCCTGAGACCCGTCACGGAGGGGGGGGGGGGTCAGAGAGTCAAATGTTTCCCCCCCCTCCCACTAAGGCTTTGAAAAAATACCCAATTTTACATACAAGTGAGCTTGGTTTTTGCATATGCAAAATACGAGGCTTCCAGATTTTTTAATTTCTTTTTACATTTTTTCGGACATGAGGCTCATAGGAGTGAGTTTTATACTCTGGTTTTATGCCGAAAATTAGAGAAAACATTGTAAAACAAGCTCCTAGGAAAAAGATCGTTTTTGATAATTTTTACTTCCTTTTACAAAAAAGGAAGTATTGTATTCGCGAAAAAATTTTCACTCAAAAATCGCCCTTAATTTCCATTTTGCTCACCCCCAAATGAATGTTGAGTTTTTTTTTCGATTCGACCACATGCGGAAAAGTGCCTAAGAATGTATAGACACGCGAAATATCCATTTTGACCATCACCGAGGTAATTACAACGACTTTTCTCGTGACGTCTGTATGTATGTGCGTATGTGCGTATGTATCTCGCATAACTCAAAAATGGTATGTCCTAGAAAGTTGAAATTTGGTACATAGACTCGTAGTGGGGTCTAGTTGTGCACCTCCCCTTTTGGTTGCTTTCGGATGTTCCTAAGGGGGTCTTTTGCACCTTTTTGGTCGGAAATCATTGTTAATTTCGATGTAAACTCAAGTGGCGTTATAATTTGTCGGACACTTGGCGATATATCGCCAGTCTTTTGGTCGCCAAGTTTTGTCGCCAACTTGGCGACAAATTTGGCGGAGTTTTTTTTTTTTTTGGTTTCAATTTGGCCATTGTTGGTGATATTTAGAGAATAAATATTGAATCACATTAAAATAGCGAATAATGGGGAAATGACATTAAATTGGAGTAAAAGGAAGTCATGTGATGCACACATCAGCTCGTTTAAAATATTTTAGGTAGAATACCCTCGTGTGTCTCCCAACTTTCTCCAAATTTTCATGCTTTTAAATTTGCTTTGTTTTTGCCGTGCAGTGTTATTAAAGTTTAAAAAAAAAAGGGGGGGGGAGAGGGGGCAAATTTGAGTAAAAATTAAAAAGTGGGGAACGCAGTCCATCCTCAACTAGCGATTACACTACTGCCTAAACTAATTTAAAGAAAATTTATTGAATTTACTCGATTAAAATAGTAGCAAGTGCTAGTAGTTTCTTCAATTTTATATTATTGTTTTCAGAAAAAGACGGTTACGGAGGGGGCGGTCGCCCCCACCGCCTCCCTAGTAAATAGTAGTAGGATCCTATGTAAGTGGGTCAGTCCTGATTTTACCTCTTTCAGCTGCCATTAGCCTCTTACAATTTATTTGAATTTCAAATTTTATTTTATTTATTATTATCATTATACGAGCAATAACTATTTTGCACCTTTTTTTTCTTTTTCTTTTTTCCTTCAAAGATTATTTACGCACGTTTTGTAATAGAACCATATAGTTTTGATACAGTTTGGAAAGTTTAAATAAAATCATTTGGGCTTAAGAAATATAGAAATACCTTTTGTGCGGAAAAGTAAAAGAAAAAACAGCAACGTTCAATCATACAAATTTACAGAGAGCTGCAGACACGTATTTCGGGGTTTCTAGGAACCCCTTTTCCAGTGCAAAATAAGTGGGTTTTTGGATGTAAAGACCCCGAAGAACGTGTCTGCAGTTCTCTGCAAATTTGTGCGTTTGAGCGTTGTTATTACTTTCTTCTATATCTAATATATAGAAGAAAGTATTGGATTCGTGCAAATTTTCGAATTTCGACGGATTCGAACGTTTTGAGGTGTGCTGAGTCCATTTCGACTATTTTTGGAAAATGTCTGTCTGTCTGTGTGTGTGTGTGTGTATGTGTGTGTGTATGTGTGTGTGTATGTGTGTCACGTCTGTGTGTGACGAGTTTTTTGTGGTCGCTCTACAGCAAAAACTACCCCATAAAATCGAACGAAATTTGGTACACATATGTGTCGCTATGTGAACTTGTGGCCATTGGTTTTTGGCGCGAATTCCTCCAAGGGGGGTGGAGCAATGGGACGTTTTTTGAGTTACGCGTGCTTGCTATTCCTCAGGAAGTAACTGCCGGAATCAAACAAAACTTGGTCCATATGTTGCCATTAACAGGAACAGGTGCTGATTCAATTTTGGTGTCAATAACTCAAACGGGGGTTGAGCTATAGAACGTTTTTTGTCGTCAATTGTGACTGCTGTATCTCAAGAAATAATGAACGGAATGAAAGAAAAATTTATCGGCAAGTAGCCCTTAGTGGGTATAGGAGCTGATTTTATTTTGGTGTCAACAGCTAAAAAGGGGGTAGCGCAATCACCCGTTCTTTTTTTTCCATTGTGAGTGCCCTATCTCAAAAAGTAATGCTACGTTCTGGTTGAAATTTGGAATATATGTCAATCCATATGTAAACCGGCTTTGGTTCAATTTTGACGCCAATCGCTCCAAGAGGTGTTGATTTTTTTTTTTTTTTTGAATAAAAATAGTTTTATTAATGCAACAATAAGAAAGATAAATCGTAATAGATTGTCGTCTGCGTATTTCTCGTGATTTTAACTGAATGGAAATGATAGGAAATATTATCTCAATGATTTAAAATTTTTAACTGTTGCCATCTTATGTTTGTTAACAAATAAAATATTTGTAATTAATTCAAGTAAGGCTTTTAAAGTAACTTTCAATTTTCGCTCTTTGTTTTGTTTTTACAATAATTCAGACATTGGGATGGTCGTCAAGTTTTTGCATGTGTAATTTTGTTTTTGTTGGGAATATTGCTTCCTCGTCAAGCATGGGGAGGGATCAGAAAAAAATATATATATAGAAGAAAGTTTCGTGATGGCCACAACATACTAGTTTCGCATTGTTTTAAGTTCTTTGATTTCGCAAAACACGTTTTTGAAATTAAAAATATACATTGTTTGTCTCAGTCAAAAACATGAAATGGCCTTCGAATAATGGAATAAATTATTTTTCCAAATCACTGCGTCGCGAAATTCTATAACTAGAAGAAAATAGATTAGATTGACCTTCAAGTGCAGGAATAAGTTATTGTTAATAACCATTCGAATGAGATTTAAATTACTAGCTAACTATTTTCCAACTTTTTTAAAAATATTGGTAATGAGTACTAAACCAGGTGTAAATTCTCCCCACCTTGATATTTATCTATGTCGTATGCTTAAAAATAATATCTTGCAGGTTTTTGCGACAATGGGGTGGTTTCCTTCAGTCAAAAGTACTACTTTTAGTCATTGAAATGGATAGAATGAGCAAAAAAAAAAATAACATGGTCCCAGAAAATACTTTCATTTTCTCAACAGTTTTTTTTTTTAATTTTTTTTTTTTAAAACGTCCGATTTTTCAAACAAGGCGTGGTCTTTATGACGTCACAAATGATGCAATTTGGCGCATCTTTCTACTACGTTTCCACGTTATGATAATCAAGCAGCGAACTAAAATTGCGCTCTACGCTTGCTATCAACCATATCGTTGCCATTGCACGTGAGTAAAGATGCGAATTAAATATTTTGTTCTGTGAATGGCAACATTGAATGGCATTTCATCATTTGTGATGTCACACGACAGAAGTGTAAACAATGAAAGCGCACTGATTTAAGTAATTTTTTAAAAATATTAAACTTAAATAAATTATTTAAAAAATGGTCAGATCCTATGTTTTTATAAGCATGCTCTTTCAGAAAAAAATACTTTTAAAATTTTGGAAACGACCCCATTATCTTTTTCCTAAAACCCTTATAGCGCAAGAGCCCACTGCAAATGTCTGCCCCATTTATTCCTTAAACAGAACACAATTTTTAATACACAATTAGGGTAACGGCACCGGTAACAGACATGCTTAAGACATCGCTCTCAGGTTAACTAAAATTTCAGAGCCCTTTTGATGTATTTAGATTTTTTAACTATTTTCCTCTCATGCAAATACATCTCATCTAACGTTTGGCTGCTTCTGGATCCTCTGAATGAGTTAATTCTATTTTTATTTGTTCAATTTCGAATAAAGGTCCGACGCCCACACTGTAAAAAAAAAACTGTAAATTTTGAAGAAGTTATCCGTATTTTTTACAGAAAAAAACTGTTCGTAATAAAATACAGGATTTCTCTGTTTTTTTTTTTTGAATCTGTAACCGGTAATACTTTGTTTTTCTTCGAATCTTCGAAATTTCGCCCGCGTGTTTGGATTTTGGTTCTCGTGCTCGAGTTTTTGATCTTATATTTATTTAAAGCGAGTAAGCCTTAAATCGTTTGCAACTTCCATTTCATTGCATCCTAATCAATATTTTATTATTATGTTTTTTTGTCATCTGTTACTGAGGCATATTCGGAAATGTACCTTTGTATACATGTATTTCGTAGTAGTATAGTAAATATTGAAATGTATTTTTAAAAGTATAGTTTCATTTTTTAATCTTCATAAAATAATAAATCAGCTTGAATAAATAATAAAAATACGGAAGATTTCTGTAAAATAAACGGAAGAAAACTGGCGTCCTGGCTGACAGTTTTTTTCCGTAAATTTAACGGATTTTTTTTACAGTGCAGTAACAGACACCGAAAAACCTGATGATACCCCGTAACAGACAGGATGAGTAATGGACAAAATTCCCTTTTTCTTTTCAAAATGTGCAAAAGTTCTTTATTTTTAGAACTGAAACCTTATTAAATTCAAATGTACATGCAACACCAGCTGACCTCGTGGTAGCTGTTCCTAAGGCTCCACCACTGCCTTATAAATATCAACTGGGCTCATAAAATTCACTCTGATAACACTAGATGGTTGCACCGTATTCATGGACCACAGCAACAGTAGTTTCACCCGCCTAAAATTCTTATTTAAATCCAAACTTATGACTGCCTGTTACTGGACCCTTGTCTGTTACTGGTTCCGTTACCCTATGTTTAGCCGAATATGTTTTTGTCGGGTTGCCAATCAAAATAAGGCCGGAGCGAGGAGAAATTCGTGCCGCCATCTTGGATTTTAAGTGCGTTTTTTCAGTTTTCGTTTCGTTCCTCAGAATCTATTTACTTGCGGGCAAAATCATTTATTGCTTAGGAAAATAAACCTGCCTTGGGCAGGTAAAGGGCAGTAACTGCTTTTTTTTCCCCGGCATTTTTGCCATCTATTGTACGTTAGCTTCATTGCACAAGCTTGCTTATTTGGTTTCCGCTGCAAAAAAGAAAAAAAAAAAAAAAAAAAAAAACTGGGAAGAACCTTCTTTCAACTTCTCGAAAAACTCATATTAGCTGCAGATACTGCTGTTTACCTGCCAACGGCAGAGAATTACCATTTGGTCTTTTTTATTTTTATTGCAGAGAATTTCTAAGTTCGTGAATTTTTGAAAAACTAACTATTTTCCTCTTCGTTTTATTTTTGGGATTATGCGAAATTCCTGCAAACTATTTTTCTTTTTAACTCGAACTTTTGAACCCTGGTTCAAAATTCAAACTTTGAAATTAAGTATCTCTGCACCTCTTCTAGCTACAATCAAAATAAGAAGACCTTTTTTAAAGAGAATTTTACGCTCTTTGATTTTACTTGCAAACAGTTTTTGAGATACGGAACGAAAACCGAAAAAAACGTCCCTAAAATCCAAGGTGGCTGCTCAACTTTCCCTTACTTCCGATCATATTTTGATAGACAACCCAGCAAGGACGTAGCCAAGGGGTGGGTCCATGGGGTCCGGACCCCCCCCCCCTTCCCGAAAGACCCCTCTCTTTTTTTCTCAGTTGTTGCATCTCGCATCAACAAAATTTTTCCGAAAGATAATGATTTTATAAAACGCAGCATTCTCTCCCCTTAACCCATGAAGTTTTCTCACAACAAGAGCTGAAAAAGCAGGTTTTTGGGGGTCGTAGGAAGTTTTTTGTTGACTAACTTATCATCCGCACTTAATACATTGTGATGCTACCTTCTGGATTGAGTAAAAATATTTGTTGTTCAAAGTATGAACGCTGATCTCAGAAGTAAATAAATTAAATAAAACGTACATGTGGCATATTGAATAAGAAATTATTAACAATTGAACTAGCTATAGAATATGTAATGTCACAGGAGTATGAACCTATGAGAGTGACCTTGACTTGAAAATAATGCCTTTTGATCCAGATATAGTCACTGATGATGATTCTAGCATTCTGTATAGTTACGCTGATTTTGACGAAAAACTTCTAGACTCCTTGAGTAATAAACATTTCAAAAGGAATCCACACTAATGAAGAAATGAATATATCAAAATAAAAACAGCCTCAGTGTGTACCCGAAGTTTGCATAACTTTATGAATCACTTTCAAATGAAAATCGTCAGAAGATATTGTTGGACATACACTGAAGAAAACACTCGTGAAACTTTTTGAGAGTGTGGTCGAAAATATGATGAAAGCAGTAAAGGAAAGTAATAAGTAATCGTGGCCTAAGAATAAAAATGATTTTTGTTTGCAAACATCAAAATTGAAACATTTTTTGGGTATATTGTTATGTAGCGGATATTATATAATACCCACTGAAATGGGGAAGATGCTCCCGATAAAGGAACAACTTTTGTACGTCTAACTATGTCATGAAAACAGTTCTTTCATAGCAAGCTGTTTTTACAATTTGATGATAACTCTACTACTGATTTAGATAGCTACTGTAAAGTTCGCCTAATTTATAATTTTTTGAATGAAGCTTTTCAAAAAATTGGTGTGTTTCCTGAGCACTCAACCATTGATGAAATAATTGCCATTTATTTTGAAAAATTTACAAAAATGGGAAGCTCATGAAGTTTGGTAGTAAGCTCTCGATTGTCAACTCTTTTGGTGGTTACGACTTTCCATTTTATACTATATCAAGGAGCACAAAAAAAAAAAAAAAAAAAGATGTCCGATTCCGAAAATTGTTTCTACTGTCATAACAGAGCTAAAATGATGAAAAATGGAAAGAATTACACTCAGGTAACACAATAAATAAAACATTTGTTGATAATTTGCTGTACATTATTAAAACTTCAGCAGGGCACAAAACATACATTTTTTTTGTCTTATAATATTTTTGTTCATCTCAGAAACAAACAACTATTTGAAACGGGAACAGTAAGGGAAATTGGAATGAGAAAATGTCCCTTTGAACCATCCAAAACCTTAAAGTTTTGAAAATTAGGGGATTAAAACATCCGCTAGGAAATTTCACATGACGCACAAGATCACAGCTGTTTGTTGAAATGATGGCAAAGAAGTATCACTCATCAGCAATTTTGAAGATACAAAGTTTTTCAAAAAAAAAAAAAAAAACACAGAATAATGGAAAATTGAAACCAAAAAAAAAAAAAATATTTTGTACTAGTGTAAAAATGGTGTGGACTTAAATGATATAGAAATATTATGCATCCATATGTAATACAAAATGGTAACGACCGACCATAATTTCGAAATGCCTTTGTAGCAGTACTGGATGCTGCTTGGAAAATATCGAAGCTGTTTGCTTCAGAAGAAGCCTTAATGTTTATTGAAACCTGTAGAAAAGGTACTATTGTTTACATGGGTTTGTGTGTACTTCTAAACATTGCTGAAAAGCAACTGTCTGTTCATCAAAACAAGACTTAAACCATACCGGAGAACCTTTTGAAGCTGCAGATTGAAAACGTTTTAGTAAAAACTTCGAACTGAAAAAAACACAATAAGTAGAAGCATTGCATTAAGAAAAACAATGGCAGTTCATGAAAAATATTGTTTAAGACTTTGCGTAGAGTGTTTTCTTCCATTTCACACGCACCAGAATGCTTGATTGAAAAACCAAGTATACAGTAGTAGATTGTACCATCGTCCTATATATAGGACAGCTTGTAAAATGGAAACAAATACATATTTGGTAATGTTTAAAATTTTATGTGTATTCCTGAGGTCTCCCTAGTCTGTAATAGTAATTTTTATGAAAAATATTTAGTTTTTCATAATGTGGTAAAATATGGGTTAAATATTCCCAGTAATCGGCAATTTTCTCAGCGCTTGAGTCAATTCAGAACACGAGAACCTCGTGCAACAACTGCAGGTTCCCAATTTTCGTCTGCTTTTTGCTGTGTCACCTACTCCGTCCGAAACGGGGAAATGTCCCTTTCGACTTTCAAACCAGCTGGGTCCTGTGACCTTGAAATTCAGCCCCTCTCCTTGGTCCATCAAATTGCCATTGGCAAAGTAAAAACAAGCATTTATTGCCACTTCCGCCGTATCCCACAGTCTCATTGGCATGGTTTTCTTTATTTCTTTCTCTTTTCTTTTTGGATTTTCGTGGATTTCGTAGACGCATGTTGTACGAAAGACAGCCAGAGTGAGGTGCGTTCCTGGTGAATCAGTAATTGAATTCCGATTTTTTTCTGTTTTAACACGCAGTTTTTATCTACGTCATACTTATAGGAAACATATCTTGAACAAAAAATCGTATGCAAAAGAAAATTAAGTTTACCCAAACTAGGTAAGTCGCAGTGCTCCCTTTTAAAGTTTTCTTGATAATACGAGAAATTTTACGTGTTAATGTGTTTTTTCCATTTAAAAACTAATTTTAGATTCTAAGCCAGCAGCGAAAAAAGAAATTCTACACATTTCGTGTGTTTGAGGATGAGAAAAATAATTATTGATTTTTTTTTTCCATTATAACTCTATATTTTTGGCATGGTTCATTTCAGATTCATTTTACATTTTGATAAAAATTTTATTTGAACTTTTAGATTACTTTTAACATCTCTCTCCTTTCTGAGTAACAAATTACGTAGATTTTTTACTGATGTTTTCCTCCCAATATTTAAGCATGATCATGGAACATATTAAATGCCCCCAAAAAAATTCGTGTTTGAAGGTAAAATAAATAAAAATAAATGAATAAATAAAACTTGAAGTTGATGTAACAAACTTTTTACGGTATCAAAATTTTATAGAAAAATTAAATTGAAAATTACTTGAATATTTTACTGTGGTTAGTTTATGAAATTACAAGTTCGGCCATATTAACGCATGTAATAAGTAATTTATTAGAAATTATTACTTTTAAATCTTACTGAATTGTGATTCTATGATCCCAAAAGAAAAACAATTAGTTTTTAATTGACGAAAAAAATCTTATTCGATGTTGTTCCATAAAATATACTTGTATTTGCATCATTGAAATATATGTTCCGATTGTTATTCACTGGCTTTGTACTAAGGAGTTATTTAATTAGCACAGGGGCGGATCTAGAGGGGGGCCATGGGGGCCATGGCCCCTCCCAAAGCCCAAAGTAGGAATTTTTTTAAGAAAAAAAATATTATGAGAAGATAACAAAATTTAACACATGTGTTACACTGAAAAAGAAGCATAAGCCTTAATTGGGAGATAAATTATGTCCCTACCCTCAAAACAAAACTTTTATTTCCAAAATTTTTCTCCATCTTTTACATCATTTCTTGATTCCAACTACAGACACTTGGACGATCTCTAAATGCTGCTGTTCTCAGAGTATACCTATGGTTCACAAGACCAAAGAGAGCCTAATTTTTCGTTTTTATGGCTTTAATTTCGAAACTAGGGGGAGAACCCTTTTCCCATGTCCTTTCACAAATGCCTTGATATGTAGCAAAAAATTCCATTTTAAGTCTTTTATTTGGCAAAAATGTCAACGGAAACTAGCTTATCCAGCCCTTATCAGTTAACTTGCTTAAAAGCAACTTAAATGAAATTTCTTGGGACTTCAATTACAAATGATCTTTGATAAGATTCCCTCCCTCCCTAGTTTATATCGTGATGATAGCTTTAAAAGGAGGTTTTTGGAGGAGCTCACGAATTTTCCATCCCTTTCTAAAATATGTATAAAAATAGTTAAAAATCGAATTTTTAGAGCCTCAAATGCAAAATATTTCCAGGAAGGAAGGATTCTAAGCACCTTCACTCTTCCTTAAATGTAAGCAAACATTACCTAAAGGTGCATTTTTAGGATGGACAGCTGAAGAGCTTGAAGAGCATCCCTCCTCTTCTAACTTCTCAATGTATAATGACAGAATATTTTGGTTCTAAGTTTTATTTTCAAAAAGTATTTTGGGGCCAGCACCTGAAACCTGACCTTTCTCGGTATATCATCAAAAATAGACAAAATGCGGTTTTAGTTTCCTAATTTTCAAAAATTACTCGGCTATTTAAATTTTGAAACATTTTCAAGGAAGATTCCTAAATCCACCCCCTCATCTAATGTCCCGATACCCCGAAAATTGAGTTATTAAAACTTCATTTTAATAAAATTTCTGGGGAGTTCGGAGTTTGTTCAAAAATTTCGGATAGCCTCTCCTAAAACAATCGGCTGAATCCGCCACTGAATTAGCATCTATGCATCTATCTTTAGTAAATTGTGAAGGTAGCATTAAACGTAACAAAAAACAGGCATGTGCGTTTTACTATAAATTACTAGGTGAAAATTACCGCTATTTACTGCGTTACAAGCAAAGAAGCAAAAAAGGTGAATACAAGGTAAATGTTTTTGAGCTTTTCTTTTATATATTGCCTTTTTTTTAAACACTTATTTTCTTCAAGCTAAAGATATTTACTATTTCTTGCAATAGAGTGTTTTGCTAAGATCGTATTGAAGAAAAAAAATCATTACCTGCGTCGTAAAATATGATATGTATTGTTGTTAAAATTAACAACATGTTGTTAAAATAAAATTACGCAGATGCTTAATTTAATTCATTAGGTATACATTCCATTAATCGGCATGTAAAAGATCCCTTAGGGCGTTTGACTGTGAATACTCTTGACAAAATTAAATTCCTTTTGTAGTTTCGCATCGAAGAGAGCTCAGGTATCTCCATCTGGTGGAAACTGGGCATCAAATTTTCCTGTGACATTCACATCCGCGCCTTAATGGTGGCATATGAATGACTGGATGCCATATCGTTGGTTCGCACTTGTTCCGCAAAAGGCTAAAGCCTCTAACACAGCCCCATTAGAAAGAAAAAAAATAATGATAAAAAACGGCAATACGCCTTTTCCGATATTTAAAATTTTTTCGAACAGCTTTCACCCTTTGAGGAATAGCGACTTCACTTGAGAACACCATTTATTTCTTGCTTCTCTTTTTTTTTTCAGCTAACTGAAAACACTGTGTCAGTTGGCTGAAGAAAGAAAAAAAATATATATAAAAAATGTTGCCTCCGTCCCTCAAAGAGTTAATAGTTTGTTCAAGCTTTTAATTGATGATTAGGAATGATAATTAGAAAACGGATAAGATTGGAAATATCATTCTATTTCGTGTTATCAAAAGAATATTATAAATGTAAATAAATAAAAACTAATTCAAGCTTTTTAAATGAAACCTTGTTAATATTTTCGTTGAGAGAGTTGTGGGATTTTGCCTGAAATGTTGTTCAAATCGGACAGGGTTACGTTACATAACATTCATATAGTTATACATTCGACTCCATAGATATAGATTTATTTATCCTCATAATAAATAATGCCGTTGATCGAGTAACCCGCGTGTTTCAACAATGAATTCGCGCCACTGCATAATATGTATTTTGATAATATGTTTTGGTAATGTTTAACATGCAGGGAAAGGCTTTATTGTGACAAGGCTGAACTCGATCCGGTAACTTAACAGTTTTATTGGTAAGACTGTGTCATCTCAGAAGAATGAAGAAACGAAAACAATGAGCGCTATCAACTGGAGTTTAAGGCTAATCCACTGGTGTTAGAGTTAAAATTTCAACTATCAAAATATCACCAAACAGGGAATTGCTTCGTTCAAATGTAGAAGAGTTGAAGCAATTTACACCCGTCATACCTTGACGGGTGACTTTCTATAGTTTTCAAATAAAATGGCATAAGTACAAATGTACATGTTTTGTTGAAATATATTACAAAGCTTTAATATTTTATTAAATTATCGCATGCATTTTCCAAGTAATTCCTAGAACAGTTTTCGTTTTCCGTTTTTCTTTTATTGTGCCCTTTTTATTAATAGAAAATATATCACTCATTTTCAGGAGGACAGAGGTTCATCCATATTTGGAAACTTTGTATTTGATAACTTTCAGTTTAATGTTAATTTACAAACTTTCAATAATTTACCACTTAATATAAAATTTTTGTTAACTAATTTTAACTAATGGCTCTATTAATTTCAATTATTTAATTAATTTTAGATAATTATCATATTTTAATTGGATTTATCTTGTGTAACTATCACCTACTAATTCTGCTTTAGCATGCCTAATCTTTTGAAGTTCGTGCAACCTTGGACCCCCCCCCCCTTAACAAAGTTCTAGCTACGTGCCTGAACCCAGAATAAATATTTTCCTGCAATCTTAATTGTGTAAAAAAAACCGTGTTTTATTTTTAAAAAAAAACACCAGAGATGGAGTAGAAATTTGTAGTGTGGTCTTTGACTCTTCCTGTTTCGTGTTTCGTTTTCATGTAATCAATAAATTTGTCTCATTTTTTAAGTTTTTTATTATTGGTTATCACAAAAATGATCGTAGTTTCGCGACTTTCGTTATCGTTCATATGCTTGGGTGGATTTGTGGGGGGGGATGCCCCCTCCCAGTTTTGGGAGGACCTTATGGTAACAACACATCTTCCAAAATCTTCAAACAAAAGTCATGGTTTTTTTAATTTATTTTCCTTTTTGAATTGTTCTTTTTTGAAAATTAGGAGAACAGCTAATGTCCTTTTCTTATGGGAGAAAAAAAAAAAAAAAAAAACACCGTACACTGTATTACAAGTAGAAAAGCTGTCACTGGGGTGCTGAAAATGTGTCTGAAATGACTATTTTAGACTGAAAACCATTTGGGCAAGTGTATAAATGAAAATATAGGCTAAAAGAGCTATGCATTCAGCTGCAATTCTTAAAATAATCGACGATTATTTTAATAAATTAGAAGCTAAAAACAAAGGGAAAAAAGTCTTTAAAACTCCTAAGCAAAATATGCTTTAATTTTATTTCTTATCAATTGTACAAATTATGAATTGTTCAAATGGGCAGTATGTTAACTCTCTTGTTACCTATTTTCTTAATCTTTCCACCATATCTTTTCAAGCAATAACTACATTACAAAGCACAAAGTATATAACTTTTTAAAAATTTTATTTGCCTATTTTTTCTATAGATTTTTTGTCTATCAAATTATTCCTTATAAGGCTTCATGATGCAGAATTTTATATCCTTTTTACAAAATTTCCTCTGAGGGGGAAACCCCCGGATCTCCTAAAATTGGAGGTATTCTGTATACTTCTCAAAACGGAGCCCTGTGTAACTCTCTTCATACCACTCCCCCTCTTAAGGTGAATTCAAGAAGAACAACATGCAAAAACATGAATAAAAACGACATAAAAAAAGTAAAGCATGGCCTTATGCATCAAGGAAAAGACAAAAAGACATTGGGGGGGGGGGATCAGAGATTTAAAGATGTTGCTCAAAAAAAAAAAATGCCCCCTCCCCCAGGAACTTAGTCCTAAATCCGCCTATGTTCATATGTTCTTTCATTTATAATTCCCCCTCCCCTTGACCCCTTGACAAACACATGAACGATGTTTCACTACAAATTCAAATTTCGAAAAAAAAAAATCGCAACTGTACTCTTACAGAAAGAAATATTTTTGAAAAAGAGTCCAACTCTTACAATATTGCGCGAGAATGCATTCGGGTTTCTTGCTTTCCTATGGGGATGATAGAGAGAGAGGGGGTGGGGGGTTCTACGTTTATTTTTGAACATCTAGTTTTGTAAAATTCGAAAAATATCAAGCTATGCGAAACAGATTGATATACGAGGGTTCGTTTTATCGAAATTGCGGAGCATCGGCTGACATTTAGAATTAACACTAAAAGGGCAAAAATTTGTGGTTTGCGCTTATTAAAACACCTTATTGTTAGAAAACCACAACGTTTTGCAACGATCTTTAGATCCTTCACAAGCAACAACTGTTTTGTGGTTTAAAAAGAAAGTAAAAGAACTAATAATTTTTTAATGGATACAGCCTTACGATGACACTGATGATAATTTCTTTGTAATTCTCACGCTCGAACAAAGAGACATCCTACACTCATTCGCTTATTACTGCAGTGCTTCCGCTTCTAAGATTTCACGAGTTTCTGTCTTCATCTGCCTTTTTTTTTCTTTTGGAGTGTTCAAAAGATTCGCTAACGTATAAAACAAAGCATGTGCAGTTTTGTTTGATGAGTTTCGAGAAAAACGAATCTTACAGCAGTGGATGTGGTCATTGGTAGACCATTAATAAAAAATAAACTGTTCAGGATTAGCATAAATAATGGGCCTAATTTCAAAAAAATAAACATATATATATATATATACATACATATATATATTTTACATGATGTTAAGTTGTTTAGAAAATGTAGGGGAACATGGGGCAAAGTGAAGTAGCGAGGCAAATGAAATGATGAAATATTTACTTTCTCTGCTTTTAGCTCCACCTATCTGGTATTATTTTAACTATATAGTACCATATGTAGCCTATTTCAGTCTGGAAAAAAATACCTTGGATGATTAAAACATTTGGTAATGCAGGCAATTTAAAAAAATCGATTCTCACCTTATAATATTTTGTTGTAAGTCAAAAATTATTTTTGTTACCATAAAATGATAAACATTTTAAATATTAGTTGAGACCTCCTAATACTCAATGCAGTAAAAATTTAATTAATATCGAGTTTATTTGTATTTTAAATAAATTGTACAATTAGTCAAGTACATAAGGGGCAAAGTGTTTGTTTCATTTACTCACTCAATCATTTAATATAAATAACTTACTTTTTACTTTCTTCTATATCTAATATATAGAAGAAAGTATTGGATTCGTGCAAATTTTCGAATTTCGAATTTTGACGGATTCGAACGTTTTGAGGTGTGCTGAGTCCATTTCGACTATTTTTGGAAAATGTCTGTCTGTCTGTGTATGTGTGTGTGTGTATGTCCGTGTGTGTGTCCGTGTGTGTGTCCGTGTGTGTGTCACGTCTGTGTGTGACCAGTTTTTTGTGGCCGCTCTACAGCAAAAACTACCGCATGAAATCGAACGAAATTTGGTACACATATGTGCCCGTATGTGAACTTGTGCCCATTGGTTTTTGGCGCGAATTCCTCCAAGGGGGGTGGAGCAATGGGACGTTTTTTGAGTTACGCGTGCTTGCTATTCCTCAGGAAGTAACTGGCGGAATCAAACAAAATTTGGTTTATATGTTGCCATTAACAGGAACAGGTGCTGATTCAATTTTGGTGTCAATAACTCAAACGGGGGTTGAGCTATAGAACGTTTTTTGGTCGTCAACTGTGACTGCTGTATCTCAAGAAATAATGAACGGAATGAAAGAAAAATTTATCGGCAAGTAGCCCTTAGTGGGTATAAAAGCTGATTTGATTTTGGTGTCAACAGCTAAAAAGGGGGTAGCGCAATCGCCCGTTCTTTTTTTCCATTGTGAGTACCCTATCTCAAGAAGTAATGCTACATTCTGGGTGAAATTTGGAATATATGTGAATCCATACGTAAACAGGCTTTGTTCAATTTTGACGCCAATCGCTCCAAGAGGTGTTGATTTTTTTTTTTTTTTTTGCGAATAAAAATAGCTTTATTAATGCAACAATAAGAAAGATAAATCGTAATAGATTGTCGTCTGCGTATTTCTCGTGATTTTAATTGTATGGAAATGATCGGAAATATTATCTCAATGATTTAAAATTTTTAACTGTTGCCATCTTATGTTTGTTAACAAATAAAATATTTGTAATTAATTCAAGCAAGGCTTTTAAAATAACTTTCAATTTTCGCTCTTTGCTTTGCTTTTGCAATAATGCAGACATTGGGATGGTCGTCAAGTTTTTTCATGTGTAATTTTGTTTTTGTTGGGAATATTGCTTCCTCGTCAAGCATGGGGAGGGATCAGAAAAAAAAGAAAAATGTAGAAGAAAGTTTCGTGATGGCCACAACATACTAGTTTATTTATTAATTAAATCCTTTACATTCCATCACTTAGGAATTCACTTATTTATTCATTCACTTATTTTCTTATTCATTCATTCTTTTAATCGCTCATTTATTTTTCTTCATACATTAATTGATTTATCCATTTAATTATTCGTTTATTGTTTCATTGTCTTTTCAATTATTCATTCAACCTTTTATTTACTGATTCTATTAATCAAAAATATGTTTTTTAATCAAATAGAAATATATTTTTTTTTCACTTTGCCCCATGAAAAAAAAAGTTATAATTTTCCACTTCTTTTTGAAGACTCAATTTTACTGCCAAAAATAAAAAATACTGTGTCAGCTCAAATTTCCTTATAAAATACGATGTTCTTTATGTACTGTCATTTTCAAAGCAAATCTCCGATTTGTTCATTTTGAAAAAACTCAGTCATCTTAACCATTTTACTTTACCCCACACTCCCCTATAAATAAACAAATAATAAAATAAAAAGGGTTTTATATTTCTCTTTATATTCATGCAGCACTTATTTTAATAAAGTACAGTAGTTTCGAAAATATGATTATCTGTCCCCAAAAATTTCAATGACACATTCTGTGTCATGACGCCCCCCCCCCCTCCCCCTCCCTTCTCTTGGACACCCTTTGTCACTCGCATATGAAAATAGTTAATTCTGACAGTTTCTAAATATAAATAGAAGCAGTCAAAATTTGATTTTAATCTATACTAATAATATAAAGCTGAAGAGTTTGTTTGTTTGTTTGAACGCGCAAATATCAGGAACTACTGGTTTGAATTGAAAAATTGTTTTTGTGTTGACTAGTCCATTTATTGAAGAAGATTATAGGCTTTTTTTTTTCTTTTAAATCAAAATGATCGAACTATTTGTGATTGCAAATTAAATGTCTAATTTATTGTGAAGTTCTCTATGAATCCCTAATAGATGGCGTTGTAAGTTTAGTTATACGAATTCAAAAAGATGGCGGGGATATCGAGAGGGCGCTGGCCGACAGTGTCGACAGCTGCAAGGAAACATGCCGCACGGCTCAGATGCGTGGTTGGCTACGCTGTTGTGGTCAGTGAACTGATTTTTGAATGTGTTTTTTATTTTTCGATATTCAGGTACATAATTTGATTTTTTAGGCTTTTTCTATTGGGTTTTGTTTTCCTTATTTCTTCAACGTTTGTTTTTGTTCTTATAGTTTAAGATAGTTACTTATCTAAGTAAATAATTTGATTTGTCGTAATATTCACTTGTGCTTGTTTTTTATAACATGGGGCTTTGAAAAATTAATTTTTTCCATACAAGTTTTTCTTGGTTCTTGTTGCTTTCCCATGAAATTTTCTTGTAATATATACCCCTTGCTCCCCACTGTGGAAAAAATTCGAAATGATGGGCCTGAGGGTGGGGGAGGCTATTATAATCGGAGTAGTTTTTACAGGGGGAGGAGGACCCGCGAAACTTATTATAGTTCGGCGGCCGCAGGGCCGTCGAGAGGGGGGGGGGCAAGCCTATGCATTGTACAGGGGCCCGTGAAAGAATGAGGGGCCCGCGAAGCGGACCTAAGATAAAGATAAATCCCCCCTCCCTTAAAAAACTATTTAGTTTGAAGGAAGTTTTTCTCCTAGAGTTAAGATTAATAGTTAAGATTATTAGTTTTCAATCGTTGTGAATTCAGTGAAAGTGATCAGGCTCGATCACTTATACGATCAAGTATTAAAATGTCAGAGATTGGAAAGTACAAATGAACTGCTTTGAATAATTTTAATTGTTCTAGAGGCCTTGAAAATAATTTAAAAAGTTTCTGATACTGCTTGAAAAGTGCTTCAATTTTATTTCCCATCAGTTGTATAAAGTATGATTTGTCCAAATGGTTAGGCTGTTATTTCCACCATTTCTTTTAAAGCATATTTTAATCTTGATCGTTTTTCAGTTAATTCAGCGTTCCGTTTGTTGGTGAGTTGATAAGAGATGATAGAAAACTAATTATACCGATAGTCGATGTGAGCAAGTGACAATGCGTCATCGTTTCTCCCTCGTCGCTCTTCCTCTCTGTCGATTAATATCAACGATTTGTCGAACCACGAGCAGTTTGTGTTTTGTATTGTCTTAGTTTGCAAAAGAGTAAAGTTTAAGAAATTTTTTGTTTTCCTTTTTTCTTTCCTCATGTTTTTGTAGTTCCTATTATCCCGTATAAGGTCTCAAAATGCAGAAATTTTTAGTGTTTTTTCAAAAAATTTCCCGGGGGGAGAAACCCCCGGACCCCCTAAAGTTGGAGATATTCTACCCTCAACCCAAAGGAGATCCCTGCATCAGTCTCCTGATATCCCTCCTCCTCCAAAAAGGTAAAAATCGCAAATAAATTTTAAATATTTATGTGAAAACGGTGCCTAAAAATAGGAGGTTAAAAAATTTAGTAAAAAGTTAGGGAGCTCCTAGCTACCGACCGCAAGACTTATGCAGTGATGGCAATTAATACCCATCATCCTCCCCCTACCACAGGAGATGGTGCATCCCTCAAATGTTACCGAGTATGAGTACTCCTTGGAAGAGGAGAGTACCGAAAACCCAGGGCTGCGGAGTTCGAAATGGGAAGATTGGGCGCCGTCAATTGGGCCTTGGGAACATTGGGCGCCGAGCATTGGTTCCGGGAACTTTGGGTGCTGAGCATTTTGGGCGCCGGGAACATTGGGTCCAATCGGCACCCAAATGTTCCTGGATCCCATAATGCTTAGCTTCCATTGTTCCCGGCGCCCAATCTTCCTAGACCGGCGAAGTCGGAGGGAAAATGGCCGACTCCGGCTCCGGGAATTTTAGAGCCTTCGACTCCGACT